>NC_063353.1:7871127-7921077 GCF_021869965.1 Rhincodon typus | reverse complement strand
ATCCAGAGACCCAGATAATGTTCTGGGGACCCAGGTTCGAATCCCACTATGGCAGATGGTGGAATTTGAATTCAATAAAATATCTGGAATTGAGAGTCTAATGATGACCGTGAATCCATTGTCGATTGTTGGAAAACCTCATCCGGTTCACTAACGTCCTTTAGGGAAGGGAAACTGCCATCCTTAGCTGGTCTGGCCTACATGTGACTACAGACCCACAGCAATGTCTGGGCAAATAGGGATAGGCAATAAATGCTGTCTAGCCAACGACGCCCTCATCCTGTGAATGAATAAATAACAGAAAAGCAAAGTTGCCGTAGACAAAGCGGACCATAAAACGGTTATCTCATTTGAGAGGGCTGTGGTTTAATCACCAGACCCCCCCCCCACTCCGCCTCAGTGAGGTTGTGAAGGTGATTTCTTGATGGTAGCCTTAGCCAGGGTGGGAATATCAACATTTATAGTTCCTTTAAAAATAATCTCGAAATAACGTTATTGAAATCTCAATGTTATTGTACCATTTTGAAAAGGCATTAGAAATGGGATAATTTACCATTAAGATGTTACATTTCAGACAGGTTTCAAATTGTATTTGCCGAAATGTGTATGCTACACATTTTTTACGAGGTAAGTATAACAGCTAATCCTTTGATGTTTGGTTTCCACTGCTCGTCGTAGATGTGTTGGAATTAATGTGACTTTACCACTGACACCATGCACATTAAAACAAAAATCCAGAGTAAGCAGCACTTTTAAAACAAAGATTCTCACCTAGAAGCTGCTTCTCTCAGTTATGAGCAGTTTTTCATCATTAAAGTAATCACACTTTAACTAGTTTCAACAACTGATTGATGAAGATCCGATCTGCCTGAAATTGGCAAGTCCTTATTGAATTGCCTGAAATAGTCAATGTGCTTATCAGTTTCTAAGTGGAGCCTTTTTAATTGCTGCCACAGTAATAGCAACTGGTCAACAGCATGTTCCCAGTATTTAAGGTAGCCTGTGATGAGCATGGACGATGTTAAGAGAGTGGAAACTGTACTCGAGGAAGGGATTATTTGTAGATTGCTCTGTTGTACAATGTGTCATTCACAGAAAATCTGGAAAATGCCTTTCAAGAATGACTAGTTTACTGGGTCTTGCAGTGACTTTCAATTATTGCTCACATAATATCACCATATATAAGTGAGATGCAAACTAATTTATTTTATGTTTCAACTCTTGCCTAACAGCGGTAGAGGCACGTAGGAAGCGAAGAAAAGTCTTCTGCCAGATTACACAGCACCTGATGGAAAACCACGAAATGTGGAAAAAGGTAATTGAGGAGGAACAGAGGAAAGCAGAGCTCGAACAGCAAGACCAGTCCTCCCTGCACCAAAGCTCAGAGACAATCCAAGCCATTACTGAGGAAGAGGAGGACAAGGACGAGAAGAATAATGAAGAATCAGAAGGGACGTCAGAGATACAAACCGGTTCGACTCCAGACACGACCAATGAGACATTAGAAGATGATAAAAATGACTGAATTGTGCATCAATTTTTTTTTTATTCTGTTCCAGCACAATACTTTGACACAATACTGTAGATGTTTAGGACAATGTGCCTACAGCTGTGATGGTGTAAAGTTGCTATGAAGAAGAACGAGACTAAATAAATGTCACCAGGGAAGCTTCTGAATTGCACCACTGGCTGAAATAGACTTTGAACACTCAATGGTTACCCAGTAGGACTATGGTGTACTTCTTCATTGACATATCTTGTTTAACAATGCTTGATACCTACATGTGTAAAAGGAAACACACTGACTTGTTGTCCGACCATGGTGGCCATCAAAATGAAGGAAGACGTACTTCTGAAGCAAGTACGTTGCAGAAAATGTGGTACTCAGTCTGTAGCTTTTGCTCTATTTTGAGTGAAAGTTGAAAGCTTTATCAAGAGTTCTGACATGGCCTGCCAATACCTTTTGTGTACATAACCTTGTAGCTCACCAGCTTTGTATAAGCGATCTCTGTGTAGCTGTAGTACTTGTACATTGCGAAAGTGGACATGAACAAATGTTTTAGAAAAAGACTGGCGGACATATGGAGGGCCATTTCACTTTATAAAAGGTACATGCTACAAGCCAAACTCCTAGTTGAGGATTTATATCCATTTTGAATATTTTTATTGTTTATTTACATTTCAATGATAATTACGTGCAAAAGATAACAGTTTATTGTAGATATAAAGAACATTTTCTATTGGCTTCTGTAAATAGCAAACTCTCAAACCAATTTTGTGATTTTGTAAAGATGGTTATGAAAATGTCACACTTAAAAAAAAAAAATTCTTATTGTACTGCCCTGACTTAGTACATTCTTATATTATGCCAGCATGATTTAGTACATGCAAGTTGAGGTACATACTGAACTTTAAAAGATGATCATTATTTGGATTATATTTGCAGCAAGCATGAACCCTTAAGATACTGTTTACCGCTGATGGTACTGAGTTGATTTGCAATAGAATTACAGTACAGCCTAACACTTTGAGGACCATTATCTGTGCATCTTAGATATTGTGTGACAGTTAGTGACTGTGAATTGTGGTATTTTCCCCTTTCCTATTTGAGTCCATCTGCGAATGAGCTATCGGACAGCCTAACATAGCATTGGTTTGTATTGCCATCACTCGGTCTGTCTCCATGACCTTGCATGATTTGCTTGAAGAATAATGTTTACTGAGCCAAGAGTTCCCCTTTGTTTCAATTTTGATTATCATGTCATATTTTTCATTCTTTATTTGCATCAAAAACAGTTTCACATGATGAGATTTAATGAATCTAAAAATCTGTGACCCTCAGATAAAATACTCAGGCCCGCAGATAAAACTAATACAATACAATACAATACAATACAATACATAACTTACAAAGTGTGGAGCTGGAGGAACACAGCAGTCCAGGCAGCATCAGAGGAGCAGGAAAGTTGACATTTCAGGTTGGGGACTCTTCTTCAGAAATTTCCGAAGAAGAGTCCTGACCCAAAATGTTAATTTTCCTGTTCCTCTGATGCTGTCTGGCCTGCTGTGTTCCTCCAGCTCCACATTTTGTTATCTATGACTCCAGCATCTGCAGTTCTTGCTATCACAATACAACACATTGTGGGTTCATGTTAAGTTTGTGAACAATGTCTTTTGTGGAGGTTAAGCAGGACTGAAGAATTGTGTTTTAATATACAAAGTGTAATGGAAATCTTATCCCCCACCATCTCACTGAAGAACTGTTGATGTTCGAGTCAAATTAACATTTTAAAGTTCACAAAGTTCACCACCCCAACAGTGATCCCCAAAGGGCCCGTTTCTGTGCTGTACTGTTCTATGTTCAAAACTGAGCTTGATTGATTTTGCTTAGGCAGAGATATTAAGGGTTAGAAATCCAAGGTAGAGAATTGGAATTAAGATACAAATGAGCTGTGATCTGTTTGAATATTGGAAAAGGCTCCAATTGATGAATGGACCACTGTTATCCCCATGTTCTTAAGACCTTAATGTTATTTTCAAACCTGGGGCTGAATCTTACCATTTTTGGCTAAATGTGAGCCATGGTGTGTTTGGTGGAATGAATTTTGCCTTGAGGTCGAGCGAGCTTTCGCACCGTATCTTACGAAATTCGTCACATTGATTGCGGTGGAGCCCTTGCGATGAGAATCATCTCCTGTCTCTGCCCCTATCTCTTACCACGTGCCATTCACAGAGGAACTTATCGCTCAGTGGAGGACCTCCACAAGTCCAGCATCCTTTGGGGCCGCGTCATCTCTCAGTGTCTACTGCCATTTGTAAACTCAGCTTCTCAGCAAGAGAAGGAGGGGCTGGCACCTTGGCTTCTTGGAGAGGGACCCGAAACCTCTTTTGGATGTGGTAGTGGAGAGGAGAGGAGTTCTTGTCCCAGAGAACTGTCAGAGGTGGACACACCACCATGCTGTGCTAGCCTGTTTGGAGATCACCACACAGGTCAATGCCATCTCCAGGACAATGCAAATTGGGCATTAGTGCAGGAAAAAGGTTCATGATCTCTTGTACACCGCCAGGGTAAGTTTAATACTCTGCGCTCTCCTGCCTCTCACTATCTGTGCAGTCACCTCCCACCAATGCTGTGATACTCCTTCTGTTGCATGAAACCCCTTCCCTCACTTGTCGCTGTTACCTCTCCGTCCTCCTATATGACTAACCCCCTTCCCCATGTCCTGTATGCTGTGTGCCCACTCTCTCGAAACACCTGACCAATATGCACCAACCCTCAGAGCCATGCCACCCACCTGTGTCTTACTCATTTGGTCTCTTTGTTGTAGGAGAAGACATCCCATAATAGGTCAGGACAATGTAAGAAGGTGGGTGGGCGGCAAGAGAGGGGGTTTGTAGGACACCTGTGTCCTCACTGCTGGAACCACCCCCCCCCCCCCCCCCCACCACCCTCAACTAAAGGACTGTTGTTCTGGCAGGAGATGACGGAGACCTTCAGCATGTCTGGTCTATCCAGAGCCAAATACCCCTGGGTCACCCAATCAAACTTCCAGGGCCAACGGGCTGTACTGAGGAGCAGGCTCCCTACAGCCCCTTTGCAGAGCCAGGGAGCTCAGTTGGAGGCATAACAGGAGAGAAATGTACCAATGACAAGTGTGGGCAACAGCTGGAAAACATGTGTATAGTTTGTTGGTCAGTATATCTGATGTAAAGTACTTTGTTTATCATAGTCCAGAATGTCCACAGTTTATTTAGAAAGCACTTTTGCATTTTAAAGTTTTTCTCACCACAAATGGAATGTAAATAGTTTTAACATTTCATAAACCCTTGCGTTTCAGTGTTACATTGTTGTCCCTGTCTCTGTTATGACTGTAGCGCCCTGCTACAGCATCAATCCTTGACTGTTAATAAAGCACAGTGGTTTGGGAGTCTGCCATGATCATCAAATACATAAAGTGGGAACAGGCCAGCAATGTGAACACACAGCCCTCTCTTCTCTCTGACACTTTACAGCCCAGTTTCCACTCATTGCCTCCTGTTCAGCTGGCTGAGTGCGCAACAGTGTGTACCTCAGGAAGTTCCCCAGCCAGCGCTGGGAACAGGGAGATACAGCTAAGATGGTTGATACTGCAGGATAGCCGTGAGCAGGCACCCTGCATGCATGTGTTTGCCATGTTGGGCAACAATGTTGCTCATTTGTGTTGGCCCGGTGTATGGTCCGAAATGCAGGCCCCTCCTTCACAAGTCACTCACTTACCCTGCGCATCCCCCCACCCCTGCCGATTGCGAGTCCCTTCAAGTCCATTCTCCTCAACATTGTGTGCTATCGGTATGCCTCATGATTGGAACAGCAGTGAGTGGTCCTTGCCAGTGGTTTCAATCTCACTGAGAAACCCTCTCCTTTCTAGATCCTCATTCCATCAAACCCACAGACCTCACACTTCTCCAGGTCATCACCCAAGCCATGTACATTTGACTAAAACTGCCTGTTCACCACCACCCCCCCATTAATTTAGAGTTGTAGAGTTTTTACAGCACGCAAAGCGGCCCTTCAGCCCATCATAGCTACACCAGTCATCAAACATCCACCTATTCTAATTACATTTTCCAGCACTTGGCTCATAGCTTGAACGCTGCGATATTTCACGTTCTCATCTAAGTAGTTCTTACATGTCTTGAAGGTTCCCTCCTGTACCACCCTTTTAGGCAATGAATTCCCACAACCCTTTGGGTAAAAGTGTCTTTCCTCAAATCCCCTCTGAATCCCCCACTTCTTTAACTCAAAACCATTTGATCACTCTACTAAGAGGAAATTTTCTCCCCGTCTACCCCATTTTAAGCCCTTTAGAACTGGTACATTTCAATCAGATTCCTCTTAGCCTTCACTGTGTAAGGAAATCAACCCCAGCCTATCTCATGTCTCTTCATAGCTAAATCCCTCCAGCCCTGGCAACATCCTGGTGAATCTCTTCTGCACCTTGTTACAGAGTGTCGGCCAGAACTGCACACAGTACTCCAGGTGAAGCCGAAGTAATGTTATATAGAGCTCCATCGTAATCCTCCTGCTCTTCTATTCATTGTTTTGCCTAATAAAGGCAAGTATCTCATGGGCTTTCTTAACCACCTTATCTGCCTGTCCGGCCTCTTTCAAGGATCTATGGGCATGTACACCAATGCCCCTCTCATCCTCTGTACTTCCTAGGGACCTACCATTCAATGTGTACTCCCTAGCCTTGTTTGTCTTCCCAAAATGCATCACTTCACACTTTCTAACTTAAAATTCCATTTGCTTCTGTTTAGCTCACCAGTCCAGTCCGTTTATATTGTCTTGTAGTCTAAGGCTTTCCACATTGCCAATTTTCAGGTCATCTGTCAGTTTACTGATCATACCTCCTCCATTCATGTCTAGATCATTAATGTACATAATGAACAGTAAGGAACTCAGCACCAAACTCTGTGATACACCACTGGACACAGGCTTCCAGTCACAAAAAACACCCTTCAACCACTTCCTGCCATTAAGCCAATTTTAGACCCAATTTTCCAAATTGCACTGGATCCCATGGGCTCTTCGGTTCTTAACCAGACTGCCATACGAGACACGTCTAAACCCTTAGGGAACATCAATAACAGTACCCTCATCTACACACCTCCAGGTAGGCAGCCTGGTTAAAATCAGCGCAATGAGTCCCTCTCCCTGAGCCATACCTGTACCCAATGTAGCCATACACTACTGGTTGCTGGTGTACCCTCCTAGATCATTCTGCCCTTTCAGACACAGTGCGAGCGCATTGGAAGATGGCAGGATGGTGGCGATGTTTCCCTGAAAATGGAATGCCAATGTCCATGGTAGAAGGGTACATGTTAAGAGTGCTGGTGAATCATGTCCTGCTCTACAGTTTGTCCATGACTAACATGGATCTCCTGGAGCAATTGACAAGTTGGACCGAGCAAGAACCCACTCAGGTTTCCACATCAAGATTTCTTGACTGGTTTGTTTGGTGAGTTTTGTGAGATGAGAGCCTGTGGCAAGTTGAGCAATTAGCAAGCTCTATGCCAAGCAATACTGAGCATCATTTGGAAACTAACTACTGCCTGGCGAGAATATCATGTCTCCACTTGAGAAAAATGTATAGGATGCAGTGAGATGCTCTTGATGTCAAAATGGGCCTTATCAAATGTCTCGCTCAATTCTACCACCCATCACACCATTGTTGCTCGGAGCCTGGTAGGATTCTGCACAAGGGTTTGCTTGGAAGAGTAGAAACTCAATTTTATACATGCAATTTGTATCGAATATAAGAACAAGATGTAAAACATCACTTTCAACAGTGGCACATTCTGAGCCTGCATTGCCATCTTGAATGACATAATTGAAATGAATTATTTAGTTTATAATACTACTTTGAGGTCACCCAAATGCTGATATCAATTTAATCAACAGTATGGGGGAGGAAAGAGTCATATATGGTAAGAAGTCGCAAGAAAATTATGCTAAATATTTTTGTGTTTCTGTTTGCAAGGAGAGAATGTTTAAAACAAAGCTGACTAGGTCAGTGATCCTACTGTTGCCCACATGATGGAAAGGAAGATAATCCATGCAGTGTATAAAGTTATCGGCAAATTGTGGCTGGAAATATCCACAATGACATTCATAGTAACACTCCTCCAGTATTATCCTGACTGAACAGTACAGGACCCAATTCCACTCCCCCACTCCAGAAGCACCATCCTTACCAAATCTTTTAACACCTGCCCCATCTCCTGTGGAAAAAGAGTATTTGTCAGATATCTTAACCCAGCTCCTTAAACTATCTTCACTGTGAGCAGTTTTGATATGGATTTAATATGAATTTTTAAATGTGAGGGCAGATTAGATTTTGTTTGACCAGTGCTTAAACAAGAAACAAGAAACAATGAAGTTAACAAAATGTTCAAAAATTGCTCCCTGGCCATGTTCTGAAAATGCTTTCTTCTTCAAGCTCATTTTCTCAGAAGTTGGAAATTATGTCAAAGATCAACAGTTAGACAAAAAAGAAAGGTACTGAAGTCTGAAAGGGTTGTGGTAAAAACTGTACAAATTTCAAGCTTTGTTCAGTCGCCCATTAAGGAGATCACACCCAGAAATTATTTTAGAAGTACTCATAGAATGATACAGCACAGAAGGGAACCATTTACCTAATGCTGTCTAATAATGACCATGCCCTACTGGCCATAAAACAATGAGAAGGCACCCCAAACATATTCAGTTGTCTACATTTTCACAGATCATTTCAATCCATGGCTTAATCTTGTTCCAAAACAGCTTGAGTTGCAAAAATTCACAGTAAGCATGTAAATATAACTAGAAAAATAATAAAACCACAGAACAACTCTTAATTTTCAGTATTCCAACTATAAATACTTGTTGGGGAACAAATGTACTTTCAAGTCCTCATTTGATAATGATATCAAAAGCACTGTGGGTCGAAAGGTCTCTTTCTGTCTTGTAATGTCTATGATTGCCATGGTAATATCATCAAGTTTAATTCTGGGTTGGGCAATCACAAATAAAAAGGATGTCATCTGCTTAACAAGCCAATGTACTAAATTCAAGAGGGTGGAAATCATCAGATATGCACTTAAACTAGATGCTCTGTGTTGAAACAGAGAGAAGAAAAATGAGTATCTACTCAGGGTATTGCAAGAAAGCGACTCTTTAGAAATCAAAGTGTATTTTATGTACTAAAATAATATTGATATCTTTATTTTTCAGAGATGAGAATAGATTCAATGACCTATTTTCCTAATACAATGAACACTGCCAATTTTAGTTCACTGAGCTAAATCACAGGTGTATCTTCTAGGCTTATTGTGTTTAGAAAAGGCTTCATGGTATTGACACTCTCCCACCCTAATAAATTTAATGCACGTTTGGCTCTGATGATGTGTAATTGCTGTTCCGTTATGAACTGCTTGTTTTAAAATTTATTTCAAACTTAGCAGGCAAATAAGTCAGGATGGAAGAAAAATGGATTTCGATCAATAGGATACTGTAGTGAGTAGGGTGCTACTGAATCAGTTCTCATACAATATTCCATTTCAGTACAAACAGTATTTCTTACAATGAGCTCACAAGTCATAATTTGTTCCAATCTACCTTTCCAAAAAACTCTGTATTTTTATGCATCGCTGATTGACACAAAGACAACACAATTTATTAAGCCAATAAAACAGCACAGGCTAAATGAAGTGCACCTACCTTTTAACTGAAGGTCAGAGTATTTGTAAGCCTGAATCTAATGATTGACTGGCATGGTTTAATATTGACAAGGCACCTGGAGCTCCTTGCAGTCAGCTTTCCACAGATGCTGTGACTAGCACTTTAAGCGTTAATAATGTTCACCTTATGTAGGTATATGAGTGCCTACCAAGATGTGAAAAGACACTGGAAAGTACAGAAGAGAGTATTTTAACTATAGAACCTGATGTAGTTTTAAGAATAGTTGTTTTCCATACATTCCAGTTTTTTTTTTAAATGACTGAGCTAAAATAATCACTCCCGGGTATAATGCACAGTATTTATATTCAAGAATATCTACATGAATTTCTACATTTATATGAACTATTTGCTGTAGTTATAAATTTATCGTTCATATTAAACAATTTAGCAACTCATTTCAATCTTCACTTGTTAATTATGTTTGTTTCATACATCTGTGATATTGGGAACTTTTAATTTCACAGTATACCATAACTATGTAAATGCTATTTTCTTGTATATAGTATAGTTTTTATGATGGTAAATTCAATAAGATTGAACAGTTCATTGTGTCTAAATATCAAAGAGGATGAGAATGGCATCTTATTATTTGAAGTATAAATTAAATCCCATCCATCAAACGCTGCCTGACAGAGTGAAGCAATGTTTATACATTGTAAGGTTTTGTGCCTTGGCGATTTTTGGTATGTTCAATTTTATAATTCGATCACCACGTTCATCAGTTATATATTTGTAGCTCTATTTAGTCGAGTGTTTTGATGTTAGTTAAAAAAACTCCTCAAGAAATCTGTAGAATGTTCCAGCGTGGGAGACAATATTGTGTCCAAATCCTTCGTCCGTTGTATAAAATAAATCCAGCATTTCCCTAAAGGTGACGCTACTGACAGGTGACTTCAAGCAAACAGACTTCAGCTTTAACTCATTGAAAATAATGTTATTGACAAGCGTTTAACAGCAACACACAATTGGCCGTGTTCTAAGTGCCTGCACAGTATTGATCCTTTCACAGGCAGTTTGTTGCAGTGACTGAGAGGTGTTGCTTGGCAGTTTTTGATTCTATATCGTGGGCGCCATGTACAGAGAGAGTGGGAGTTGGAGTTATCCATTGTTGGTGCTCACAGTAAAATGTCACCTCAGTGTCACACCAATAGATCACATTTTAGTTGACTTACAGGGTTCCACGTAGATTTGTAATTTCTTTAGATGCACAATGTCAGTTTTCATTTATCACCAGTATTTCGATTCTGTTAATAATTCTCCACATTATTGCCCATTCTACCTGTTTTGCAGCTCAAGATCAAGGCCTTGCATTATTTATATGGATGTCAGAATTCACTGATACAACGTCACTTACCACCAGTAATAGATGTAGCAATACCTGAAGTTTCATTTGCTGATGTTTTGAGTGAAGGATTCCATTCGCTATGAAATGTCCTGTTTTGTACAATAGATCATGTACAGAATAATTCTTTCAGAATGTGTTATTTATTTTTAATGTTTTGTAAGTTAGACACAATGCTGTAGCTCTTATGGTCAGACTTAACTGGAAAGTGCCTCTTCGTAAAATGTACAGTATAGCATATATATATATACACAACATATTAGTAAAATCTGTCAGCAACTGAAAACAATGTGGATGTTGTAATGTGAAGAAGGTTGTACAACATGAATTTAATTCTGTGTTACGTTAGTCACTCATTTGTCTACACATACGTTCATTTGCTTTAAATGTTGCTTTTTAATACTTGCAACTTCATCTAATTTCAAAGTTCATCCATATTTTCCAATTAACCTACTTGCATTGGTGATATGTGGGATAATCCCATTTAAGACACTTCTGAACATTGACTAAAATAAAGAAGGAATAGATTTCCATTTATCTAGTGTCTGCTGCACCTGAGTGTCTCAAAGTGCTTTGAAGCAATTGGATTACATTGGGGTGCAGTCAATGTTAGGGAAGCAAATAAGCAAATCGGTAATGAATAATATGATGACTTTTTTTGGTCAGATCACTTGAGCGATGAACATGAGTGATCACACTCTTGAGAACTTTATTGTTGTTTCCTAAGTAATGCCATAGGACCCTGCACGTGTGAATGAACACACGAGTGAAGTTTCAGTTTCGAATTTAATCTGAAAGGCAGCATCTCCATTAATGAAGCAATCCTTCAGTACTGCACGAAAGAGTCAGCTTTGATGAGAGGTTTGGGGTCTGTATAGGTTCAAGAACCACAATCCTCCAACTGGGGTAGACATCACACAACACCAGGTTATAATCCAACAAGTTTATTTGAAATCACAAGTTTTTGGAGTACTGCATCTGCGCCAGGTGAAGACTTCACCTGACAAAGGAACAGTGCTCTGAAAGTTTGTGATTTCAAATAAACCTGTTGGACTATAACCTGGTATTGTGTAACTTCTGACTTTGTGCATCCCAGTCCAACACCAGTACCTCCACATCAAGACAGGCATGTACCAGCTGAATCTAATATCCAAAGCTATTGTCACTTTATTGGTAACATTTCTGCTCTTCCTTTATTTTTGTTCAAAATTGCACCCCCTCGGCATTTTTTGAGTTGTACTTACCGGGGAAGATTCCAGATTCGATCCCTACTTTATGGTAAATTAACTGATTACCCCCTCAGTGATGATGAACAATATATTTGGCCTCAGCAAGACGCCTCATAAAAGATGTTAACACAAATTCATGGCACACGGGGTAACACACTTGCAATGATAGAAAAAGGGTCTTGTCAGACCACATTTGGAAAATTGTGGCACTTTTGGGCACAGTATCTAAGGAAAGATGTGCTGGCTTACAAGGAGATGAGAGGAGATTTACAAGAATGATCCAGGGGATGAAGGGCTTGCCATATGAGGAGCAGATCAGGACTCTGGGTATTTGAAGCAATTTAGAAAGATGATGGAGAATCTGATTGAAATTGGAAGACCTGGATAGTGTGGATGTGGAGAAGATGTTTCCACCAGTAAGGGACACTAGAGCCCAATGACACAGCCTCAGAGTGAAGGGACAACCCTTTAGAACTGAGATGAGGAGGAATTTCTTCAGCCAGAGGGTAGTGAATCGGTGAAATTCATTGCCTCGGGCGGCTGTGGAGGCCAAGTCATTGAGTGTATTTAAGACAGAGATAGTTTCTTGATTGGTAAAGGGATCAAGGGTTACAGGGAGCAGGCAGGAGAATGAGGTTGAGAAACATATCAGCCACGATTGAATGGCAGAGCAGATGTGATGGGCCGAATGTCCTAACTCTGCTCCTGTATCTTATTGTCTTATTGGCTGGCTGACTCAAAACAGAGTATGCACAAGTGGCACAAAAACAGAAGTTGCTGGAAAAGCTCTGCAGGTCTGGCAGCATCTGTGAAGAAAAAAATCAGAGTTAACATTTCGGGTCCAGTGCCCCTTCCTCAGAACTGATGGTAGCTGGGAAAATGTCGGTTTTTATGCAGAAAATAAGGAGGGGGATGGGGTAGGGAGTAAATAATAGTTTAAAGGATAGAGCCCAAAGAGAGAGAAAAGCAGTTGGATAGACAAAGCAGTTGATATCAACTGGCTAGGAGGGTGAATAGCTGTTAATGGGGACTGTTAGTGACGAACGATAGGTAGTGTGTAATGGCAGGCTATGTGATAATAAGACCTGGTGTGTGAGGTAGGAGGCTAGGACAGGCAAGAATTTAGGACCTAAAATTATTGAACTTAAATTGAGTTCAGAGGATGGCAGGGTCCCCAAGCAGAAGATGAGGTGTTGTTCTTCCAGCTTGTGCTGAGCTTCGCTGGAACACTGCAGCAAGCCTGAGACAGAGATGTTGGCCAAGGAACAGGGTGGTGTGTTAAAGTGGCAGGCAACTGGAAGTTCAGGGTCTTCTTTGTGAGCAGAACATAGATGTTCTGCGAAGCAGTCACCCAGTGTACGCTTCCAGTCTGAGCTTCCAGACTGCCACCTTAACACACCACCTATCATTCGTCACTAACAGTTCCCATTAACAGCTTTTCACCTTCCTAGTCAGATCGTTATCAACTCCTTTGTCTATCCACTGCTCTTCTCTCTCTTTGGGATCTATCCTTCATTCTATTATTTACTCCCTACCACATCCCCCTCCCTATTTTCTGCATATAAACTGACGTTTTCCCAGTTACCATCAGTTCTGAGGAAGGGACACCGGACCCGAAACGTTAACTCTGATTTTTTTTCTTCACCGATGCTGCCAGATCTGCTGAGCTTTTCCAGCAACTTCTGTTTTTGTTCCTAGTTTACAGCATCCACAGTTGTTTCAGTTTTGTGTTATGCTTAAGTGGGTCTCTTTGAGATTGGCATGTTGTGATGAGCGAGATCCTGTAGGGGTCTGTGTTGGCCCTTCAACTTTTTATAATTTGTATGAAATGACTTAGATGAGGGAAGCAACAGCACGGTTGTTCAATTTGCAGATGATACAAAGATAGGAAAGTATGTTGTGAAGATGGCATAACAAGGGTGCAGGCTGATGTAGGTCAGTTGCATGAATGGGCAGAAATCTGGCAGATGGAGTATAATGTGGGAAAATATGGTGTTGTTTGCTTTTGACAGTAAGAATGAAAAAGCAGAGTATTATTGAAATGAAAACAAACTGCAAAGCTCTGAGGTGCAGAGCGATCAAGGTTTTCGGTGCACAAATTACAAAGTATTGGTATGCAGCTGCAGCATGTAATCAGGAAGTTTAATGGGACGCTATATTTTATTGTGAGACAAATTCAATTTAAAAGTAAGGATGTTATCCCTCTGTTATGCAGGACATTGGTGAGAACACATCATGAATACCATCTGTAGTTTGGTCTTTTTTAAGGAATGATGTAAATGTGTTGGAGGTGGTTCAAAGGAGGTTTACTAGATTTATACCTGGAATGAGCAGTTGTCTTGTAAAGGGAAGATAGAATTGTTTGGGCTTGTTTTCCCTGGAGTTTGGGAGAATGAGAAATGATTGATTTGAGTGTATAAGACCTTGAAAGGAAAGGATGTTTCTTCATGCAGAGCTGGGGGCACTGATTTAAAATTAGGCTTTGCCCTTTCAGGTCAGAAATTGAGGGCAGTTTTGTTTTTCTGTCTCTTTTAAAGTTTGTGCCATGGGAAGTGGGATCACTGAATAGTTTTAAGGTGGAGCTGGAGAGATTCTTGTTAGGCAGGGGAACCAAAGGTTATAGGAAGTGGAAGGGAAGATGGAATTCAAAAGCCAAACAGGTCAGCCACAACATTATTGAATAGTGGAGCAGGCTTGAAAGACAATTAGCCTACTTCTGCTCCTCGTTCGTATTTTCATGCGTCCTTTGGACTGCAATAAATTGACTGGAATTTTTATTTCTGGTCACTCAATTTCCATGGATTTAGTTTTTGTGTATTTATACATTGAGTAAAGGGAGCATTGGGTCTGCAATGCTGCCCCAGCAGTTGAATAGCCACTACACTCTCTGTCCAACCACCATGAATTAGGCTTGCATGTACAGAGCTTTCAAGTCATCTGAAAGATTACTCCAGCAGGGGAGTCGAGACCTTTAATACAGGATCAAAGCCTTGGATTAGTTTCGACTCCCTCTACCATTCCCCTAGAGCTCTTCTCAAACCCACAAATGAAGTCATGGCTTCAATCTTCCAGTCAGTATCACACTGCATGCATTGATGTTCCCCAGGGAACCTAACCCTTTTCAGCCAAGGATTCCACTCCCCACTGAAGTATCGAAGGGTCACTGCTGATATTTCCCAAGGAAACTCATATGGGCATGAAGAAACCAGTGAAGATTGGACATTCTCCCTTTGATGGGGTAAGTTATTGAAGGTCCAAGCGTTCAGTGAGAGTTGGATGAGTGAGTGGGTAGGTCAGATGATTGGAGGTGGGCTCTGGGGTGGGGTGGGGGCCTGGGGGCAGGTTGTGGTCAGAGAGGACAAATGGCTTTCATGTTGCCGGTTGTGATGCCCAAGTAAATTATATTGGCTATTCCATGGATTAGACCAGATATTAACCAGCATAAGCCTTCCTGAGAAGTATCCAGTTAAGTCTTATGTAATAAATAAAATCTCTGACACTGAGCTGTTGCCTGAACAGGAGTACAGTACTCAAACCTTTTACCCAGATATTTGTCTCTTGTGTGACAGACAAAAGACAGGGAACTGACTCAGACTTTAATTAAACAAGCCCATCTTTATTTAACTCCTTAAGTACCAATATTTATATAAAACATACACTCATTGCAATATTTACATCTTATTTCATCCAACATAACTTCAGCTTTAACTCAGTTTAACTTTACCTTAGCTTAATTTACTTAACCCACATTTAACACTAACTCTTACCTTAACTCTATAAGTTTGGCTTGCATCAAACAAACTCTGATTTGAATCAAGTGGCCAACTTTGTTCTCCGTGTGAATCTCGCCTCATGGTTCTTTGTTTTCTCTGTAAGTAACTTCAGGACACACACTTCTAGGTCAGAGTTTAAACAAGCTTGACCAAAATTTCCAACATGCTTGATTGTAGCTCTTAAACAGCCTAGTAGCCATTTTTGCTGCTGGCCACATGACCACAACACTCCGTGTCAGAGATATTCATAGTGAGTCGTGGGCAGTTCAGCCAATTTGAAAGTTAAATCTCCCACACAATTGCCACACAAATGAACATGCCAGAATATCCACCAGGTTCAGTCACAGTTCTCCCCGCTTTAATTCCATCTCTGAGGATTTGGGCCCACACATGAGTGTGACAAAAGGAAACTCTCTCTTTTCCTTTTTGACCTATCAGCAGATGGTTCACCATACCATCATTATCCACAGTGATCCATGGCCTACTAGCTCTCTGGGAGAGCATTTGCTTCATTGCACAATCAGATCAAAGTCTCATGTACAGTAATGTCACTTCGTCTGTTGTTTGTTCATCTACGGTCAACCCTGGTAATATATCTGAATTACAGTGTTGGTTGTCATATCAATGTGCCAACACTCAGGTCTACCTTACCTCCACTTCTCTCAGTCTCTCAGCTGTCCTTAAATTGTTAGACTGATTTTTCAAGACTCCACACTTGAATGAACAGAAATTTTCTCCAATTAAACATTGGAAACACCCAAGCCATTGTCTCACTCCAAATCCCCTCCTCTGGTCACTGATTGCATCCTCTTCCCTAAGGCTGAAAAAGACTATTCCTAACCTTAGTGCTCATACTTGAGGCAAGGTGAACTTTGAACCACGTGTCCTTGCCATCACAAAGCCAACCTACTTCCAACTCCATGACATTGCCTGCCTCAACTCTGAAACACTCATCCCATGCTTTTGTGAGCTCTGGATTCAGTGTTCGAATGCACTCCATTCAGCTTCCATAATTCCACCATATATAAACTCCAGGTGAACCAAACCTGCTGCCCTCAAAGTCTGAACTTGTAACTAGTCCCATTCACCTATCAATCCTAAACTCATGGATCTACATTGGCACCATTCAAGAACACACTGACTTTAAAGTTCTTATCTGTGCTCTCTATAACCATACCCCTTTCTAGCTGTGTAACCTCCTCAAGAATAACACTCCAGATATCAGCATTCCTCATTCTGGCACCCTGACATTTCCCTGATTTTAAACACTTCACCATTATTGGTGTACCTTTCGTTTCTGAGGGCCCTAACCTCTCAAATTCCCTGCCTAAACTTTTTCACCTTTCCATGCTCCTTTTCGATTCTCCTTCAGTCAGATCTCTGTGACCAAGTACTAGACTATCTTCCCAAATAGCACCTTGAGTGGCTCAGTGTCAAATTTTGCTTTATAATCCTCAATGAAACACTCCTAGGTGTTTCACATATAGATCATGGATCGTATAATCCGTACAGTGTGGAAACAGGCCCTTCGGCCCAAAAAGTCCACACCGACCCTCAGAGCATCTCACCCAGATCCATCCCCTTATAACCCACCTAATCTACACATCCATGAACACAAAGGGTAATTCAGCATGGCCAATCCACCTAGCCTGCACATCTTTGGACTGCGGGAGGAAACCGGAGCACCCGGAGGAAACCCGTGCAGACACGGGGAGAATGTGCAAACTCCACACAGACAGTCACCCGAGGGTGGAATCGAACCTGGGTCCCTGGTGCAGTGAGGCAGCAGTGTTAACTACTGTCAAAGACACTACTAAAATACACTTTGTCATTGTTGAAGAAGGGAAAAACATACATGGTGAGGAAAATTTTAAAACTTTTAAAAATATCTCTGAAAACAGGGACATTTTGGTGAAGCTTTTTAGTCCTATCCTCCTCAGGACAATTTGCAAGAATACCAATAAAGGGGAAGCCAACATTTATACTGAACGAGAGGAATACTGATTGCTTGCAACTGGTTCTGATAGATAGAGGCATTGCCATGAAGAACGTAGCAGTTGATGATGGTTAACAGTTAACTGCCAAATAAAACCAAGATGGTGGATTCCAGAAATCTCGAATCAAAACAGAAAGTGCTGGAGAAAGCCAGCAGGTCAGGCATTATCTGTGGAGAGAGTTTTGAGACAAGTGATCCTCCTTCATCTAAGGAAAAGGCTTATCAGACTCGAAATGTTAATTCTGTTTCTCTCTCCATAGATGTGCCAGTCCTGCTGAATATCTCCAGTATTTTCTGATTTACTCCAGGTAACTGCCACACTTTGTATAGATTTTAAACTAGGCAGTTTGATTCTAATTGTTCAGAGCATTGCCTTGAAAAATGGTCCACTAAATAGTTGTCTCATAAGTTGATCTTCCCTTTTATTGCTATTCTTGTGAATTGTCCTGATGGGTACAAGACAGAAAAGTTTGACAAAATGTGTCTTTTTTTCCACAACATTTACAATTCTTCTGCAGTACTTTATGAAGTCCCAAAGCTTGTGAAACAATTGTATAACTTTCTTGGCTTTATTTAATGCACATTTTCATATCTGTTTCTGATCTACTTTCAGTACAGACAGGTAGTTCCTAATGACTAGTACGACTTGTACCTCTTAGTGAACTAGGAGATCACTTGCAAACGCTGCTTCAGGATAAAGGTTCAGAAAGAAGCCAAGAGAGATGGGCAAAGTTTACATTGTTACCTTCGCATTGTGGGGAGAGTAGCAGCTGGGAAATTGGCCAGCGATTGTATTGAATCATAACCCTGTGAATGCAGGTGCTGACTAAAGAAGGTTTGAGCTTTACTCAATGAATGAAAAAGGCTATGATATCTTCCTTGGCATATCATAAAAAATGAGTGTCACCATACCCAGTAAATATGGCATCAAGGAACAACTTTGACTTTGACCATTAGGCAAGAGTAGCTTTTTGAAGGCCCACAGATCTTGAAGAAACTCTTTTTGTTCTCTATGGAGTCTTTTGTTTCAGGTGACATTTTGGTTTTTAATTAAACTTCACAGCAGTTGCCATTTGTTTATTGGGGGGGATGCGGGTGGGGGTTTCCAGAGGATACCAAGCTACTGAGTCTGCCTGAGAGACACTCAGTGCATTCAGGATAACAGTCCTGGCATTTTGTCTACACCCATTAAGGTGTCACTATTTTTCTGCAGGCCTTGGCTACCAACTTGAGAACAGAATTACTATTTGCCTGTGACCACCCCATACGCACGGGGAGGCAATTGGCTATGGGGAGAGAGCATGTCATTAGTTTTGACTTATACTGACAAAAACTCATAAAACAGCTGAAATAATTTATTGTGAGCTAAATGCACCTAGCCCTACCAAGAATCTAACCGCCTCTGCCTCAAATTATTCAAAGATTCAGCTTCCACCACTTTTTCATCTTCTCCTTCTGATGTGAGACACATTAGAATCTGTGAAGACAGTGTAAGATGAACATCAGAATTTGAATTCGATTTATTACAATTAGGTTTATTGCCACATGTACTCAAGCATAGGAGTACAGTGAAAATTTTGCTATATCGCTCCTCATGGTGCCATCTTAGGTACAATGTACCTAGCTACAAATCTTACGTTTCAATTGAGAAATAATGATAAAAATGTTACATTACCTTACAGTGATTCATAGTATAAGTTAGAAAATAAGAAATAAAGTTAAAAGGATAAACATTAACCTCTTCAAACCATTAGTTTATACAGCACTATTGCCTCCCTACACAGTTTAGTACTATGTTTTATTTGAACATTCTCCTGTGATCCTGTCTTGGAATGTTTTTGGATCAGAAACAATGGGCTAAACATAAATAAAGGCAATTACATAGGAGTGATAGCAGAGTTGGCTGGAGTGGAATGGAAATGGATAAACAAGGGTTGATGTTAAAAAAAAAATGGTGACTCAGCAAAGATATATCCTTGTGAGGAAGCAGAATTCTAGAAAGGGGATAAGCCAACCATTGTTGACCACTTAAGGATAGCGTCAAATTGAAAGGGAAAATCATACAATGTGGCAAAGAATAGTGTCAGAAATCAGAAAATTGGGAGCATTTTAAAAGCAAACAAAAGATGACAAAAAAAGGGAGAAAATAAACTGTGAGGGCAAAAGAGCAAGTAATATAGAAACCAATAGTAACAGTTTCTTTAAATGTATAAAATGAAAGAGAAATATAACAATGAATGTAGGTTCCTTAGAGAATGAGGCTAGGCGAATAACAATGGAGAGCCAGGAAATGACAGAGGAATTAAACAAATACTTTCAATCAGTCTTCACAGCAGAGAACACTAATAGCAATTCAAAAATACTAAATAATAAAGGATGAGAAGGTGTGCAGGAAATAAACACAAGAGCTATCAGTAGAGAAAAAGTACAGGCGATATTAACGGGTTTAAAGGCCAATAAACTCCCTGGACCTGATGGGTTGTATCCTAGGATTTTAAAGGAAATTGCTGCAGAGATAATGAATGCACTGGTAGGAATTTTCCAAAAGTCCTTCAATACCGAAAAAGTCCCAGAGGATTGAAACATTTCCAATGCAGCACTCTTGTTCAAAAAGGGAGGGAGAAAAAACCAAAACCCAGTAACTGTAGGCCAGTAAGCTTAATATCTGTCATCAGGAAAATGCTAGAGTCTCTAATAAAAGATGTAACAACAAAGCATTTAGAAGCACATTATATAACCAAACAGAGTCAACAAGGTTTCATGAGGAGGGCATTATGCCTGACACGTTTATTACAGCTCTGTGATGAAGTAGCAAGCAGAAGAGATAAAGGGGAACCAGTAGATGTGATATATTTAGATTTCAAAAAAAGCTTTCAGTAAGGAACCACACATGAAGCTTCTTAATATTCCATTGTGTTGATGGTAGTATATAGCATGGATCGACAATTGGCTCACTAACAAAATATAGAGGGTTAGGATAAAGGAAACATTTTTCAAGAGGTCAAGTGCTTAACTTGTCCATACCGCTTTGGAGACTCCTTATCTCCTCTTCAAAACTTACTTTTGACCTATCTTTGCATCATCAGCAAAGTTGGTAACCATGCCTTCGGTCAGTTCACCCCTGACTACAGACACCCATGTGTGTATTGATGTATTACCAGCTGTTTTATGTGGGTTAGGAATTTATATAACCATCAATGTCCATTGACTATCAATGTGGAAGGAGGCAGAAATATTATCAGTTAAATACCAGAAGTAGAGTTCTGTAAGTTCAAGGCCAGCATTTATTGCCCATCCCTAATTACCCAGTAGGTAGTTCAGAGTCAAACACATTGATGTGGGTCTGGAGTCACATGTAGGCCAGACCAAGTAAGGATGACAGTTTCCTTCCCTAAAGGGCCTTAGTGAACCAGATGGTTTTTTCCTGACAACCAGCAATGGATTCATGGTCATCATTAGATTCTTAATTTCAGATATTTCTGAATTCAAGATCCACCAGCTGCCATGGTTGAAACCCAGATCCCCAGAATATTACCTGGGTCTCTGGATTAACAGTCCAGCATTATACCACTAGGCCATTGGTTCCCCTTAAGGAGGGTGCCAAATAAGTGGCTGTAATTTAAGCCAGTGGGATGCATCATTTCAGATCATTTAAGCAAATTATTTTCTGTACATGAAATAACCTTCAAAAAATCATTTTGCTGCAGGCTTGGCCGATAAGTGAGCATTTAGAGAAGGAAAAGGATAAATGTATTGGTATTTTCGGGCTAGAATTGGTTGAGGCCAGTTAGATGATAAAGTTATTATGGGAGCACCATCAGGTAAGAGTGCAGTAGTTCAAGGACAAAGTTGAACAATATCCTCTCTTAACAGCCAGAAATAAACCACAAAGATAGCCCGCATTACAAAAACCACAAGTTCTGCAGAATAACTCCATCCAGTCAGTCTGTGTGCCCCACTCTTCCAGTCTACTGTCATACTTTGCCTTTAATGTGCCCAGCCTAAGCTTTAATTCCTGAGCTTCCTGCAGTTTTCTAATGAAGCTCAGGACAAGCTTGTGGAGCAGCACCTTCTGTCTTGACTGGGAAGCTCTCTGGATCTAAGGAATAGACCCCTCAGTGCTTCCAGGCTACTTTGCAGTTTGATGCAGTAGTATTTGATCGGATTGTGTCCTTATCTCTAATCTCCTGCTATAACCCTTTGACATCTCTATAGTTCCTGACGCTGTTTATATTGTCACCCTTTACTGTATCCGAGAACCCAGCAGTCTGAGGTAGAACATTCCAAAGAATTGCAGCCCATTGACAGAAAAATTCCTCATCTCCATGTGAAATGGATGTTCCCTTACTTTTAAACAGTGTCCCCAATTTGAAATTCCAAGTGAGTATTTACTCTGTCAAGCCCCCTCAGAAATTTATATGTTTGCATAAGGTCACCTCTCAATCCCCTAGATCTCAATGAGTATAGGTTAACATTTCTCAACCCTTCACCTTAAGATAATCTGTTCATCCCAGAAATTAATGAACCTTCTCTGAATTCAATTGGGATTTGAATACACACTCTCTGGCTGCTGTGATGGGGGTATATTTCATAAATGGAGCTGTAGGGAGAGTGCTAGAGAATTCTCACAGCACATGGGCACAGAATAATTGTAATTTTTTTAAAGTTATATAAATGAATATATTATCTGTAACTGTAATACTGAGTTTCTAATTAGATTTGATTTATTGCAGTCACGAGTACCTAAGTACGGTGAAAAGCTTTGTTTGTGAGCAGTACAGGCAGATCATAGCAAACAAGGACATACAGATCATTGAGTGTTTACAATAAGGCATACAGGTTACTCTGCACAGGAGGTGCACAAAGCAAGATCAACATGATCAAGATCAACATTACTTGAAGTGAGAGAGTCCATTCTTCAGTCCGATAACAGCAGGGAAGAAGCTGTTCTTGAACCTGTTGGTGCATGTGTTCAAGCTTCTGTATCTTCTGCCTGATGGAAGAGGTTGTAGGAGAGCATGAGCCTTTAACTAAATAAGCATTCTAATTTTCTTTATTTTTCATCTTCATGTATCATTTTGATTTTAAGTAACTCTGCAATGGTATTGTAGTAACTTCCCTTCACCGATGAATGTTCATCTTTTCCTCCACATTTGGGTAAATCATCATTTCCTGATGCAGGCATGCCACCTATTGATGACTGTCAGAACTAATCAAAGCTGTTTTCTAATGCATTGATTTAAACCAACAGTTTCCAGTTCAGAAACAAGTGACCATTCAGTCCTGGCTGATGTTATAGACAAGATAGGGACAATGAAATCGGGGGAGTGTATAGGACAGGATTGCACTCATAAAAGACATAAGGTATCCTCCCTCAAAGCTATTGAATGAAAACATAAAGTTCCTGCTCAGGCACATTTAGCAATTCCGGTACAAATTGAGCCTAACTCTTATTCCCCTATTTAATTTTATTTTTTGTTTGAATCTCAATGCAAACTCATTTGCATATCACCAAACACAAAATCTCCCAGGAGCTTGCACAGCCAAAATAATTGCATTGTTTTTTTAAAAATCCTCAATATATTTAAGATTGGCCATTCAGTAAAGTTTGATTCTAGCAGCTAAAGACGTATTTATCAGAAAAGAAGTATTTTAAATCTCAGTGACAAGCCACCCCACATCAACAAGAATGCTAATTTTTTTTTCAAATATTTCTCAATGAAACCATTTGCTAATGATTCTGGACACTGTTGTCAGGTTCCTAGCACTTTCTGTGCTAAAATTATTTTCAAAAAACATCTGAAGCATTTCTATAAATGCCCTTATGTTTAAATTGAATGGGCTAAATAACAGACAATTGAACCATCTCCTTTTGACAATCAATGGCATTACTGTTACTGAATCTCCCACTATCAACATCCTGGGGGTTGCCATTGACCAGAGACTGAACTGGACTCACCATATAAGCAGAGTGGCTACAACAGCAGGTCAGAAGCTAGGAATCCTGCAGCGAATGACTCATCGCCTGACTCCCTAAAACCTTTCCACCGACTACAAGGCACAAGTCAGGAGCATGATGGAATACTCCCGACTTGCCTGGATAAGTGCAGCTTCAATGGGGATTGGTGGCTTAGTGATAATACATATCACTTGACTAGCAATCCACTGACACAGGTATAATGCTTTAGGACTTTTAAGTTCAAATTCCACCAAAGCAGCTAATGCAATTTAAATTCAATTCATAAATCTAAAATTGGATGCTCATATTGTTATAAAAACCAATCTGGTTCACTGATGCCCTTCAGCGAAAATAATGTGCCTCCCTTACTTGGTCTGGTCTACAAGTAATCACAGACCCACAGCAATGTGATTGACCCTGAGTTGGCCTGTACAACATTCTGGCAAGTAAAAACCGAAAGATCTGCGGATGCTGTAAATCACGAACAAAAACAAAAAGTTGCTGGAAAAGCTCAGCAGGTTTGGCAGCATCTGTGAAGGAAAAAACAGAGTTAACGTTTCGGATCCAGTGACTCTTCCTCAGTTCTGTCACCAGAACCCGAAACGTTAACTCTGTTTTTTTCCTTCACAGATGCTGCCAGACCTGCTGAGCTTTTCCAGCAACTTTGATTCTGACAAGTAATTCAGTTCGAGGACAATAAATGCCGGGCTTGCTAAGTTTAAAAGAATGTTGGGGGAGGTTGGGTAGAGAGTGAGGGTGAGGGTGAGGAGGAGGAGGATGAGGATGATAATATAAATTTCTAACAGAACTAAACAAGGTAAATGCAGGAAGAATGTTCCTCAATGACTGGGAATTCCAAAACCAGAGATCACGGTCTAAGGAAATGGGGCAGGCCGTTTAGCACTGAGATGAGGAGAAATATCTACTCCCAGACAGTGGAGGGCCTGTGGAATTCTCTGCCAGAGGAAGCAGTTGAGGCCGAAACATTAAACATTTGAAGAACAGTTTGATATAGTTCTTAGGGCTAAAGGAACAATAGGGTATGGGGAGAAAGTGAGTACAGGGGACTGAGTTATATGATTAGCCGTGATCATATTGAATAGCAGAGCAGGCTCAAAGGGCCGAATGGCCTACTCCTCCTCCTATTTTCTATGTTTTCTCTGCATCTATAACAGTAATGCCCACATCCCATGAATTAATTAAAACAAACAAGCTCAATAAATGGGACGCCCAATGGTGTTTAATTTACTTGTAAGTGGGTGAGTTGTCACCAGGCTGTGGGCAAGGTGGCTTCCAGTGATAGTAGGAACTGCAGATGCTGGAGAATCTGAGATAACAAGGTGTGGAGCTGGATGAACACAGCAGGCTCCATCCCCACCTCTTTGACCTGTCTGTCTCCTCTCCACCTATCTTCTCCTCTATCCATCTTCTGTCCACCTCCCCCTCTCTCCCTATTTATTTCAGAACCCCCTTCCCCTCCCCCATTTCTGAAGAAAGGTCTAGGCCCGAAACGTCAGCCTTCCTGCTCCTCTGATGCTGCTTGGCCTGCCGTGTTCACCTAGCTCCACACCTTGTTATCTCTGGCTTCCAGCGACATTGTTTTTAAACTAGCACAAAACAATTAAGACAATTCTTATGTCCAAAGAACTAACATAATTTTTAGAAACTCAAGCTATGCTGGATAATGTTTGCTTTTAAACTTCTGTCGTCTTTAGTGCTGATTTTGGATCATTTACAATGAAAAGGCCAAAACAGACAAGTTGAATCTTCATGTCAAGAATTTCTTGATCATGTTGAACACCAGGGTTGCTGTATTCATACCAGACAACATGCAAGTGGGAAGGCGTTCACTGCTGCACAGGTCCACACATATCACCAATTAAACACAAATGTGAAATTTAAAATGAGTGATTAACCTATCTCTGCAGGTTAGCGTGGAGTCAATTCTGTGCGAGTACTCAAGCTGTATTCCAGAGTCAGCCCTAACCAGATGTTCCTCTGTAGATCCTCCAGTAATTTTTCCCTGTTAATGTTTGAAGAGAGGTAGGGAAAGGCCAATTAGTGCAACCACTTTGCCTTGTAATTTAATTTTCAAGGGGCATTCATGTGTGAAGTCAAGTCAATTATTATCTTGTCACCATCTGGCAGCTCTGCAAATGAGGACGTTTAAGGTTGATTGAGAACGTGAATATTTCCACCAGAGACTTTTCTTCCGGAAGCCTGTACGTATTAATTGTGACCATTAGTAGCGTAATGATAACAGATATTCCACGGAATTATTACTGAGTGCTCCCAGAGATTCTCTGAGAAGTAGACTTTATCCTCTCAATACAAAAGCTGTCGGCCAAATTGTCCAATATAAGGAGAGGCCTTCGACTCAATTAGGCTGCATTGGGACTCCAAGAAAGTGGAGCATATCTCTCGTACCTGAATGAGGAGTTTAAAATGGCGATTGCTAAGTTGACCGTGCCGAGACTGCTGTGTGCTGACACCACTGGGACCAGATGGCCAGAACAGCTGTTTGACCTGCACTCATTATGTGGCTTACCCTGCGTTAACTGTGAGCTTTAGCCTAAAGCCTGCTATGCAGCGTAACCCAAAGTAAATCAGCTGGAGGCTCAAAGCACAAGGGCAACAACAGAACCCCAGCAATGTTCAAACCTCCTCCTTCTAGTGTTCACCTCCTCTCAACCCACTAGACAATATTCCAAATCCCAAGCATCCAATGTCCAGATTCCCGGCCTCCTGTCCCACCTGGCATTTTTCCTGAGGGCAATGGAGATAGGGATGGGGGAACCTGGGGAGATAAAAGGGACGAACGTTGTTGGGGGAGAGGGAGGAGGAGTGAGGGGGAGATGGGTGAATATTGCCAGCGGTGACCATTGTTGAGAGGGGTATAAGGGGTAAGGTGGTGAACATTTTCAGGGGGTTTGGGATAAATGCTGTTAGAGGATATTATGCAGTGTTTAGGGCTGAGAAAGCTATGTAAAACAGTAACAGATCCTAAGGGCATCTCTTCCCTGATGCCTAGGTTTGGGTTCTGCCAGGGCCACTCAGCTCCTGACCTCATTACAGCCTTGGTTCAAACATGGACAAAAGAGCTGAATTCCAGAGGTAAGGTAAGAGAGTGACAGCCCTTGACACCAAGGCTGGATTTGACTGAGTGGGCATCAAAGAGCCCAAGTAACTCTGAAATCAATAGGAATTGGGGGAACCCTCTCTGCATGTTGGAGTCATAGCTGGCTCATTGGACATTGGCGGTCAGTCATCTCAGGTCCAGGAAATCGTTGCAGGAGTCCTTCAGCTTAGTGTCCCAGGCCCAACCATCTTCAGCTGTTGCATAAGTGACCTTCGCTCCATCATAAGGTCAGAAGTGGGGATGTTCACTGATGATAGCACCATGTTCAGCACCATTCACAACTCCTCATATACTGAAGCAGGTCATGTCCAAATGCAACAAGATCTGGACAATATCCAGATCTGGGCTGAAAATTGGCAAGTAATGTTCAGGCCACACAACTGCCATCTTTCCAATAACTGGCAGTTTGACCGTCTTCTCTTGACAATTGATAGCATTACAATCACTGAATACCCCAACAACAACATCCTGGGAGTTGCCTTTGAACAGAAACTGAACTGGACTAGCCTTATAAATACAGCAACTGTAGGAACACTCAAGAAGCTTGACATCATCCAGGACAAAGCAGCCCATTTAATTGGCACCACATCAATGAGCTTCCACCTCCTCCACCACCGCAGCTCAGTAAGGACAGTGTGCACTATCTACAAGATGCACTGCAGAATTCATCCAAGATTTTTAAACAGTGCCTTCCAAAACCTTAGCCTCTTCCATCTAGAAAGACAAGGAAAACAGGTACATGGCAGCACCACCACCTACAAGCTCTCCTCAAAGCCACTCACCATCCTGATTTGGAAATATATCGTCGTTCCCTCACTGTCGCTGGGTCAAAATCCTGGAATTCTCTCCCTCAGGTAATTGCGGGTTTACCCACAGCAGTGGTTCAAAAAAAGCAGCTCACTGTCAACTTCTCAAGGAATGCGTAATAAATGCTGACCCAGTTTGTGATGCCCACAAGTGAGTGAATAAATTTTTAAAAGTTCATAAGAAGGAAGTGGTTGTGGCTGTTTCGGATAGAAATACAATCTGGCTTTGTTATGTAACGTCTACTGTGCGGTACTGACTGGGGGGTGGCATCTTCAGGCCAGTTTCAACAAAATTACAGTGCAGATTAGACGACTGTCTTGACATCGTGTAACTTGACGTCAGAATGAAGCTGAGGTTTGATATTGGGAGCTGTGGAAAAAAATGCACGTCTCCCGATGGACCTGAAAGAAAAAGATATGTGCAGAAGCACTGAGGGTTGTAAATCAGCAGCAAGAGAATATTCCTAAACATAACATACCAAGCTAAACATACCAAGCATTGCATTATTGTGATGGATGTCCCAGGTCTAAAAGACCTAATAGTCATGGATAAAGGATGCCAGTACTGTGGAGGGCACACAAAGGAGAAGATATTTGCAGTATGGGGAAAGAAGTTTTCTCACTGAGAAAAACTGAATCATTTTGCAAACTGTGATAACAAGGTGTAGAGCTGGATGAAGGCCAAGCAGCATCAGAGGAGCAGGAAGGCTGACGTTTCGGGCCTAGACCCTTCTTCAGAAATGCAAACTATTTTGCAAACTATTTGTTGTGAAAGGTGCAAGAAATATATTACACTTTTTGGATTTGGATTTTAAAATAGAGTCGGATGGATTTGTCTCAATTGTATGAAATTTTTAAAGGTCAGGAAATTGATTTGGAACAGTGGCCTTAATACATCAGTTACAGGGGAGCATACCACTACAGTAGAGTGCCTGGGAGTACCTCTGTAGTATTAATACATATACTGTTTGTACTGTTGGGTTTATGACAGACAGAGTGATAACATTAAGGCAATTAGTTTAGTTGTAACTTCAGAACAGAAGGATCAAGATCTCAAATCAGAAGTGAACAATGTTTCCCCTTGCAGGAGTACCAAATGTTTCCATTTCAGTTCAGGGGAACCAGTCACCTTAGCAGAAGTGGTTTCTCATCTTTAGAACGTCCAAGTCAGAAGAGTTTGAATCGAAGTCTTCAAGTTATTAGACTGAGAACATTTAAGCCATCATAATTGCGAGACATTGAAGTTAGCGGACTTGGAAAGGAATTGTAATATTGTCTCCACAGTTCAAGAAAAAAAAGGAGTGTGTCAGTTAGGTAAACATTTAAAAAGCTAAGAATGACATTTTTCTCTGGGATTGATTCTCTGAAATAGATGGTGTTAGGAAATAGGATCAAACTTTGTTTTGATGTTTCTGTTAAGTTCTTTATAATGGTCTTCTACAAAGTTTTGTTTATTTTTTCTTTTGTGTGATAAACTTGCTTTCTGCTGTTAAGGAACATCAGCAGCCTCATAACCACCAAGTTAACCAACTGCAAAGGTTAAGCATCAGCTGGGATCATAACAAAGTGTACAGTTAGAATGAAACACAACAAACAGGTATAGATGGCCACCGGACAGATATTAGTTTAAGATTCTGACAAGTTAGTCTATACCATACAACAGGCGCTGTCATTTCAATGGGTGATAAATGGTTTGAGACTGTTGAAATGATGATTGCAGAAAGAGAACATTGGGTTAATATTAAGTATCAGATGATCATTGATGCAACATGCAACATAACCTTCACAGACCTGTACAAACTGATCCAAAACTGAAACTCTCGAAATTAAGGTCAAGGCTACATTATGGCAGCATGCTCGCACTAAGAGAACACATTTCAATGGCAAGAACAATATTCCAGAGTTCTAGATCATAGCTGGTAAGCAAAAGCCACTCATCTCAACCAGGACAAGTCTAAAGCTTGGACTGGTAACTATTAATGAATCAACAGAGGTTCGGAACACATCACAACACAGAAACATTAAACAATTCTCATCGATATGAAACAACATTGCATTGTGGAAAGTAAGGTTTGGAATGAGTTAATTACGCTGTTTAAAAGGCAGTCTTTTGATTGGAAAGATCTGCCTGTGTTTCGATGTAGGTATCGATTAGATCTGAATGTTATAGTCGCATTTATTTTCTCCATTTGACCAAATTCTCAACTTGAAAATTAACTTCTAACCTGAGAAACTGTGTTATAGACTTTAATCTGTTCATTCTGGGAAACCCTTTGTTGCTGAAACAGTAAACAATGACTCATTAACATGTGAGATTTCTTTGATAAACTTGTCAAAAGTTTACCTGACAAATATAACAACATTATTATAATTCGAAAACAAAAGGCAGTGATTTAAACGGCATGGAAATAACAATTGGTAATGCAAAGATATTTCACCTGATTCAAATAGAACATTGTGGAAACGCATCTTCAGGAATTAATCACCCAATCAGATAAATTAATCACTTTACCCTTTTTGTGGTTTACTTCTCAATTGGAAAAAAAAACTGAATCTTTCATTAAAAACTGGTTGCAAAATAAATCTCTTTTCCTGATTTTGTCATTCTTATTGCATTTCATTGATGAAAAGGGGTAACCTATGGAAAGCTAGTCCTATGTGAATGTACATATGCAACGGGCTTTAGGAATTGAGAGTTGCATTAATGCTATATGAATATACAGTCCAGTCCAATTAGAATCATGATGTTCCTTGCTCCTAGTCAGTTATGATTTGACTGCTGTAAGCCAAATGCTATGCCTGATTACCCGAGCTAGTGTTCAGTCCTAATTAAAATATGAGGTCCCAGAGGTCAACAGCAGCCCAATGGCATTTATGAACCAATTCTTTCAAGGTAATTGTGTAAAACAGTCTAGAAATGGAAGTGTGTGATCAGAAAAGACACTGAGCATAGAAGGCTATTGTAGAGAGCAGGTTGAAACAATCCAGAAAGATATGAAAGGTGTCACACAAAGAAAGGTTCATTTATTAAACGGAAGTGCAGAAGCTCAGTGTCTGAAAAATTTTATTTAGAAGATCTTGCTGAAACATGCATCAATCCAAAAAGTAAAGGATTCACAATTATACAAGGCCTTTCTTGACCACAACAGTTAATGAAGTACTTTCTGAATTGACGTCACAGTTGGAATGTAGGAAATAGGGCATCTAACTTGTTCTGAGCTAAACCCATAAACAGCTACGTGATAATACTCATCTAATGTTTGTGTGTTTTTTTTTGTTGTTTTGATTGAGGGGCAAATGACAGCCAGGACACAGGTTGATTTATGTAGTGTGTGTACACCACGTGCCACATATATTCCTGTAGAGGGCACAAGATACAATTCTAGTAAATGCCTGGAACTCGTTGACACCCTTACTGGATTCCATTCCCAAAAGGCTATTGGATATTGGAAGGGTATTGGAATTTTCAGGGTTCAGATTGATAGATTTTTGGGTAAGGATATTAATGGATATGGAAAAATGTTAAGTGAATGGAACTGGACACAATAATCCAGATGGGGCCAAACCAGAGCATTATAAAGATCGGAAACAGGGATGGAAATCACAGGTCTGAGGGTGCTGCTGGTAGACTAGGCCCCCTGCTTGAGGAGAGTCATCCCAATCTGCCCCTGGCCTGACTGTAGCACACTACCCCCTGACCTGTGCACAGTGGCTCCGGCCCAAGCTCTAGCAGAGCACCAGCACCAACCCCTGCCCGAGCCAAAAACCGCAGGCCCAACAGACCCCGTGCCCCCTGCTTATAAGGCTCTGATACAACCTCCCACTCTCTCTACTGTTCCAGACCCTGATAAGCATTCAGCATATGTTCTCTGCTCTGTAATTCTAACATGACGAAACCTCCATATTCATTGCCTCCATGATCAGGCTTGGAAAAGAAAACCCCCAAATTGTGTAATGTTAGCTCAACTCCTGTGTTGTGTTTTTCACAAGCTCTGGTTGTCAGATCACTAGAAAGAGGCATTATGTGATGTGATTTTGAAAGATGTTGTGCACTTTTGCCAAATCATTACTGAGGGATTATCTGCAAGGTTCATTATAGCTGCATAGAATTTGCAAGCAATGCAAACATTATTCCATTCACTCTGATTGCAGACTGCAGACTGCAGCATTATTCTGAGACTTTATGGCCACAGGTAGCTATTGTTTCAAATATTTACCCAACATTGCCTTTCTCAATGCAGTGAGTAAACAACAAGTTTGTAATATTAAGGTTTACGTGCCTTGAAAATCGGTTGCCAATGCTTATAAGTTAACACATTGGTGCCAATGTTATGTGTTCAGTGTTAAGAGATAACAAAGTGTGGAGCTGAAATTTTATGAAGAACGGTCCCAACCCGAAACGTCAGCTTTCCTGCTCCTCTGATGCTGCCTGGCCTGCTGTGTTCCTCCAGCTCCACACTTCATTATCCCTGACTCCAGCATCTGCAGTTCTTACTATCTCTCTCTATTGTGTTCAGTGTGTTGTGGAGTATTTACTCATAGAAACCTCTCTTGATAATTATAAAACTCAGATGCCTCTGAAGGCCCCTCTTCATCACATTTCTCTCTACATTGCTAAGACATGGTCGAAAGAAGTGTGGACATTTCAATTTGCTCACGTTACTTCCTCACTGAAAAGCCATCAGAAAACCACCGTTCTGATTTTTTGCCTGTTTTAATGAAACTGAAGGAGTCCTTCTTTTAAATATGCAAATCAAGTTCCAGTTATAAGATCAAGGCCTGACTGCAATTTTATCAGTTGGTTTTAGCACTGAGAGCTCAGCCCATTCCCTAAAAGGAATTGGTGGTAGGACCTGAAGGCAGGACCACACATCCCCCTTTCTCCAGCCTCCAGGCCCACCACAAGGTACCTCCTGAAACTGATCCCACCATCTACCTGAGTAGCAGTGAGTTTCCTATTCAGACTTGTGGAGTTTAAACCAGCCCCCAGACATCGTATTTGGAGCAGTGGGTCATCACCAAGCAATTGCTAAGATGTATTTGGGGGCAGCACAGTGGCTCAGTGGTTAGCACTGCTGCCTCACAGCACCAGGGGCACCAGTTCAATTCCAGCCTCGGGTGACTGTCTGTGTGGAGTTTGCACATTCTCCCCATGTCTGTGTGGGTTTCCTCTGGGTGCTCCAGTTTCCTTCCACAGCCCAAAGATGTGCAGGGTAGGTGGATTGGCCATGGTAAATTGCCCATAGTGTCCAAGGATGCATAGCCTACATGGATTAACCATTGTAAATGTAAGGTTACAGGAATAGGATGGGGGGTTGGGTTTGGGTAGGATGTTCTTCAAATGGTCTCTGTTGACTTGATGGGCTGAATGGCCTACTTCCAAAATGTAGGGATTCTATGATTTAAGATCAGGGACATAATAACTTAGTGGAGCCTTGAGTAGGAAAAAACCATTCACCTTCCAAATCTCCCACTGGCTTCTTTCTTACAGTTGGACATCAAGCAACCCTGAATCCCGTATATGAGAAGGATACTACCTTGCTCCATGTTTGTAATTTAGCAAAACTTTGTGATCCACAATCCCAGCTACTACTCCATTTCAAGTTTCATGAAAAACTGTTGCTTCAACCTTTTACGTTTATTTGAACCGTCCCACCTCCAACACATCCGCCCAAGGCTTGAATTATGGAACCTCTTCCAACTATAACATTGTCTTTAATCTCTCTTGTTGTTGAGAAGCCACGGCCCTGTGGCACTGTTTTCTTCACACCCATTCTCTGACCTAAACTGTCACAGATTGGTAAAGATTTATTTAATGGCAGAGGAGTCTCAACGAGTTAAATGGCCTACTCTTGTTCCTCTTTCTCATGATCTTTTGTTCTCTCCTAACTTTCTCCCTGTGGCTTAGTGTTTGTTTCTTCAACCCAACCTTTTGGATGTCTTCTACATGAAAGGCTCTGTACAGTTATAATCCACATTGTACCTTTCACAGCATGAAATATCCCAAGGCACTTTACAATTTCTTTTTGCTGAGGTGGCTGTAACACAAAGAAACCCAATACCACATTTAAGAGTTTCCATCCCAAGCTATTGAACAATCTGGGCAGGTGAAAATTCTCTTTCCCGAGCATAGATTTATTTCCCCTGGGTGGAAGCAGACCCCCAATTGTTTCTAGGGTTTAACTGGATAAAACAGAGTTTAGTGATAGTCCATGGATTATCGGGCCACGGCCACCTTATCATCTAGGGCATTAGCTAATGGGATTATCTGGAGCTGAATAGGTAGAATCCCATTTCAAGGCAACAAACCCAGGATGTTCCCGTCTGTCATGAGCACCTACATTGGAAACAATGGACACTGAGCGCGAAGTGGAGAGTTCACCGAATAAACATGTGAAAGGGTACTTTTTGAGGGGGGTTACTGAAGGAAGAGAATTAAGTAGAGATGTTTAGGGATAAATGCCCAGGATTGAGGCATAGTGAACATAAAGACTTTACTACCATAGGTGCAGTAGAGGAGGAAGGGACAACAAAGTTTAGACCACAGCTGGATATCAATATAAAATTGAAGGAAATTGCAGTAGCAGTTTCAGCTCATGAAACTTTTCAGAGACAAGTATAACATGATGGGGTGCAGGGACCCAATGGAGATTGTTGAGCACAGAAGTGATGGTGAAGGGATATAATCTTGGTTAGACTTTGAGATGAGTGATTCCTGTTGGATGGAGCTGCAAAAGTTGATGATGAGGAAATTGTAGAAAGCAAACATTGAGGTGACAAAGGCAAACATGAGAATTTGTTGAATATATGGCAAGATCCCATCTGAAGGCAATACTGGGTAAATCTGATGCCAAAGTAAAAGCTGACTAATTGACCATGTGTTATTTTGCAATTTGGTTACTGCGGCGATCAGTCACTGAACATATTCATAAGAGGCTGCCAATGTCCTTCTAATAAAAGAAACTCAAAGTTTATTACAACACAAAAGGAACAAGAAACACAAACTACTCTACACTATTCACGAACTAGTTCACATGGTCTTATTACAAATATGAGAAAAAAAATTTAGCCATTTTACCCTCAACAGCAACCTTACAGATACTCAACCTCAGTGAAGGGTCACTGTGTTGCCACTTTAAAGTTCCTCCTTCACTTGGCACAACTTAGTTTCCTTCTGGAAAACCTCTGTATTTACCTGATGATATCTTCTTTAGTTAATGTCTCTTCATGAGACCCTCAAACAAGCTGCTGACGTAACTTACTTATTTATTAACATGGATTATTAAACTCCTCTTCCACAGACTGTAGATTCTGGAGCTTTCTCTGACTGACATTAGACCTTGGAACTTCAACTAAAACAAATTTGAAGACTACCCATTTCCTGGCATAGACCTGTTATTCATGTCAGAACCTGCACACTGCCTAACCTGAAATCTGGCCTAATAAATCAATTATATATTGTTTTTGATTTGCTTTTAATGAGGTGACCTTTCATTGAAACACAAACACACAACACTACAATTTTGGTGCTAACAATACAACAGAAGTTTATCCTACAAAAGAAATGAAGATAAAACAGAATAAATCAAATTATTTACATATAATACAAGTTTAAAGAATTCAAGAGACATGGTAAACTATAATTGCATTAATTCAAAATGGTCTCATTTACAATACATACACTTGAGGGAATGCCCCTTTATATCATATTTTTAGGACATAATTTAACTCAATTCCCAAACTAAAGAATCTGAAAAGCTTTTCCTCAAATCTTCATACAACTTAGCCTAGGCTATTTCAACTTCAAATCATCTCTGGAACTTTTAGACTAATCTCCTTCATCTGAGGTAACCTGTTCACAACTGTGCTAAACTATTTCCTTTCTCAAAAGCAATTGTTTTACACATTCAGCTCCAGCCAATTTTTCTGCAAAATTACTACACCGAAACGCAAAATTGTTTGTGAATTATGGTATTTTCCCCTAATCTAAAAAACAATGTCTGAACTTCTAATCTCAAAGTCTAATGCACAACAGTTTAGTTTGTTCACTTAGTAAACCTCACTCAGAGAAAACAAATTCCCATTAACGTCCAAGAAATATCTTTCTCAAAGTGTTTTTGAAAGAAATCACTATGGCTGCAGAAATACCTGCAAGTTAGTCATTACACCCTTCCATAGGCACAAACCAAACCAACATGTCTCAAAATAAAAATTTAAAATTCCAAAATAAATAATATTAAAATATATATAAATCTCACATCTTACATCATGTCTTATATTTCTAAAACACTGATTTATTCGCCTCAAGTCTTTTTTTTTTCAAAAGGCCACATTTAAATCCATATCAACAAATTTTAAGTCTCCCTGGTACCACTCACAGAACTCAAAAATGAAACTGAGTCTTTTCCTCCTAAATCTATACAACATAGAAATGAAAATCAAATTTTGAGCTTCGGTCTGTCCATATTAGAATCCAAATTTCCAAATAATAACAATGATATATCATGACCATTCAGAATAACTGGAAGAGTTAAGGCAGAGAGCAAGGTATTACCTGAAAGTAGGCTAGTATAGTGATGATCTGAACATACAGTTTGAATCTCGCCAGTTAGTACTTTAGAAATCTGTTTTTTTTTGTTTGAGTTGTTTTGCAATACTTCTACAAATTATTTCTCATTGTGATATACAAAGATCTCACCAAATGGCCCAGCAATCACTTCCCCAGCTTCCCACAGAATTCTGGGATACACCTAATCAGGTCCCAGGGATTTATCCATCTTTATGCATTTTAAGATGTCCAACACCTCCTCCTCTGTGATATTAACACTTTTCAAAATATCACTATTTATTTCTCCAAGTTCTCTAACTTCCATATCCTTCTCCACAGTAAATACTGATTTGAAATACTTGTTTAATATCTCACCCATCTCCAAAAGCACATAAAGATGGATAAATCCCAGGGACATGATCAGGCATATCCCAGGAATTTGTGGGAAGCTGGAGAAGTGATTGCTGAGCCCCTTGCTTAAGATAATCATATAATCGATACCCACGGGTGAGGTGTTAGAAGACTGGAGGTTGGCTAATGTGTTCCATTACTTAAGAAAGGTGACAAGGAAAAGCCAAGGAACTATAGACCAGTGAGCCTGACATCAGTGGCGGGTAAGTTACTGGAGGGGATTCTGAGGGACAGGATTTGCATGTATTTGGAAGGCAAGGGCTGATTAGGCAGAGTCAAAATGGTTTTATACATGGAAAATCATGTCTCTCTAACTTGATTGAGATTTTTTTGAAGAAGATTGATGAAGGCAGAACAGTGGACGTTGCCTATATGGGCTTCAACAAGGCATTCGACCGGGTTCTGCGTGGTAGACTGGTTAGCAAGATTAGATCACATGGAATCTATGGAGATCTAGCCATTTGGATGCAAAATTTGCTTGACGGTAGGAGACAGAGGGTGGTGGTGGAGGCTTGTTTTCGGACTGGAGGCCTGTGACCAGCAGTATGCTGCAAGGATTGGTGCTGGGTCCACTGCTTTCTGTCATTAATATAAATGATTTGGATGTGAATATGGGCGTAAGTTTACAGATGACACCAAAACTGGTTGTGTGGTAGACAGTGAAGAATGTTATCTCAGAGTACAACGGGACCTTGATCAGATGGGCTGATGGATCGAGGAGTGGCAGACGGAGTTTAATTTAGATAAATGAGAGGCATTGCATTTTGGTAAGGCAAATTAGGGCAGGACTTATGCATTTAAGGGTAGAGTCCTAGAGAGAGTTGCTGAACAAAGAGACCTTGGAGTGCAGGTTCGTTGTTCCTTGTGGGTGGAGTCACAGGTTGACAGGATAGTGAAGAAGGTGTTTGGTACACTTGATTTTATTGATCAGTGCATTGAGTTTAGGAGTTGGGAGGTCATGTTGCAGCTGTACAGGACATTTGTTAGGGCACTTTTCGAATACTGCATTCAATTCTGGTCTCCCTGCTATCGGAAAGATGTTGTTAAACTTGAAAGGATTCAGAAAAGATGTACAAGGATGTTGCTGGGGTTGGAGAGTTTGAACTATAGGGAGAGGCTAAATAGGTTAAAGCTATTTTCTCCGGAGCATCGTAGGCTGAGGGGTGACCTCATAGAGGTTTATAACATCATGAGGAGCTTGGGTAAACAGCCAAAGTCTTTTTCCTAGAAGAGGGGAGTCCAAAACAAGGGCCAACAGGTTTAAGGTGAGAGGGGAAAGATTTAAATGCGACCTAAGGGGCAATTTTTGGTGCGTGTATGGAACAAGCTGCCAGAGAAAGCGGTGGAGGCTGGTACAAATAATTGCATTTCAAAGGCATCTGGATGGGTACATGAACAGGAAAGGATTAGAGGTATATGGGCCAAATTCTGGCAACTGGGACTAGAGTAACTTGGGATATCTGCTCTACATGGACAAGTTGGACAAAAGGGTCTGTTTCTATACTGTAAGAATCTATGACACAATTTTTCCCATGGCATGTCTGGTCAAGTGTGATTGGAGCAGCACTTAGTATTGACAATCTTCAGTACACAAACCAGATGCCATTAATGACATGCCCAATTACCTTAGCAACTCACACACAATGAGCTAGATTTTCAGCACACAGCCAAAGCCAGTAGTGGAGTTGAAATGCCCAACACAGCCCAGTTTTCATTGCCATTGTCTAACAGGCAGTTGCTCCGCAATGATGATGCACCCGACTATGTCTGTATATTCACTATTTTTCTACTTTAATTTTTAACCAGTACCTTGTCTGCGTTTTCCTGATTTTAAATTTGCATATTGCGTTCATTTAACTTAAGAAAGGAAGGAGAGAGAAGTGGCTTGGATGTATAAAACATGTTTCATGATCTGAGGGTGTTTCAAAGAACTTCATAGTAAATGGAGTACTTTTGAATGTAATTGGCGTTGGAATGTAGGCAAACAGCAACAATTAATATGCAGACAGCAAGCTCCCACAAACAGCAATGTGAAATGAGAAAATTACCTGATAATTTTGTTTTGTGATGTTGATTGAAGAAAAACAGTGCACAGTACATCAGAGGAGAATTCCCCTGCTCTTCTTCAAAATATAACCATAGAATATTTTACATCCACCATCAAGGGCAGAGGTGGTCTCAACTTAACGTCTCATCCAAACATTGGCACCGCTTATCAGGAGAGGCTGGATAGGCTGGGATTTTCTTCACTGGAGTGTAGGAGGTCGAGGGGTAAACTTACAGAGGTTTATAAAACATGAGGGATATAGATAAGGTGAATGGCAGGTGGAGGATTTCAAGATGATGGGACACATTTTGAAGGTGAGAGGAGAAAGAGTTTAAAAAGACATGAGGTGCAATTTTTTTTACCCCGAGGATGGTTCGTGCGTGGAATGAACTTCCAGAGGAACTGGTGGATGCGGGTACAGACACAACATTTAAGAGACATTTAGATAAATATATGAATAATAAAGATTTGGACGGATATGGGCCAAGTGCAGGCAGATGGCACTAGTTTAGTTTGGGATTATGGTCAGCATGAACTGTTTGGACCGGAGGGTGTGTTTCTGTGCTGCATGACTCTATGACAATGACTCTGACAGTGCAGTACTCCCTCAGTACTGGACTGTCTGAATAGATTATCCAAACATCATCTGGTGCTACTTTGAGGTTTCACACTGAAAGTATTATGAGCAAATTCGAAAAATAATTGTTGTATTTCATTACATTACATCTTACTATGGAAAGAAAAAGTTTGATAAGGTTTGCCAACAACAAGTTAAGCAAGACGTGACAAGGAAGATAATGAGAAAGAACTGAATCACATGCAGTTAATGTCTAAGGTTGAGTAACTGACACTGAGCAATGAATCAGGACAGAATGCAGACCATAGCTTTTTGGCTGTGTTTCTGGGCACATGTTAAGTGTTTCTTTGTCTATTATCAGGCAATAACCCATTTTCTGTTTCAAAGGAAAGTAACAATTGCTGTGGTCGTATTATTGAGTCTTTAGAAATATTGACTGTCTAACAGAACATTTTCAATTTCTTCTGTAACTGTCTTGAGTTTTTAGTTGTTTCTTTGTCGCTCCCAAGAGGTCACATGATCTGGAATTTTCCAGCTCAGTGGCAGACCTGGAGGTAAAGGCAAGGGTGAAAGGGGCTGCTGTAAAATCAGGTAGGGTGGTGTCAGCAATGATCTCAAAAATCATCATGTGAGATCCACATTTTACTGGTGCATAAGCAATAACATCCCAACTTTTATATTTCATTCTCTTTGCAATTAATAACATCAGCCCATCTGTGCCTTTGTTTCCCATCTATCCTCCATTCAGGCTAGTATGTTACTCCCAACGCCATGATATCCTATTTTGTGTAATAATCTTTAAAGTGTCACTTTGTCAAATGTTTTCAGGAAATCTAAGTATAGAACATCTGCAGGTTTCCATCTATCCACAGTGTTTGTTACTTCCTCAAATAACTCCAATAAACTAGTCAAAAATGATTTCGCATTCACAAAACTGTGTTGTCTCTACCTGATTGCATTAAGATTTTCTAAATGCCCTGCTCCAACCTCCTTAATAATAGATTTCAGCAATTTCTCTGTGATAGATATTAAGCTAGCTGACCTGTACAGTTTTCCGCTTTTCATCTCCCACCTTTCTCAAATACAGGGGATATGTTTGCTATTTTCCAATCCGAAGGGACATTTCTAGAAATTTCTAGGAATTTTGGAAAATACAAGAATAAAGCCTCTGCTACCTCAGGACTCACTTCTTTTAAGACATCAAGTCCATCACGACCTGGGATCTTGTCAGTATTAAGTTTTAGTGATGTTCTTAGTGTCATTTCTGGTCATAGAGTCATACAGCACAGAAACAGATCCTTCAGTCCACTCAGTATATGCCGAACATAACTCCAAACTAAGCTAATCCCACGTGCCTGCTCCTGGCCCATATCCCTCCAAACCTTTTCTATTCATTTATTTATCCAAGTGTCTCTTAAACATTGTAATTGTACCCACATCCACCACTTCCACAGGAAGTACATTCTATACACAAATCACCTTCTGTGTAAAAAAATTGCCTCTTATGTCTTTTTTAAATGTCTCTCCGCTCACCTTAAAAACATATACCCTAGTATTGAAATCCCTCACCCTAGGGAAAAGACAGCTACCATTAACCTCTCATTATTTTATAAACTTCTGTCAGTTCCTCTCTCAACCTCCTGCATTCCAGTGAAAGAAATTCCAGCCTATCCAGCCTTTCTTCATAACTCAAACCTTCCATACCCAGCAACATCCTGGTAAATCTCTTCTGAACCCTCTCCAGATTGATAATACCATTGTATTTGATTTAAATGCCTCTCACTCTTTCATCTCCTGGTTCATAATAATTTGTATCCTCTTATGGTGAAGGCAGATACAAGATAATTGTTCAATTTATGCACATTTATTTTAAATTTTCCATTATTTATTTTCTCTCCAGGGGATCAACACTCACTTTACATTCTCTTTTCCTTTTTAAGTATCAGTACAAACTCTCACTGTTTGTCATATCTCTAGCTAACTTTCATTCATACTCCAATTTCGCCCTCCATGTCAATCTTTGAGTCATTCTTTGCAGCTCTTTGCATTCTATCCAATGTTATGACCTGCCACTCATCTTTGTGAAGCTATACATTTTCCTTTCAATTTTATACAATTATATATCCTTCCCTCAGGGTGTTTCTTTCTCACAGGAAAGTATCTTTTCTGAGTGTAATTCCTTTAGTGTCTGCCACTATGTATTACACATCTACAGCACTGCATTGTCATTGGCTACTGTCTCTGTTACTCTTCAAAAATTCAAGGAGGTTGGTCAGGTAAGACTTTCTCTTTTGAAATGCATGCTGAATACTCATTGTTATATTTTTAGGCTAATAACATTTGGTTAGCAGGGTTTCCTGGTACACCACTCTAAAAGTGGATGTAGACTGGAACCTTGCCACTTGAGGCAGCCTCACAGCCATTTAAAGCTCTGTGACTCATTATTGGGCCAGAGATAAGACATCTACCTTGTACACGGGAGGAGGTTCTGCTTCAGAAACCTTGCGGCCATTCAATTGCGAATGGTGCCCACTGCTAGCAGTACTGGCAGTCCCACCAGTTCAAGTGTCAGGGGCCTCAGGATCAGGGAGTGTGGGATTCTACTGTTGGCGACGGGAGGAGAGCACCCTATTTGAGGACAAAGGGGTCAGTTGGGGGAGGGTGTGAAGATAGAGAGGAATGTGTGTGTCATGTCGGAAAGTCAGGAAGGTAGACAATACCGGGGCCAGAGTAAGCATCAAATTGCCAGAGGTGGACTGTGAAGAATGTGTTCACTCTGTCTTGACAGAGGCCAGAGCAACGCAACCTGCCACGGTTTCACTGTATCCCTGATTCCTCCCAGCAGTCTCAGAATTGTGGCCAAGTGGGAAGTAGCCTTGACATGGCCAGGCCCTCATGTGGGGTGAGGATGACCAGGTTGCCCCATGACTTGCCTGTCCCCCAAAAGACTAGTGGGTAGGATGGTGGCGCAGTCATCCTTGAAGTTTGATGGTCTCTTGTCCTAGCAAACTCATTGGTAAGGGCCCACACAATTTTGCACTTGATGGTTTTCCATTTCTTCTTTTAGTGGGGACTCAATTATTTTTCCTACTGCTACTAACTGTCCATAGTTTTCCAGATTGTTCCACACCTTTCACACCTTTTCATCAACTTTTAATAGGAAAAGGCAGAGATGGGGGAAGGCATGACATCGTGCTATTGCCTCTGGACGAGTAATCCATCTAGGTAAAAATATTAAAAATGTACAAATATTCTCTACTTCCTGCTCACATGCAGTCCACAAACATGTAATTAAAAAAATGTGATTTTACAGAGTATCACAAGTTAAACTTGGTCAAGTAAGATGCAGATAAAAAAAAGTCAATAAGATGTCCTGATTGAACCAGAATCACAGAATTCTTATGATACAGAAGGAGACCAGTCAGTCTATTGTGATTATATTGGTTTTCTGACCATACTAACTTGATCTCCTGTCTTTTCAACATAACTCTGCACAAGTTTCTCTTAAAATAATTATCCAATGCTTCACCTGGTCTTGTCTCCAGCACAATTACAGGCAGTGCGTTCCAAACTCTAACTACCTGGTGTATGAAAAAGACACTTTAAAATGTGCATCCAGATATTTTGGTTCTCACTGATGCTTTCCAGTCATGGCTGGTGTATTCCTTTTTCTCCTGGAATCACTGTTGTAGAATCTGTTGTTCTGGGATGGGGTTCTAGACAATATTTGGGGTGCACTATGAGATACAGATATAGCTAGACTCAAGAATCTTTTTTAAAGCAATTATTTACACCATGCCAACTATATTCAGTACAACTCAGCATGAAGTCGAAGCTATTGCTGCTCTACAGTCTTCAATATTGGTGGATTCACCAATTTCCCCAATTTGGTCCAAAGTTCTCTATGAGGCTGATGACAGTTTAGGTTCTCAGAATTCACATTCAGTCAGAAGGGCACTGCTGTTTCTTTCCATTGATCTTTCCCCCTTCTTCCTTGGGATGCTAGTTTCGGACACCTTGGAGCTAATTTTTTGCCTTGCTGCTTTTCTGGTACTGTATTTAGTATTTAAAGTTAAAGATTTAAAAGCTTTATGTCCTCCTGTTGCTGGTAATCAATAGTCAATTTTGATAACACATTAATAATAGATTGATACTTCACCTATTGTACCTAGTAAGAGTATTATATTCTGTCAGCCTCAATCTTAATCGTTGGCTCTTTGACAACATGTTAGTGATTTGTTTAGTGTGTAACAAACTATGGTTTTCCTCCTGTGGTGATTCCAAAAGTAAGGGGCACTGTTTCAAAATTGGGGTTCACCCTTTTAGGTCAGAGATGAGAGGTTCTATTTTTCTGTTCGAGGTTGTGCAACTGTGGAACTTTCTTCATCAGAGTGAGTGGAGTCGAGGGATATTGAATTTTTTTTTAAGACAGATGCAGATGGATCCTTCTTAGCAAGGGATTCAAGGTTATTGGATGATGTCTGGCAGCTCAGGACCGTGGTGAGCTAACATCTCATCTTCTTAAGGGATTATTGTTGATGTTGGTCCCGCCACCACACCTAGTTTAGCCTTTTTTTAAAAAATTCATTCGCAACACCAGGACGTTGCTGGCAAGGCCAGTATTTATTGCCCTCCCCAATTGCCCAGAGGGCAGTTCAGGGTCAACTACATTACTGTGGGACTGGAGTCACATGTAGGCCAGACCAGGTAAGGATGGCAGCTTCCCTCCCTAAAGGGCAAAATCCAAATGGGTTTTTCCAACAATTGGCAATGGATTTATAGTCATCATTAGACTCTTAATTCCAAATTTCTTTTCTTATTGAATTCAAATTCCACCATCTGCATTGGTGGGTCACAAACCAGGGTGCCGAGAACATTAGATATAGTAGGAACTGCAGATGCTGGAGAATCCGAGACAACAAGATGCAGGGCTAGATGAACACAGCAGGCCAAGCAGCATCCTATGCTGCTCCTATGATGCTGTTTGGCCTGCTGTGTTCTTCCAGCCCTGCATCTTGTTGCCGAGAACATTATCTGGGTGTCTGGATTAACAGTCCAGCAATAATAGGTCTTACTGGCAAGGAGTTCTAAAGATTCACAATCCTCTGAAAGAAGAAATTCCTTCTCATCTCAGTCTTATATTGCTGACCCTTTAGTCTGAGACTACACCCTCTGGTCTTCGACTCTCCCATGAGGAGAAACATCCTCTCAGCATTTACCTTGTTATGCCCCTTAAGAATCCTATAAGTTTCAATGAGATCACTTCTCAGTTTTCTAAACTCCAGTGAGTACAGTTCCAATCTGTTTAACCTTTGCTCATAAGACAATCCCTCCATACTAGGGATCATCCTAGTGAACCTTCCCTGAACTGCCTCCAATGAAATGATATCTTTCCTCAAATAAGGGGAGCAAAACTATTCATGGTACTCTAGAGCACCTTGTATGGTTACAGTAAGGCTTCCCCACTCATACTCCAACCCCCTTGAAATAAGTTCCGACATTCCATTAGCCTTCCTGATTACCTCCTGCACCTATGTGCTAGCTTTCTGTGTTTCTTGCACAAGTTTCCATCCCCCAAGTCCCTATGTGTTTCAGCCTTTTGCAGTTTTTCTCCATTTAAATAATACTTATTTTGTTTGCCCATCCAAAATGAACAACTTCACATATTCCTACAGTATATTCCATTTGCCAACTTTTTGTCCACTTACTGAACCTATCAATATCGCTTTGTAAACTTTACATACCTCTCACAACTTGCCTTTTCACCTATTTTTTATGGTGCCTGAAAATTTGGCTACAGCACATTCATTTCCTTCCTCTAAGCCATTAATATATATTGTAAAAAGTTGTGGCCTCAGCACTGATCCCTGTCAGGTCACAAGTCATCAATCTGATAAAGAACCCTTTAACCCTACTCACACTTTCCTACCCATTCACCAATTCCCTATCCACACCAATATTCTATCTCCAACAGCATGGGCTCTTAGACAACATTCTGTGAGGTACTTTGTCGAATGCCTTCTGGAAGTCCAAATACAACACATTTTACTTGTTCTCCTCTATCCACCCTGGTTGAGCTTTCCATGAAAAACTCTAATACATTAGTCAGACTTGATTTCCTTTTCGAGAAGCCATGATTGATTAGATTATGATTTTCCAAATGTGTTGCTATTACTTCCTTAATATCAGATCCCAACATTTTTCCAGCAATAGATGTTAGGATAATCGCCTATAGTTACTTGCTTTTTGCCCCCATCTCTTTTTGAATAGGTATGTCACATTGGCAGTTTCCTGATTCTCCCGTTCTTCTCCAGAGTTCAAGGATTTTTGGAAAATTGAAACCAATAGCTCTATTGTCATCTGGATCCTGGGATGAAAGCTATCAATGCCAGGGGACTCATCTGCTTTTAGCCCCATTAATTTCTGTAATACTATTTCTCTAGTGTTGGTAATGGTACTTAATTCCTCCTCAGTCTTATTGGGAAGTTCAAAGTCTCTTCCACTATACAGACTGAAGTAAAATATCTGTTTAACTTCTCTGCCATTTCCTTGTTCTCCATAATTATCTCCTCAGATTCATTTTCTCATGGGCCTATGTTCACCTTGATCTTAGAAAGTTTTCTTTTGTTGGGTTTCTTATATGCAACATTAGAAAGGACTGCAAAATATATTGTAGGAAATCCATTCTGTTATGTCCTTCTCTCCACTGGCCAGTTAAAATCAGGATAGTTGAAAACTCTATGATTATTACTCTATGTTTGTTACTCATGTCCAATTTTCTTGCAATTGAAGAGTTTAAATCCAACTTCAGTATTGAAGATGAAATGTTTCCTTTTATGGTTCAAAGGTGCCTTTATTTTTAATGATTAGCTTAATTGATGTTTACATAAAATCATCTGCTCTTGGTCCACAAAGTCCAATAAGATTACAACAACTAATATCCTCAAAATGCAGAATGTTCATCTGAATCATTTTATTTATATTTGCCAAACCTCGACTCAATAGCAGCTGTAAATAAAAATGTCTATCCATATAGATGTCATTGTTTCTAGTGTTAGGAATGAGTACAACAGATGTCTCTAAGACTTGGCATTACTTCAGATTAATTCAAATGTGGAATGTTTAATAGAAAAATGAGGAAATTCTACAAATTGCTTCTAATAATCATTAACTACACCAGCTGCTGGAAGTCTATCTGCCTATGTCCACCACAATCCCTGGCCAATAAAGTTGTTTTCCCTTACCCAAGTTTTCTATGCTTCCTCTGCCTTTGTTATACTGCTCCAACTATTTACAAGAGGGAAATTTGCAGATTGTTGTTTGCCAATGCATTTGCTAACCTTGTCCTTCTAGGTGGTAGAGGTTGCGTGCATGTGTGTGTGTGTGTGTGAGAGAGAGAGAGAGAGTGAGTGTGTGTGTGTGTGGTGCTATCAAAGGGCCTTGATTAATTGCTGAAGTGGGTCATAATGATGATACACCATAGCCACGGTGCACCCATAGTACAGGAAGTGAATGTTTATGGTAGTGGATGGGGTGCCAGTCATGCAGGCAGCTTTAATTGATGGCAGTAAACTTCTTGAGTGTTTTTGAAGGTGCATTCATTCAAACAAGTGGAAAATATTCCATCACACTCCTGACTTGTGCTTTGTTAATGGTAGGAAGGCTTTGAGAGATGAGGAGATGAGCCACCCAGTACAGAATTTCCAATTTCTCTCATCACAAGTGTGTTTCCATTGTTGGTGCAAATAGATATCTGCTGGATTCTGACCCACAGGACCTTGATGCTGGAGCTAATTAAACTTCCTCTTTTTTAAGATGATCATTGCCATAGGATTAGTGTTTGTGGCATTTATAGCATTTGTATTGTGTGCTTGCTACTTACCATTTATCAAATCAAGTCTTACAAAGATCTTCCTTTAAGCAGGCATGGACTGCTTTATTATCTGAAAAATTATGGATGGATCATTGTGTGATCATCAACAAACATTCCCACTTCTGACCTTATCACAGAAGGAAGACGATTGATGGAAAAGCTAAAAGACATTGAGCCGTGGGCACTATCCTAGCATAATTCTGTAGCAGTGTCCTGGTTGAAATGATTGACCCCTGACAGTCACTATAACTCCAACCAGTGGAGAGTTCCCTCCTGATTCCTATTGACTTCAGTTTTATTTGGACTTTCACCTCATCCCTGCAATTCATTTCCGTTTTTTTTGTGATTGTTTTAAGGCTGTAATGAGAACTGGAGCTGAACTGTTGTTGTAGAATCCAACTAAGCAGTGATTGACAAATTATTGAAGAGTGATTGGTGGTTGATCCTTCATCACACTGCTAATGATTCAGAGTATGTTAATGCAGTGGATTTGATCTGTCTTCAATACGTGAACTAGACAAACCTGTATATTGTCAAGTAGGCATGCTGTAGATGTACTGAAACAGTATGGAGCAACTAGATCTGGCCCTAGAATCAGATTTTACTCTTTTTGAATAGGTCTCATAATTTTAATTTTAATTAGTGCCCTCTGCTATTTCTTAACATCGCATGGAGTACATTTTGATTGTACTTTGGACACTAGGATGTAACATGTACACCTACAATCATCAGCGTACTTATAGGATCTATTATCTACAGGTTGCACTGCATCAATTCACCAAGGTTTCTTCAATAGCCTCTTCCAAACCTGTGGCCTTCACCAGACATGTGCAAAAGTTACATGGAAACACCATCACCTTCACTTCAAAATTCACATGCCAACCTGACATAAATATACACCTGCCATTCTTTTCAGTTCTTTTTTCCCTCTTTAATGGGATGTTGACATCAACTGAAAGGGCTAGCATTAATTGCCAATCCTTAATTGCCAATCCTTGAACTAAGTGGCAATTTCAGAGGAGAGATGAAAAATCAAATACATTACATGCAAGCCTAATAACATTGGCGAGTTTCTTCCTGAAAGGACACGGTGACTCAATGGTTAGCATTGCTGCCTCACAGTGCTAAGGATTAGGGTTCAATTCCAGCCTCAGGTGACTGTCTGTGTAGAGTTTGCATGTTCTCCCCATGTCTGCATGGGTTTCCTCTCACTGTCCAAACATGTGCAGATTAGGTGGCTTGGCCATGCTAAATTGTATTCAGGAATGTGTAGGTTAACCATGGGAAGTGCAGCATTATGAGGGTAGGGGATGGGTTTGAGTGGGATGCTCTTTCAGTGATCAGTGTGTACTTGATGGGCTGAATGACCTGCTTCCACACTTTAAGGATTCTATAACATTAGTGAACCATACAGGCTTTATAAATCTCCAGTTATTATAGTTACTGTCACTGAAACTAGCTTTATATGCCAGATTGTTATCCAGCTTGCTCTGATTAGTTTGATGATGGACAACTGCAGAAGAGTTTCTGCCCAACCCTGTAGCTAGATCAAATTTCTATAACTGTGAATGCTTCACCACCACATGAGATGCAGTGTTTACTATCCTTGCATTACCTTTTCAAAGACAAATTGGAATGGACAATCATGACTCCATCTTCAACACAAGGTTTGCCGACCAATCATTTTATAGGAAAGAAATCTCATCAATTCCTTTTGCTGTTATTGAAATGTGGGATTAAAATAGTTAGGTGCTTGTTTGACTCAATGGACTGAAGGGCCTTTCTCTGTGCTGCAGCCCTCTATCACTCTATTTAACGTTGAGTTAATTTTCAACAATTACGCAACTTATTTCTGCCAGTCACAATGGCAAATTTCATCTAGGATCTCAATTTTTTTATTCACACATGGGATGTGGGCGTCGCTGGCTGGGCATTGCCAGTGCCTAGTTGCCTTTCAGAAGGTGGTGGTGAGCTGTCTTCTGAAACCGCTGCGGTCCACAAGCTGTAGGTTGACCAAAAAAACCCTTAGGGAGGGAATTCCAGGATCTTGACCAGCGACAATTAAGGAACAGTGATATATTTTCAAGTCAGGATGTTGAGAGTCTTGGAAGAGCATGTGCAAGTGATGGTGTTCCCATGCATCTGCTGCCTTTGTCCTTTTAGATGGAAGTGGTCGCGGGTTTGGAAGGTGCTGACTAAGGATCTTTGGTGAATTTCTGCAGCACGTCCTGTGGATAGTATACACTGCTGCTACTGAGCATCGGTGGTGGAGGGAATGGATGTTTGTGGATGTGGGGCCAATCATCGGGCTGCTTTTCCTGGATTGCATCAAGCTTCTTGAGTGTTGTTGGAGCTGCACTCACCCAGGCAATTGAGGGGATTTTGTTTAAATTCATTCATGGGGTGTGGGTATAACTGGCCTGGCCAGCATTTATTGCCCTAATTGCAGTTAAGAGTCAATCACATTGCTGTGGGTCTGGAGTCACATGTAGGCCAGACCAGGTAAGGATGGCAGTTACCCTCCCTAAAGGACATTAGTGAACCAGATGGGTTTTTCCCACAATCAACAATGATTCATGGTCATCACTCGACTCTTATTTCCAGAATTTTTTTACGGTAATTCAAATTCAATAATTCCCATGGCAGGATTCAAACCCAGGTCCCTGGGACATAACCTGGGTCTCTGAACAGTCAAGCAAGAATACCACTAGGCCATTGCCTCCCCAGGGAGTATTCCAACATACTGCTGCCTTGTAGATGATAGATAGGTTTTGGGGAGTCAGCAGGTGTGTTACTCGCCACAGTATTCCTAAGCCTCTGACCTGCTCTTGTACCACTGTGTTTATGTAGCAAGTCCAGTTGAGTTTCTGGTCAATTGTAGCCTCCAGGATGTTGATAGCTGGGGATTCAGTAATGGTAAAATAATTGAATGTCAAGGAACAGTGGTTAGATTGCCTCTTATTGGAGATGGTCATTGCCTGGCATTTG
>NC_063353.1:7838785-7856127 GCF_021869965.1 Rhincodon typus | reverse complement strand
AGGGGTGACCTTATAGAGGTTTATAAAATTATGAGGGGTATAGATAACATGAATGGTAGGTTTTTTTTACCTTAGGGTGGAGGATTTCAAGACTAGGGACTTTTTTTAAGATGAGAGGACAAAGATATAAAGACATGAGGTGCAAATTTTTTTTACACAGAGAATAGTTCACATTTGGAATGAACTTCCAGAGGGAGTGGTGGATGTGGGTATAGTTACAATGTTTAAAAGACGTTTGAATGAGTACATGAATAAGAAATGTTTGGAGGGATGTGGGTCAAATGCAGGCAGATGGGACTAGTTTAATTTGAGATTATGGTCAGCATAGACTGGTTGGACCGAAGGGTCTGTTTCTGTGTTGCATGACTCTGACTCTAGAAGTGTGACATTCAGTGAATTCCACGCAGGATTTTGCCAGCTGGCATTGAGTTTACTTCTGCAGCTCATTTTTGCCTGTAGCGATCTTTCTTTTGAAAGAAAAATGCATTTTGAAATTAAAAGTATGAAAAATGTCTGTCGTTCTTCAGAGTTCTGATCCATCATCATGACATTTTTCAACAACGTTTACAAAGTGACCAATCATCTTCGAAGACTTGTGTACATACAGGCCCAGATTTCTCTTTCTGTTTCATTTACTTTCTATTATTCTACATCCCTTTTCCTACTAAAATGTATCAGTTCACTGAATTCAATTTCTTCTGAGTATCTGCCCCTCTCCCCAGCCTGTGTCTGTCATCCTGGGGCTTAAGACTTTCCTCAAGGTTTGTGAGTTTATATCAAATACAAGCTTTGAAATTATGCTCTGTATATCCAAAGCCAAAACATTATTATGTAGCAAAAGGAGTAGTCCTCACTCTATACTTCCTGAAAAACAATGCTGCCTGATTTCTGTCCCTTAGCCAATTTTGTATCCATGCAGTCACTCTCCCTTTAATTCTACAGATATCATTTTTGCTAATCAGTATATTAGGCTGTAGTTTATTGTTTTTTTAAAATTCCGCATATACATCAATTGAACTGCCATCATCTAACCTCTCCATTATTTCAACAAAGATCATAATATAACGCATGAATGCTCTATTTGGGTGTGTATGGCATAATAAGTGAGTGTTATATTTATGTGAGGTTTCTGTTCCCTTTAAATGCAACTTTACTGGGAGCATAAACATTTCTCCTAACATCAGTCTTGCTTTCACTGCATATACACTTAATGCATATCATCCATGCCATATGCATTAAGCCGATAACGCTTCTGCTTGTTCCAGTTACGACTATGAAACCGCACTTACATTTTCAAGCAATTTGACCATGATCACCTCCCAGTGCTCAAACACATCAAAAGATCTGACAACCACAGCACCTGAGGAAAGCCCTTCAGGTAAGCTCCTTCCCGATAAATACACCAATGGATTACGTTGAACATCATTGATCTATTTTGAACCATGTTACAAACAGAATGTTTTCTGACGTGCCTGACATTTAGTTTCAGGTTGTGAAAAAGTGGCAGGTTCCTCCATGTGGATATATGTATTCCTCGGAAATCTTTTGCGGGGGATTGGTGAAACACCGACTGGACCGCTGGGCATATCATATCTTGATGATTTTGCCACACAGGAAAATGCTTCTTTCTATATAGGTAATGTGAAGTTGATACGAACAACTCAAATATTGTGAGTTTTCAGACAGCATTTTGAGAAATTTTTTTTGTCGTGTTTTAGGAATTTTGTATACGGTGGCCCTGATAGGCCCATTGTTTGGATATTTATTGGGATCGTTTTGTGCCAAGCTGTTTGTTGACATTGGATTTGTTGACTTAGGTAAGGAAATTTTAAAGAGATTTTTCCTTCTCATTGTTGTATTTGGGTGTTTGTCAGGTAAAATGGCTGTGGTGCATACCTGACCATTATTATATAAAGCCTCATATTCCTGTGTAGTATCTACTGTCCATGTATAATGCAAGCCAGCTCACGGGCCATATTGAAGCTGGCTTTAAGAGTCGCTATGAAGGGAAAAGTAATCTGCTTACAAGGGGGATGCTTTAGGGAATGTAGTCAGAAGTCACACGACACCAGTTTATAGACCCACAAGTTTATTTGAAATCACAAGCTTTCGGAGCTCTGCGTCGAAGTCACTTCACCTGAAGGACCAGAGCTCTGAAAGCTTGTGATTTCAGATAAACCTGTTGGACTATAACCTGGTGTCGTGTAACTTCTGACTTTTTCCACCCCGTCCAACACTGGCACCTCCACCTTAAGGAATATAATCATTTGAGGGTAAATAAGTGAGAATAAACTTCAGCACTGAGTTCAACAACTTCAGAGTGTGAAACTGTCCTCCCTTTTAATTACCGTACCACCCACACCCCAGCCCCTGCATCTTGTTTTCATCTTTGCTTGCTCTTAGCAGATCTGACCTGTTCTTTTTCCCCTATTCAAACAACAATTAACACCTATTTTGGATCTCAATCTCTCCCTTACCACTATTAGCACTCCCTTTTGTCTTTTGCTCTGGACATACACATTGTCTATTCCACTGATACCTCCTTCCCCTTTAACAGCATAAGAATGATTATTTTCCAGTCACCTTCAGTTCCAAGGAAGAGTCTTTGGGCTGAAAAAATAATTTTGTTTCTCTCTGTACAAATACTGACAGATCTGCTGAATTTCTCCAGAAATTTCTGTTTTTATTTCTAGCTTCCAGCATCTGTAGTGTTTTGCTTTAATTCGTGTTTGTTCTGTCAATTGTGTGTATGCAGTTTCCAGTGACTTCAGTAAGCATCAAACCCAGATTATGAACAAATCTGTGATATTATAACAATGTAAATAATTAAGGTTTTTAATATGCCCCATCTTGGGTGACACGGTGGCTCAGTGGTTAGCACTGCTGCTTCATAGTGCCAGGGACACGGGTCCAATTCCAGGCTTGGGTGACTGTGTGGAGTTTGTATGTTCTCCCTGTGTCTGCGTGGATTTCTGCTCATGGCCTGGTTTCCTCCCACAGTCCAAAGATGTGCTCGTTAGGTGGATTGGGCATGCTAAATTGCCCATAGTGTCCAGGGATGTGTATGCTAGGTGGATTAGCCATGAGAAATGTAGGGTTGGTGTAGTGGACTTTGAAGAAGATTATCTCAGAGTACAATGGGACCTTCATCAGATGGGCCAAGGAGTGGCAGATGGAGTTTAGTTTTGATAAATGTGAGATGTTGTATTTTGGCAAGGCAAATCAGGGTAGGACTTATACAGTTAATGGGGAATATTGTCGAACAAAGAGACGTGGGGTGCAGGTACGTAGTTCCTTGAAAGTGGAGTTGCAGGTTGACAGGGTGGTGAAGAAGACATTTGGCATGCTTGCCTTCATTGGTCAGAACATTGAGTATAGGAGCTATGATGCATGTTGTGGCTGTACAGGACAATAGTGAGGCCACTTTCGGAATACTGTGTACAATTCCGGTCTCCCTGCTATAGGAAAGATGTTCTTCAACTTGAGAGGGTGCAGAAAAGACTTACAAGAATGTTGCCGGGACTGGAGGGTTTGAGCTATAGGGAGAGGCTGGGGCTATTTTCCCCGGAGTGTCAGAAACTGAGGGTTGACTTTATAGAGGTTTATAAAATCATCGGGGCATGGATAGGGTAAATAGCCAAGGTCTTTTTCCTGGGGTTGGGGAGTCCAAAACTAGAGAGCATAGGTTTAAGGTGAGAGGGGAATGATTTAAAAAGGACCTGAGGGGGCAAATTGTTCACGCAGAGTATGGTGTGTGTATGGAGTGAGCTGCCAGAGGAAGTGGTGGAGGCTGGTATAATTGTAATATTTAAAAGGCGTCTGGATCGGTACATGCGTAGGAAGGTTTTAAAGGGAAATGGACCAAATGCTGGCAAATGGGACTAGGTCAGATTGAGGTGACTGGTTGGCGCCCATGTATTGGACCAAAGGATCTGTTTTTATGCTATATACTGTGGAAAAACACTCGTTGCTTTGATACACTGACTGTTGTGCAACAGTGAATAATATGGCATTCTGACTATACAAAATGTACATGCATTACAGTACAGTTCCTTATTTTCCTTGAATAATAGAACAATGTAACAGTATCTCCAGAATAACATGCCCTTCAACATCTGTTTTCCAGAGAGAGTTACAATCACGTCAAAGGATGCAAGATGGGTCGGTGCCTGGTGGCTTGGGTTTCTAATTGCCGGCACATTTTCGCTCCTTTTTTCCATACCATTCTGGTTCTTTCCAAAGTCTATACCCAGAGAGACAAGTAAAAAGGAACTTGGCAAAGCCTCTGAAAAGATGGATTTCCTCAAACTGGATCAAAGTGAACCTGCAAGGAACGTTCCGAAACCAAAAATTTCACAAGTGGATCAGGGCGAGTCTCAAAAATTCGACTAATTTTTACGACCATATCTATCAATTGCTTCAATCAATAAGCTACCTTTGGGATTTTTTTCATTATGATGTGTGTTTTCCTATTAATCAAATATGTATTTAAAAATTATCTTTGAATAATTTCAAACATCTATAATCAATTGAGTATTTTATGTTCAAGCCAATGATCCATTTTCATGTAGCTTTATCCCATAAACAACAATTAGATAAATGACCAGATCATTTATTTAAAGTATTGGTAGAGGGAGATATATCAGCCAAGATAACTGAAGAACTCAACTACACTGTTTCAGTACGAGTCAAATGGGGCTTTGATTTAACATGACATCCAAAAGATAGTGCTTCTGCCCAGTTCACTTCTTGGAAACTGCATGAGACTAACAGCTTTAGTTAATTGCTCTGAGTGGGTGGGGTTTGTTTCACAAGCTTCTAACACTAAGGTGAGACTGAGACGAAAATGTGATGGGATGAGGCCTTTAAGTGACCAGTAACAAATAGGTTGCCCACTGTCTAGTTCACTGTTAAAATTCCAGTGGAGACAAATGTGTATAGTCCTTCCATGCCACCTGACTTCAAACCTCACCCGCTCTTGGAAGCCCACTTGGGGATGGGGAATGCTGTGAGGTGTGAGTTGTGGGGAGATAGGTCAGGATTAAAATTCTGGTCTTGCTGTGTATTGTAAGCATTCATCAACGTGGTGGTTGCTATGAGGGGAACACCAGAAGAACCAGCGTCCCTCTTGCAGAACTGATGTCTCACTAGTGTGGCATATTGTCCCCATTACTTGGGTCTCCATTGACCTGTAGTGACATGTTAAGATCAGATTTCCCCTGAGCAGACCTCCATTTCCCTCATTAAAATTACAAGTCTGGTGCTGAGGAAAACTCATTACAGTGAGCTCATGTCTTTTTTTACCTTTGGAATTCCTTACTGACATCATTCATTGTCATTTTGTCATGGCAAAATTTAACAATTCAAAATCTAGGGAAGAAGCATTTTTTGGCTACTTCAGTTTTAACCTCAATTATTGAAATGTTCAGAAATGTCGATTTTGAAAATTAGTAGTTTACCTGGAAATGTCATAGAAATTAACAGCAGATCAATTAACATTTAATCAGAGTATTTACACGTTGATGACCTTAATGACATTAATGGCAACTCTTCCATCAGAGCTGATTGAGGATTACATGCTTTAATGTATCAATGAATTACCTTGATGAGTGACGACTGTCATGTTACAGTTTCCAGGATTTCATATTTTTCTTATTGTTAAACTTGGCGGGGGGTGGGGAGCAGATGTCAAGCTTGGGTAAGGGCAGTCAATGTGAGATAGCAAAGAGGAAAATCATATTTAATTTTCTGACATTGTTGACAAGATTCCCAAGGCCAGTTCTTGTGATGCTTTGTAATTATATTTTCAGACAGATTTTGCTCTGCTCACATTGTTGAACAATGGTCTGAAGCATTGAGCTAAAGTTTAGAGTTGTGATTCAGAAACCATTTCTTGGTGTGACCCCATTTTAATGCCTTGGACTTTGTGGGTGATCCTCAAGTGAAAAATTTTAGCCAGAGCAACAGCAAGAGCTGTTGAGCAGAGGGGAGAGATTTCAGTCATTGTGCAGGCAAAAGTGTTAATTATTTGAGTTTCGGCAGAATGGGGGCTGGGAGAGGAACGCTTGAGTTACTGATTAGTTGAGGGGGAGCGACAGTTTCAGTTGTTGAGTAGTAGAGAGCTTTAGTTTTTGTCTGTGAGGGGTGGCTCAGTTTGTTTAAAAGTAGTTGATAATCATAGAGCCAGTTGTAACTTTGTCATTATTTTAAAGTGGGGATGGATTAGAAAAGGGACGAAGTCATTATTTGGTTGCATCAGGTTAAGTCAGACCCCTTCTGGAATATTCACCAGGATGATATATAGTTTGAAATGAAGGGTGTTGTGCCTGGTATTCTCCTGAGTTGAGGAGTTTGAGAGGCAATTTAGTAGAGCTGCTTCAAGTTATATAAAGACTTCATAGGGTAGATAGAGAAACAGGATTTGAATTAGATCATTTTGGTGTTTCGTTTTTCTTTATTCATTCCTCGGATGAGGACGTCACTAACTAGGGCAGCATTTCTTGTCCATCCCAAATTGCTCAGAGGGCAGTTAAGATTCAACCACGTTGCTTGTGGGTCTGGAGTCACATGTAGGCCAGACAAGGTAAGGATGGCAGTTTCCTTCCCTAAAGGACATTAATGAACCAGATGGGGTTTTTCTTCTGACAATTGACAATGGGTTCATGGTCATCATTAGACTCTTAATTCCAGATTTTAAAAAAAATTGAATTCAAATTCCACCATATAGGCGGTATGATTCAAACCCAGGCCCCCAGAACATTAACTGGGAGTCTGGATGAACAGTCCAGTGATAATACCACTAGGCCATTGCCTCCCCTTCGTGTGAAGTCAGTAGACCATTTTTATCCGAAGAGTAGTAGAAATATGGAACTCCCTCACTGAAAAGACTCTGAATTGTGGGTTGATTGGAATTTTTTAAGAGCGAGGCGGATTTACTTTTGTTGGTCATGTATATGAAAGGTCAGCTGTGTTCTGATTGAATTATGGGACGAACCTGCGGGGCTTAGTGGTATACTTGTGACTGTGACTTCCCAGGAAGCACAAAACTCCACGACAATGAGCTGCAAAATAATTGAAATAAGTTCCTAAAGTGTGAATGATCGATTTAATGTGTTCTTTGCTGACAGAGAGTCCATTCACTGGCTGATCAAAAATAACACGGACAATTTTTATGTTGCATTTCCAGGCTTCTTTTCATCATTGAAAGCACTGTTCTCAAACAGCTGCTTCGTCCTGTACTTGGTGTCAGTAGTCATGCATATGAATTCTCTAATTGGCATGTTGACCTTTAAACCCAAGTTCATTGAGCAGCAGTATGGACAGTCGGCATCGAGATCCAACTTCCTCATCGGTTTGTACTTCTGTTGCCTACATATCTAAGCCAAACAATGTCCCATAATCCATTCCTTTTATTGTGGCATGTGATAAGGCCAATGTCCATGATTTCTTTGAGACAATAGCTAAACCAGATGGCAGAAGACATTTGTCAGTACAGCGATGATGGAATGAGTGGTCATCTGGGATTATTGTGCATTAGTTTTGGGAACTGAAACTTGTTCCAGCTCTTCTTTTTCTCACTGTAGGGAAGTGACTGGTTTCTTTTATTTTTCTCCCTTTTCTCAATGACACAATCTGCATGGCACAAATTGTTCACGTTCACCGCAGGAAGACGTTGGGTTGCCAATTGCGTGACATGGATTTTTAGGGACAGAGTCTTGTGTTTCTGCCAAGATGGGTGACTCATGAGCATTTCTTTCAAAAAAAAATTGCTGATTCAAGGAAGTTTGCGCCCATGCCCATTTTCAGCAATCTTCCCTGGTATGGGTTATGGATAGGGAAGGCATCGCATTCCTGGACTTGCTAGTTCAATTGTGGGATGGACAGTTTGAAAGCTTGCCCTATTTCCTTCACTTGCCCCACAAAAGTGCAGTCGAGGCCCCTCAGGTAAGTAAACATGGTTCCACCCTTTCGGAGGAGGTGCGTGCTTAATATTGTATAGATGTTAAGCCTGACACATGACCAAGATAAAGCAGAGGGTACTAATCACTCCAGTGCTGACCTGCAGAATGATGAATATTAAAGTAGCCCCATGTTTATGAACATAGAGAGACATTTTTAAAAAGAATACAGCCTTATTTGCATGTAGCAATGGTGGGGGAAAATGCACCTTTAAATGGGATCCTGGAGTTTCTCCTTAAGTTATGAATGGTTGCAAAGTTATTTTATTTTATGTCCTCCCCTACATCCATTTATAGTCCTTTGCACCGCTATAGCATCATAGGCATTCACAGCCAGGTTTAAACAGTAAATGGCAGCGCCATAGTTAGACACTAGGTGACAGTACAGTAATAGCTATGTGAGAAATCATGTATAGCCTCAATCACACTTGGAAATGTTAAGAGCCATTGAAAAATTGAGGGAAAATGTGTGTATTTAAAAATAGCAGGGAGCAGTCTGAGCATGATATAAGGAATACCGGGATTGGTGACTGGGACTTTTAGTCTTGTCTTGATGGATTTATACCTTCTCTCCCTATCTCTCACTCTCTCTCTTCCCTCTCTCATTCTCTCTCTCTCACTCACACTCTCTTCCCCCCACGCATCTTCTCCTTCCTCAGTAAGAATCTCCTAGATCCAGGGTTGCACAGTTTGAGGGGCACTTGTGCTGTAATATAAATTGAGGGATGGGGACGGAGGAAATGCAGAATGAAGAGACGGGTTGGAGGAGGAAAGAGATCTGCATTTGAAAGCAGCGTTCGCATAGATACCATGTAGCAATCAGGGCAACTGAACTCCATTGCAAAACTAGGCAGAGAAAAGAAATGACTTTTACAATGAGCTGTGAGAGAAGTGTGGTATGAAACAGCAACGGGATGTTTAGTGAACTCTGGAGAGACAGAGGAGTGAAAAGTGAGCTAAAATACTGAAAAAGGTGCAAATAAAGTGGAGACAGGGCAGCAATAAGACACGAGAAGAGAGAAGGATTTTGTAATAAAGTCAGATAGAAAATCTTAAAAAATGTACACTGTTCCTTGAATTTACTTCAAAGCTAAAATTTCTCTGAAACTGTTGGCTGCTACAGAGAATGAAACCTCTTTGTTCAGCCCATCATGCTTGTTCATCGCTTGGATCCATCTGCTGAATCCACATATCCCATGTAAAGGCAAAATACTGCAGATACTGAAAATCTGAAACTAGGACAGAAATATTAGCATTGAAATGGCAATGTGCTAAAGTGAAGAAGTTCCTTCTGTGTCAGTGCTAAATTGAATCATAGAGACACACAGCGCGGAGACTGACCCTTTAGTCCAACTTGTCCATACTGACCAAGTTTCCTAAAGTGAACTAGCCCCTCTTGGCCGATATCCCTCTAAACCTTTCCTATTCATGTACCTGCCCGGATGCCTTTTAAATGTTGTAATCATAGCCACTTCCAACACTTGCTGTGGCAGCTCACTTCATACATGCACCACCCTCTGTGTGAAAAACTTACCCCTCAGGGCCCTTTTGAATCATTCCCCTCTGACCTTAAACCTTTGCCCTCTTGCTTTGAACTCCCCTACCCTGGGGAAAAGACTTTGGCAACTCATCTTATCAAAGCCCCTCATGATTTTATAAACCTCTATAAACAGGCAACCTGTTATTTTTGTGATATAGTACAAGACTGTATATTTTACTCATTCAACCTGAAATGCTTTGACGATTCACTCTCTTTACTCATCCAGGTCTCATAAATATCCCTGCAGTGTGCCTTGGATTTTTCTTGGGAGGATTTGTGATGAAAAAGTTCAAATTGAATATTGTTCAAGCAGCGAAGTTAGTCCTTGGAAGTGGCCTTCTGGGTTGGTTAATGACGCTTTTGTTTTTTGCAATGGGCTGTGAGAACTCTCAAGTGGCTGGTTTAACTGTCTCTTATGAGGGGTAAGTAGCTATTTTCCTGGATGCTGTCAATCATTCAGAATCCCTTTGTGTGACACTTAAAAAAGAAAATGTTGGCAGAGGAATCACTTCACTGTTTTACAATATTCCGCATTACTTTGTGTGTTGTTGATTCTTCATTCATTTGGAATCCCTATTGCAGACCAGAGCCCAAAATCATCATTGGGATCTCATTTGTCGACTTGTATCTCAACTTTACCTTTTCCAGGATGTCTGCTGCTACTGTTAGCACAGTAACTAAAAGAATTTCAGTGTTATAAAGTCATAGAGTCGTACTTCACAGAAACAGACCCTTCAGTCCAATCAGTATATGCCGAACATAATCCCAAACTAAACTAGTCCCATCTTCCTGCTCCTGGCCCATATCCCTCCAAAGCTTTCCTATTCATGTATTTATCTAAGATTCTTTTAAACATTGTAACTGTGCCCACATCCACCACTTCCTCACGAAGTTCATTCCACACACAAACCACCCTCTGTGTAAAAACAAAATTGCTGCTCATGCGTGTCTTTTTTAAATGCCTCTCCTCTCACCTTAAAAATGTGTCCCCTAGTCTTGAAATCTCCCATCCGAGGGAAAAGTCCCTACCATTAACCTACCATTAACTCTATCTTACCGCTCATTACTTTATAAACTTCTGTAAGGTCTCCTCTCCAACCCCCTGCACTCCAGTGAAAAATGTCCCAGCCTATCCAGCCTTTCTTTGTAACTCAAACCTTCCATACCTGGCAACATCCTGGTAAATCTCTTCTGAACCCTCTCCAGCTTAATAATATCCTTCCTACAACTGGGTGACCAGAACTGGACACAGAGGGACTCGTTCCTTCCCATCACCTTTCCCTTCTCCCAGCCCTCCTTGGACTATGCTCAGTGGGACTGAACTTTCAGTAGGCAGGAGACAGCATGCTTGGTTTTCCTCCTCCTTGAGTAGAAGGCTTTAGACCAGGGTCCTCGTGGATCTGGAGGTTCTGCAAGGATCCCAAAGGTGGCTTAAAATAAAAAAAAAACAGCAATCCAAACAAACGTCATCAGTAATGATATTCTTGGCTTTGAGGTCTTCAAGATGTTTTGCTTTCCAACTTGCAGCTCCACCATTGCTTCTATCTCATGGTTCCCTAGGAGCTGGATCAAGACCTCGGGCTACACAAATAATCCAAGTCAGGAAAATTGCACACATCACTCCTCTTAATAGGCACATTAAGTCTGAGTGTCAGCCAGGCTCAAAGAACAAAATCTATCCTCTGTCGTTGTGATTTCCTAACATTTATCTGTCTGTTTTATCTCTGTCTCTGCTGGTGTAGCCTTCATTAATTTGTGTTTGTTTTCCCCCGTTTAAGAAGGTTAGGAAACAAAAGCTTGGATTTTCTGCTGGCCAGACAGTTGTTATTCCAATGCACAGGGGGACCCTATGGAATTCCCAATGGAGCATATTCCGAAGGAACTGCCCAAGAAATTGAATTTCCCACTGGGCAATTTCTCAGCACCTGAGTGTCTCCGATTTTAAATGGAGGGTTCCAACAAAATCAGTAAAATAATAATTAAGGAAGATGTTGACCTATTAAATGCGTCATGTAAGTCCTGAGTAACTATTAACCAGATCCCATATGTATGTACATCTCACAAACTCACCAGGGAGCTAATCCTTCTGCCAGACCCAACCCCCAAATATAACCTCCCCCCACCCCCCACCACCATCCTTACCTGGCACCAACCAATCTGGTACAGTACCCTGTCAATACCCTTGCATCACACTTCCCTCATGTACATATGGTTTGGCAGCAACTGTCAAAGTGACTGCCTGGACTTTTAACTTTCGGAAGCTGACTGCTGTGCAAAAGGGGGTGCGATCTACATTCCTCTGATACCTCTGTACGACAAAAGAACAGCAAAAATGAAGTCCAGCTCTGCATTTCTGAGGGTGCCTCGAGTGGAATCTCCTCCCATTTTTAAAAAAAGGCCGAGGCAGTATGCTGCATAAAATTGCTTAACTAATCCAAGATGCCTCTCACTACAACCTTGTGAAAATTGAGGGGCTTTGATAGAAAATAGGGAGAAACTATTTCTAACCATCTCTAATTTCGGGGTGGCACGGTGCCTCAGGTGGGTAGCACCGCTGCCTCACAGCACCAGGGATCCTGGTTTGATTCCAACCTCGCGCGACTGTCTGTGTGGAGTTTGCACATTCTACCTCTGGGTTTCCTCGCTAAATTGTCCACAGTGTCCAGGGATGTGCAGGCTAGGTGGGTAAGCTATGGGAAATGTGGGATTACAGGGATAAAATACAGGGTTGAGTCTGAATGGGATGCTGTTTGGAGGGTGGGTGTGGACTCAGTGAGCCAAAAGGCCTGCTTCCGCACTGTAGCGTTTGTATGATTAATGTAAATTGGCAAAAGAATTAGAGGTGAGATGAGGAGATATTAACTAGAGCAAGTAGTCTGTTCTGCACTCCCTGAAAGGGTGCTGAAAGTGCATTTAATGGGAACTTCCAGAAGATAATTAGAAAAATACTTGAAGGGGAAAGAATTTGTAAGATCATGGGGAAAGAGCAGCAGTGAGTGAGAGTGCCACTGGTACAATAGGCATGCTAAGTACTACCTCTGCTGTGTGATTGTATGAACCTTGTTTTCTCAGCTCTGCACAGGTCTCCTACGAGGGAAGTGGCCTGAATCATGATTGTAATACCGGCTGCTTCTGCTCACTGACACAGTGGGAGCCCGTTTGTGCTGGAAATGGTGTCACGTTTGTTTCACCCTGCCTCGCTGGTTGCACAACGTCTACCGGAACAGGGAAGAATACGGTAAGAGCCTTTGATTTCCACACTGCAGTTACAAAACAGAAACAGGCCATTCAGGCAAACCAATTGTATCAAGGTCAAAAATCACACACACAAAGTTACAGTCCAACACACACACACACACACACACACAAACACACACACACACACACACACACACACACACGCATATAAATCTATGGGGTGAAGTATTTCATCTAAGATGTTTGTGTATTTGCAGATACATTCTATTTTGTTCAAAAAAATAAACCAGTCTGACTGCAGGTTAAAACACAGACAGATTCGAAACAAGGCCTCACACCTAAAATGCATTGTCTGACCTGAGATATCACCGCTTGTATACATTGATAAAACTTTTAATTATCTCAGGGCAAAGTTGAAAGAAATTCTGGGATTTGCATTTTAATCAATAGAAACCTGCGTCTCCTTTCTGTCTGATTAAAGATTCAACAGGAGGCTGTCAGCGAGCCATATTTAGGGCTGTTACCTTTCTGCTTATAAATTCTGTGTCGGTATACCTCCTCTTCCACATTAAACCTGAGGAGGGAGTAGTGCTCCGAAAGCTAGTGTTTTCAAATAAACCTTACCGGACCCGGAACGTTAACTCAGATTTTTTCTTCACAGATGCGTCCAGACCTGCTGAGCTTTTCCAGCAACTTCTGTTTTTGTTCCTGTTGGACAATAACTTGATGTCATGTGATTTTTGACCTTGTCCACCCCAGTCCAACAACAGCACCTCAGCATTAATTGTGTCAACATTTACACCCCAAACACTGATAACATATTCCAACCGCACTTATTTGCTATTTTCACTTGTATATGCTCTCTTTCAACTGTTTGTACATTCTCATCTTTGATACTGATAGTTTCTGCCTCAGTTATAAACCTTGCAATTAAATTCAAGAGCTTCCCAAATCTCTTTGCATACAGATTTCTTCTTCTGTTTTAGTCCTTTGTCCCCTTCTTCTTGACTCCATGGCAATTGAAAACAGTCTGCTTTTGTTCACTCTGTCCCCTCTCTTGTGATCTGCGTTGGCTTAACCAAAATATTTCCAGTCAGTTCAGAGGGTGTCACGTGCTGATATTTCAAGTTGAGCGATGATAGCAGAGTGAGCACTAACATTACAGTGAATCATTGTAACATGCAATGATTTGTAGTTCAGTTACCATCGTCCAAATTTCAGAACTAGTACTTGATACTCCACTTTGTATCCACAATAAACAGGTCAAATATTATTGAATCTATACATTGAATTACATGCTGTTTTTATGATTTGGGTATGTTCTCATTCCTGGTGTGTTTTATGCCTTGGAGATATGCAGGGATTATACAGCCCAGGTTAATTGCCTACATAAGAGTTTCATTGAATGCTTTAAGTGTTTACTGTCAAATTTTCAACTGTTTGCCCACAATTTCATGTCTTTTTCAGTAACCGTACCCAGGCTATTCACATACAGTGAACATGCAAACATATGAAATAGGAGCAGAAATAAACCACTTGGTCAGAGGCACTCACATCTCCCGTTCTTCTAGGTAATGCTGACTGCCCATCTCAGGGTCCTCAAGTCACACACTCCCCACTCTTGCCAGGCACACATCGTGAAACAATGAACAACTGAACACTGCAGCAGTGGTACCTTAAGACCATATGGTATAGGAGCAGAAGTAAGGCCATTTGATCATGGCTGTTTCTAAACCCCATTCTCCAGCCTTCTCCCCGTAGTCTTTGATACTAATCAATCAAGAACCTATCCATCTCTGTCTCAAATACATTCAATGACTTGGCCTCCACAGCCCTCTGCAGCAATGAATTCCACAGGTTCATTATTCTTTGACTGAAGAAATTCCTCCTCATCTCAGTTCTAAAGGGTCGCCCCTTTACTCTGAGGCTTTGCCCTCGAGTCCTAGTCTCTCCTACTAGTGGAAACATCTTCTCCACATCCATGCTATCTGTGCCTTTCAGTACGCTGTAAGTTGCAATCAGATCCCTCTGCCAATGACCACCTCCCCCCACCCCCACATTCTTCTGCATACGCAGAGCCCTCAATTGCTCTTCATATGATTTGCCTTTCATCCCCAGGATAATTCTTGTCAAACTCCTCTAGACTCCCTCCAACGTCAGCACATCCTTCCTTAGATACGGGGCCCAAAACTGCTCACAATTTTCCAAATGCTGTCTGGCCAACGTTTTACATGGCCTCAGCAGTACAAAGAAGGTGATACGACTGCTGTTTCTAGAAATTCTAAAGGAATGATTGGAACTATGACCAATTTTCTTTTTATTTTGTCCAGAAGAGTAAGAAACTAGAGGGCACAGGCTGTGCTGCAAGTATGATAAGTTCAAAAAAAACTTTCAGAGACAAGGAGCCCAGTTTGAGTAACGGGTCAAAACTGGGCACAGGACAATAAACATGATGAGTGGTAGCTATGCCCTTGCCTTACCTGTGCCTCCAACCACACCTCATCTTGCCAGTCCTGCTTCCTTCAAACTGTTATATGAAGTTGCTCTTTGATACTTTCTTGTGGATTTCCTGTACCAAGGTCAAATTCTTAAATATGTAGGTTTTGTTTGACAATGTTATTATACCTTGAACAGCAAATTTCAAGTTGAAACCAGAGAGGGAGTAAGTGATAGTTCAGGGCAGAGCTCAGCCCCAAGAAGTAAATTTATAAATGTATTTTTTAGGCTTCCTTGCTGATAAGAATATGCAAGAGCATCTGATACTTGTTGTGTAAGGCCTTCAGGGACCTGGAGCAACCTTTTGATGATGTCACACAGCTGAACCTCTCCAGGCATCAGTAGCACTTTGGGAATGAGATAGCATATGGATATGAATGTATGAAGAAGACAGATTAATTTTTAATGCAACTCTAAGATCAAAGATTGTTATATCTATGACTACCATGTACAGCAGTACTTAGAATTAAAGTATAACAAATTTTGTAACTTTGGACCAAAGCCTGAGGCAATTTTGACTCTGCCTCCTCCTTGACCAGTCTGTTTTGAACCCACTGCACTGAGGTAGGGTATCTGTGGGTATTAGTTAATTTTTTTTATTCATTTGTCGAATGAGGGCGTTGCTGGCTGGCCAACATTTACTGTCCATTCCTAGTTGTCCTTGAGAAGGTGGTGGTGAGCTGCCTTCTTGAACCGCTGCAGTCCATGTGCTGTGGGTTGACCTGCAATGCCTTTAGGGAGGGAATTCCAGGATTTTGTCCCAGCGACAGTGAAGGAATGGTGATATAGTTCCAAGTCAGGATGATGACTGACTTGGAGAGGAAGTTGAAGGCGATGATGTTCTTATGTAACTGCTGCCTTTGTCCTTCCAGATGAAAGTGGCCGTGGGTTCGGAAGGTGCTGTTTGAGGATCTTTGGTGAATTTGCAGATTCATCAATTTGCAAAGTGTTGCCATTGTACCAAACTAAACTGACCCAATTCATGGAACCTGATGAATGTTAGTGTAGAACAGAAAATATTTCCACATTTGCCTTGGACCCCAATGCTTTCTTGAAGAAGATTTTGCCTTTAATCCTTCAAACGTTTACAATATGACAGACAGAAATGTTATAAGCTCCTTGTGAATCCAGACTGACTCTATGGGGCTTTGTCCCTTTGTTTCTTTTCCCACCCATGCAGGTTTTCCACAACTGCAGCTGCATTTCTCCATTGACTGCTGGGAATTCCTCCAGCCACCTGGGGCAGTGCGCAAGGGGAGATGATTGTGAAAAATCTTTCCGCTACTTCATGGCTGTCACTGTGCTCACAGCTTTAACTTTTAGTTTTGGAGCAGTTCCTAGTTTCATGATATTACTCAGGTAAAGTTTCTCTGCAACTTGAGCAAGTCCTGTCGTCTCTAGCTTCTGTACAGTTGCCACAACTGTTACTCACCATGGTTAAGGGAGACAGCCATTTATTCTTCCAAACCAGTACTAACCATTTGCAAACACCCTGGAAGTCAATTACAAAGGCTGTTTATAATGTGTTAGAAGTCCCACTTATTCCAAGCAATTCAAAAAATTCTTCACACCATTTTACGTTTGACAGCATACTGCAGATGCTGGAATTGAAATCAAAACCAAAACTCTGAACAGAGGAAGCATATGTGCAGAGAGAAGGACAAAATTAAGGCTAATTCTCAGTGTGGAGTTGGCACTTTCTCCCCATATCTGCGTGGGTTTTCTCCGGATGCTCCGGTTTCCTCCCACAGTCCAAAGATGTGCAGGTTAGGGTGGATTGGCTATGCTAAATTGCCCATAGTCTCCAGGGATTAGCCATGGGAAATGCAAGGTTACAAGGATAGGGTTGGGGGTGGGTCTGAATGGGATGCTGTTTGGTGGACCAGATGGACGTGATGGGCCAAATGGCCTGTTTCCACACTGCAGGGATTTTATGATTCTATGATGATGACCATTCATTAGCATGTTTGATTTATCATTGAACTGTGAAGTTAACTCTCGTACAGTCTCTCCCTCTCTCTCTCCTTTCCCCCTCTCTCTCGCCCCACTCTCTTTTGCCCCCCTCACCCTCCCCCTCGCACACCCCTCACCACCCTCTCTTGCGCCCACCCCTCATCCCCCACACCCCCTTGCCCCCCTCTCTCTCAGCC
>NC_063353.1:7826581-7838385 GCF_021869965.1 Rhincodon typus | reverse complement strand
CCCTTCATCAGAAAAGCTTTTCTGATGAAGGGTCTAGGCCCGAAACGTCAGCCTCTCTGCTCCTATGATGCTGCTTGGCCTGCTGTGTTCATCCAGCCCTGCACCTTGTTGTCTCGGATTCTCCAGCATCTGCAGTTCCTACTATCTCTGATTTCATTTTTAATGGGTTTCTTTTCACAATTTACCATTAGGTGTTGGAATCAGAAACCCTGAGGTTTCAATGTCCTAATTGTTCAGCAGTAGTCTTTGAATTATGCCACATACGCAAAAAAAGGACCATTTTTCCCAAAAGTGACCACTATTTCTGGGCTATCTCAGTCAGAGTTAATCCACATTTTCAAAGCGACATAGCAGCGGTGGCCCTTCGGCCCCCTCAGATATATTTTTATTCATTCATAGGATGTGGATGTTGCTGGCTATGGTGGCTTTTATTGCTCATTCCCAATTGCCCTTGAGAAGATGGTGGTGAGCTGCCTTCTTGAACCGCTGCAGTCCATTTGGTATACATAGACTCACAATACTGTTCTATAGGGAATTCTAGGATCTTAACCTCACATCGCTGAAGGAACAGTCATGGCAGAATGGTGAGTGATTTGAAGGGGGACTTGCAGGTGGTGGTGTTCCATTTATGTGCCTCCTTTTTCCTTCTAGATGGAAGAAGTCTTGAGTTTGGAAGGTGCTATCTACAGAGTCTTGGTGAATTTCTGCAGTGAATCTTGTAGATAGCAGCAGTGTGCACTACTAAGTGGTGTAGAGAGTGGATGTTTGTGGATGTGGTGCCAATCAAGTGGGCTGCTTTGTCCTGGATGATGTCAAGCTTCTCAAGTGTTGTTGGGGCTGCACTCATCCAGGCAAGTGGGGAGTATTCCATCACACTCCTGACTTGTGCCTTGTAGCTTGTGGACAAGCTTTGTGGAGTCAGGAGGTGAGTTACTTGCTGCAAGATTCCTAGCCTCTGTCCTGCTCTTGTAGCCACTACATTTATATGGCTAGTCCACTTTATTTTTTGGTCAATGGTAACCCCCACTCTGTTGATAGTGAGGTACTCAGCAACGGTAATGCCATTGAATATCAAGGATTTGAAGGGGTGACGGTTAGATTCTCTTAGAGATAGGAATTGCCTGACATTGATGCCAGACTTTGTCAAATACTGTCTTGATATCAAGGGCAGTTGCTCTCCCCTCACCTCTGGAAAGCAGCTCCATGTATGAACTAAGGCTGTAATGAGGCCAGGGGCCTTGGGTGAACCCAGGCTAAGCATTACTTAGCGGTTTATTGCTTAGTAAATCCTGTTTGATAGCACTGTTGATCACCCCTTTCATTACTGATGATCAAGAGTAGACTGGGTTAGGGGGATTGGCTAGGTTAAATTTAACTTACTTTTTTGCACAGGGTGTATCTGGGCGACTTTTCACATTGTTGGTTAGATGCCTGTGTCTTGCTGTACTGGAGAAGCATGGCTAGGAGCATGACAAGTTTGGAGCACATGTCTTCAAAACTGTTGCCAGAATGTTGTCAGGGTCTGTAGCCTTAGCCATATCGGTGCCTTGCACTATTTCTTGGTGTCACATGGAGTGAATTGAATTGGCTAAAGACCATCCTGTGTGACGCTGGGGGTGTCCACAAGAGGCCGAGATGGATTATCCACTTGACACTTCTGTCTGAAGGTTGTTGTGAAAGCTTTTGCACTGGTTTTGCGTGACCGCCCCCCACCCCCACCCCCCGCCATTATTGAAGCTAAGGATATTTGTAGAGCCTCCTTCTCCAGTGAGTCGTTTAATTGTTCACCACCATTCGCAGCTGGATATGGCAGGACTGCAGATCTTAGATCTGATCTGCTGGTTGTGAAATTGCTTTGCTCTGTCTATCACTTGCTCATTATTCTGTGTGGCATCGTCTTGTGTTGTAGCTTCACCAGATTAACTCCTCATCTTTACAAGTCCTTCTTGCCTACACTCTTCATTGAACCAGGGTTGATCCCTTAGCTTGTTCCACCATTATAGATCATGGATGATGGTCAACCTCAATGCTACTTTCCTTCACTATCCCCATACCCTTGTTAGCATTAATACCTAGAAATCTATCCATTTCTTTCTTGCATATAATCAATGAATGAGCTTTCATGGCCCTCTGAGGAAGAAAATTCTAAGTGAAGAAATTCCTCCTCATTTCCATCCTAAATAGCCTGCATCTTATTCCAAGACTCTATCCCTTGGTTCTAGACTCCCTCAGTCAGGGGAGCCTCCTTTTTGCATCAACCCTCAAATGTTTTGTTGGTTTCTGTGATTAATTCTCATTCTCCTAATCACTGGAGAAACAGGCCCAGTCTTCTCAATTTCTTCTCAGGATCATTCTGCCATCCCAGGGATTAGTCTGGTGAATCTCCACTGCATTTGCTTAATGGTAACTATCTCCTGTTTTACCTAAGAGATTCAAATACTTCAGGTGTGGTTTTACCAAGGTTCTATACAATGGAAGCAAAATATCTTTATTTCTGCATTTAATCTCCTTGTGATAAAGGCCGACATACCATTTGCATTTTTTAATTGTTTTCATGTACGTTACACTTAGCTCCACATGCAGAAATGGTGCTGCCTGGATCATGTTCTTTCCATCTATTAAAAGAAAATGCATTTCTAGTAATCTCTTAGTTTGAGCTCTTATTAAAAGCACTGTCCCCACAATCACAGTTACTCATGTTTATACAACACCTTCAAATGGAAAAATGTTTCCAGGGTGTGCTATATTTGATCTGAAGAAGATATTTGAGGGGACAATAAAAACTTGATCAAAGAGATGGGCTTTATAAAGAGTCTTCAGTTGGTGTTTAGAGATGCAATTGCAGAGCTTGGAAGCCTAAGTGGCTATTGGCACGACAATTAATAGTGGCTAGCAAAGCATGTTCTTAGGAAGCACAAGAGGGTAGTTTTTTTCAATTCACTTTTGGGGTGTGAGCATCATTGGCTGGCCAGTACTTTTCATTGCCCATCACTAGTTGCCCTTGAGAAGGTGGTGGTGAGCTGCCTTCTTGAACCACTGCAGTCTACATGATGTAGGTAGACCCACAATGTCCTTAGGGAGAGAATTCTAAGATTTAGACCCACAGGGAAGGAATGGCAATATATTTCCAAGTCGGGATGGTGAGTGGCTTGAAGGGGAAATTTCAGGTGGTGATGTTCCCATGTTTCTGCTGCCCTTGTCCTGTGGTGGTGGTCATGGGTCTGGAAGGTACAGTCTAAGTGCACCTTGTTGATAGTACACACTGCTGCTACTGAGCATCAGTGTCAGAGGGATTGGATGTGGTGCCAATCAAGCAAGTCTCTTTAACCTGGATAATGTCAAGTTTCTTAGTGTTGTTGGAGCTACATCCATCCAGGCAAATGAGGTGTATTCCATCACACTCCTGACTTGTGCCTTGTACACGGTTGGGGGGGCTACAGATGAAATCAGTATATTCCATCATTGTTCAGAACAAGTTTGTCATTCGTAGAGGGTACGTGGAGTGATCTGTCGTTCTAAATATGACTGTAAACCTAATCCACTCGGACAGCCCACAAGTGGTACTTGTACTTGGTCTCTGTGGAATTTATGCAGCTCCTGATGAGAAATTGGGAAAAGGATAGTTTAACTTTCTCTTTATATTGAGTCACAGTGTTAAATGTTCACCAAAGCTCCCTGACTCACTAGTTTGGAGGGGTGGGGTTAAAAAAACAAGGAACTTGAAAAGAGCCCATGAATTTCAATTTGACAAGTGTTCTATTATTAAGGCTGTCCATTGTGAACCCTGATCCTTACACTATTTAAATTCATCTTGTAGCAACTTCTGATGGTCACGATTTACATTCTCAAGGGAATTTTGAGAGATTTTGCTTTTCGATCAGATGGAGGTCATTAGATGCAGTGCTTTAAATATTGTGAAGTCAATTTTTTGATACATGCTGCTATCTAACAAGCTTGCATTACAGGGAAAATTACAACCAATGTATCTCTGAACACTTTGCCTGTGAGTTACATGCAAGAAAGCCTCATGTTGATATTTTGTTGAACTTATTTATTGTACAATGTTTTTAATAACTAGAGATTGAGAACTTGTATGATCTTCGTCATTTCTAATCTGTTATTTTTAGTGGAGTTTTCCTTTTTGCAAATCCTCTGTAATTTATTGTGATGATTTGCTGATTATTACTTATTTGTTGCCTTAAAGTGAGCAGAATAAAATCTCTTTAAAGTGTTGTACAAATAATGTTCCTGCATTCAGCTCACCCCATCCTTCTGAATATTGTGCACTTTTTTAACCCAGTAAAATACTCTATATGTATATTTCTTGCGAGCATTTGCCTAGACATTGAAAGCAATGTTTTCCTCCTTTATCATTAGGTGCAACAAGCCAGAGCTGAAACCATTGGCAATAGGTGTACACACCCTGATAGCAAGAACACTTGGTGAGTCACTTCTTCATTTCCATTACTTTTCCATAAATCAGTGGTTTGACTGAACACCTTGGGGAATAGGGAGACATTGTTGTGTCAGTGGAATCATAAATGTCATGAACTAATTCACCTTCTTTGACTTAGTTTCATTAAATCTTTAAAACCTTTCATGATTTTTCTGGAAATAGCAACTTGGAACCAGAAATACTGATTTTGTCATTTTAGATGCAAAGGCGAATATTCAGGTAACATGGGTTTGTATCCCATCCTGGCAGATTGTGAAATTTAATTTCAGTTAATAAATGAAGCTAGCCTAACGGTCACCATAAAATCATTGTCCATTTTCCCAAAAACCTATCTGGTGCACTGTCAGTTTGGGAAATAATGCAGATGTAGTTGACTCTTAAATGCCCTCTGAAATGGCCCAGGAAGGCATTCAGATGTGACATACAGTCACAACGTCTAAAGAAAGGAATGAAAGTGAATAGATTGTCCAGCATTGACCAAGGTACTCAAAATGACAAGAGCATTGTTGATCCCATAGAGCCCTCCTTACTAAACTCTGGAGGCTTGTGCCAATACTGGAGAGTTGCCCCACAGACTAGTCAAGCAATATCCTGACATAATCTACTTGTGGAATGTTTTAAAAGTTCACTCATGGGATCTGGATGGGATTGGCAGCAACTACCATCAATCCCTAGTTGCCCTTGAGAAGGTGGAGGTGAGCTGCCTGTTGAACCATTGCAGTTCTTATGGTGTGGGTAGACCCACAAAGCTGTTAAGGAGGGAATTCCAGGATTTCAACCCAGCGACAGTGAAGGAATGGTGATATGCTTTCAAATCAGGATGGTGAGTGGATTGGAGGGGTACTTGACGATGGTGGTGTTCCCATGTATTTGTTGCCATTGTCCTTTTTAGATGGAAGTGGTCATGTGTTTTGATAATGCTATCTAAAGAGTCTTGGTGAATTTCTGCAGTGCATCTTGTAGATGGTACACACTGCTGGTGGAGGGCTAGTAATTTTGTTGATGCAACGCCAGTCAAGCGGGCTGCATTGTTCTGGATGGTGTCAAATTTCTTGAATGTTGGTGGAGCTGCACTCTTCCAGGCAACTGTGGAGTTTTCCATCACACTCTTGTCTTGTGCCTTGTAGATTGTGGACAGGCTTTGGGGAGTCAGAGGGTCTGTTACTTGCCCCACGATATCTAGCCTCTGAACTGCTCTTGTAACCATAGTATTTACATGGCTGGTCCAATTCAGTTTCTGGTCAGTGGTAACCCCAGGATGTTGAATCATACTTTGCACATGGTCCCAAACACCATTATTACAAGCATTTGGATCTGTCCTGTCCCACTGACAGGACATACTAGCAGCAGCAGTGGAATGGTGGTATACAGTTGGGAGAAGTTACCCTGGAAGTCATTCAACTCAACTCCAGAACCCACAAAGTCTTATGGCATCAAGTCAAACATGGGCAATGAAATCTTCTGCTGATTACTACACCCTCAACCGTGCCCATCTCCCTCTAACTGATGAATCCATACTCCTTCATGTTGAACACTACGTGGAGATGCACTGAAGGTGGCAAGGGCACCAAATGTCCTCTGGGTGGGGGATTTCAATTGCCTACAGGTGGCTCAGCAGCATCAGTTAGACTGAGCTGACCAAGTTCTAATGGACTCTGCAGTCCTTGTGGAGACAAAGTTGAGGATAACCTCATCATGCTCTGTGGCAGGACCAGTGTTAAATGAGAGAGATTTCAAAAAGACCTAGCACCCCAAGACGAGGGCTATCCTAGCAAACCATGCTGTGGGCTATCAGCAGCAGAACTGTACTCAAACACAACCTGTAACCTCAGATTATTAACCCACGGGCCATCATAACACTGCTCTACCAATACCGTCAAGCCAGCAGATCATTCCTGGTTCAATGAAGAGTGCAAGAGGACATGCCAAGAGCATCAGGCGTAACTTAAAAATGAGATGGCAACTTGATGAAGCTACAACACAGGACTACCTGCATGCCAAACACTAGAAGCAGCATGCAATAATGGGACGATGTATCAGATCTATACTTTGCAGGCCTCCCATACCCAGTTGTAAATGGAGGTTAGCGATTAGACAATTCACTGGAGAAGATAGTTCCACAAAAATGTAAAAGCCAGGCATGTCAGTGCAAAAGGTGAGGCTGAAGTAACCTCTTCAGTCACAAGAATCGAGTGGATAATCCATCTTAGCCTCTTTCTGAGGTCCCCAGCATCATAGATGTTAGTCTTGAGCCGATTCAATTCACTCAACATGAGATCATGAGATGGATGAAGACATTTGATATTGCAAAGGCTATGGGCTCTAATGACAATGATTTGACCTCCAGAAGTAGCTGTGCCCCCAACCAAACTATTTCAGTAGCAATACAGCAATGCCATCTACATGGCAATGTGGAAAATTGCCCATATATCCGAAAAAAAGAGGACATCCACAAAAAGCAGGACAAATCAAACCAGCCTCTTGATGCAGGAATGGTTGACAGTCCTATTAGGTGCATGTACTCAACAATAAACTGCTGACTGATGCTCAGTTTGGTGTCTGCCAGGACCACTCTGTTCCTGACCTCTTTACAACCGTGGTCCATAATTGGGCACAAAAAGCTGAATTGAAGATGGAAAATGAGGGTGAATACATCAGAGCAGCATTTGACTGTATGTTATCAAGGACATGGGGGTCAATTAATTGAGTTGACTGGACAGCTGGTTCGCAATACAGAGTAACACCAAGAGTATAGGTTCAATTACTGCACTGACTGAGGTTATCATGAAGGACTATCTTTCTCGACCTCTCCCTCCCCTGAGGTGTGGTGACCTTCAGATTACACTACTGTCAGTTGTCTCTTTCTAATGAGCTCAATGGTCCGGAAGGTGTAACAACTTTCTCAAGGAGCCCTAGCAAAACTGGAAGCAATGTCAATCAGCGGGTAAACTCCACTAGATGGAGTCATACTGGGGTCAAAGGAAGACAGTCGTGGTTGTTGGAGATAAATCATCTCAGCTCCAGGACATCTCTGCAGGAGTTCCTCAGGGTAGTGTCCTAGATCCAACCATCTTCAGCTGCTTCGGCAATGACCTTCCCTCCATCATAAGGTCAGAATCTGAGATGTTCACTGACTGCACAATGTTCAGCACCATTTGTGACTTCTTAGATACAGAAGCAGTCTGTGTCCAACTGTAGCAAGACCTGAACAGTATTCAGGCTTGGACTAAGAAGTGGCAAGTAATATTTGTACTGCAAAAATGCCAGGCAATGACTATCTCCAATAAAAGACAATCCAGCCATCACCCCGTTACAATGATATTACCATCACTGTACTCCCTATAGCAATATCATTGGCCAAAAACTAAACTGGACCGAAGATAACTGCAGATACAAGGTCGGATTAGAGGCTGGGAATTCTGCTGCGAGTAACTCTCTTCCTGACTCCTCAAAGCTCATCAATAATTCTTGAGGCTGAAATCGAGAGTGTGATGGGATATTCACTACTTGCCTGGATGAGTACAGCTTTAACAACACTTGAGGTTCAACACCATCCAGGATAAAGCAGTCCATGTAGTGTGTACCATTGACATGATGCACTGCAACACTCATCAAGGCTCTTAAACAGCACATTCCAAACTTGTGGCCTCTACCACCTAAACCAAAAAAAGGGCAGCAAATATCTGGGATCACCAAAATTTCCAATTTAAGCCACACCCCATCCTGACATAGAACCAAATACTCTCTCCTTCACTGTCATTGGGTCAAAATCCTAGAGCTCCCTCCCGAACAGCAGTGTGGGTGTACCTACTGCACACGGATTGCAGTGGCTCAAGATAGCAGATCACCATCACCTTCGCTGAGTTATCCAACAATTTGTTTTAGTAACTTTAGCCTCAATGCCTTAATGCCATTACCTCTATCATTCTTGACGTCCCCACAATTATTACAAAGCAACTAAAGGAATTTCTTCATCCCAAAATTACCTGTAGGATAGTCACCTAGTTCAACCGTGTAGAATAACTGTATAGATTAGCAACAATGTGCAGTTATATAGAACGTATAACATTGAAACATCCCACACTGCTTCTCAGGAGTGTTAGTAAGTAATATTTGACAGTGAGACAAATAAGGAGATATTATGATAAGTGTCCCTGATCAAAGATTATAGCATTTAAGGAAGTAGAGATATCTGGGGAGGGAACTGGGGCCTAGGCAGCTGAATGCACAGCCACACATGCTCAAGTATTTACAATTATAATGATCAACGTTAAGTTGTCAAACACTCACTGCAACCCACTGATGTGTAGAGTTAGGAGCTATAGATAAGTAATGTTTCAGCATGTTAATAAGTCCAAAATCTGAGTATAGATTGACTTCTGGTCTCCTCCTTCAGCAACCAGGCTATCAGAAATTTAACAGGTAGTGATGTCCGTACTCAGCATCATGCAGGGGACAAACACAGAATGTCTATGCACCTGCTAACAGGCAACGAGTGAATTTAAGGGGAGGCTAGAGCCAGTGCCTTATGCACACTTTTACCTCCTGGGTTGAGCTGTGGTTCAGTGAGAACCGGAATGTGTGTTCTACTCAGTAGTTTCACATGGCAATGTCAGATGAATTGTCGTGAGGTTTATAAATTCATAATAGTAAAAAATGTGTATTGATTCAACCTGACTCTGTAAAGCAGCCTGGCTCCATTTGAGAGACAAGGTGAAACTGTTGCCAGAGGTAGCTGTGCAATGTACTTTGCCACTCTGTGTTGATCTCAGTGCAATTATATCCAATACATATTAGTTAAGAGGGAGATGTCAGTGAACATTTTTCATCTTGTGTTCATCAAGACAAATACAAGAATGCCAAATTTCAAATAACTACAATTTATACTACAGCAGAAAATGGTTCCAAATGGCTTGCAAGGCAACTTTGATTGGCCAAGGCATTACTGTGATGAAAGCAACCTGGAATTGAAAGCTCCCTCAAACCTCCCTTTATACCCCTGTTGTATAAACTGTTGTGATCGTTTAAAGTTTGGTATTCTTGTGGTTGTCATGCTGAATCCAAAATGAAAAGCTTCAGCCACCCATTTCTTTTTTCAGAGGCATTCAACTTTTGAAATTGTTCCCAGTAGCCCCTAAGGAACTTTCTCTTATATAGGTAAACTGTTCCTTTGTAACTTCAGCAAAGTACCAGTTTCCCATTCCAAATTAAACGGTGACAAAAACAGAAATTGCTGGGAAAGCTCAGCAGGTCTGGCAGCACCTTTGGAGAGAAATCAGAGTTAACGTTTCAGGTCTGGTGACTATTCCCCAGAGCTCTGAGGAAGGGTCACTGGACCTGAAAGGTTAACTCTGATTTCTCTCCACAGGTGCTGCTAGACCTGCTGAGCTTTCCCAGCAATTTCTGTTTTTATTTCTGATTTATAGCATGTGCAGTTCTTACTTTTCCAAACTAAATGCTTGTGACCAGGTGTCATATTTTCTCATCAACCTGCTCAGAGATGTTATTACACACCTCTGGAGCAGGTGAGACTTGAACCCACACCTCCTTGTTCAGAGGTAGGGATACTACCAATGGGCCCTCATGACCACATGTCTGCTTATGATGGTTACCTGTATCACTTGAACTCTGATTCCTTTTAATCCAAACGATACGCAGTCAACAGTATAGCTCAGTGCTGCTTTGTGGAACTTACAACTTAGGAAATGGCCAGTCAGCCCATGTTGGCTTTAAACGTATGACTATCAGTAGAATTCCATATACCTATCCACCGCCCATGTATAGTTTTTAAGATACTAAACAGTCCTGAAGCTTAGCTAACATTAATTGTAAACAAAATAACACGAGAGCAACAAAGGGGATGATTAAATTTGTGAATTATACTTATGATCATCCAAGTTGGAGAAGGAGAAAGACATTGTCTGAAATTGATGAGGCTGAATGCTCCCGTTTTCCTCCAGGTGATAAACAAATCAGCTATTCCATTAGGTCGAGAAAATTCAGCCGCGCAAGAGAGGTTTCGAGGCTCCACACACTCATGCATAATACATTTAAAATGAGCTTCTAAAAATAGCCCATGGCAGGATTGCACAGAAATGTGAGCTGGGGAAATCGAAATCTGTGATCGTGAAAATGAAGCTGTTTAAAAATATGGAGAGGAGGAGGAGGAGGAGTAGGCCACTCACATCTTCCCCACCATTCAACATGATCATGGTTGATCCTCTATCTCAATGCCATATTCCTACTATCTCCTCATTCCCCTTGATGCCTTTAAAATCTAAAAAAAACTTGTCAATCTTTTTCTTGAATATTTTCAGTGATGTGACCTTTGCAGCCTCTGTGGTAGAGAATTCCATCAGTTCACTCCCCTTCAGGTGAAGAAATGTTTCCTCATCTCAGCCCTAAATGGCCTACCCTGTATCCTGAGATGGTGAACCCGGGTTCGAGACTCCCCAGCCAGGGAAACATCCTCACTGCCTCTAGTTTGTCCAGCCCTGTTAGAATTTTATACATTTCAATCAGGGCTCCCTCTCATCCTTGTAAACTCTACTGAATACAGGCCCAATGAAACCAACCTCTCCTCTTGCAACCTCACTTCTCTTGCACACTCTCTGTGACAAGTATATCCTTTCTCAGGTAGGGAAACAAAAGCTACACACAATTCTCCATGTGTGGTCTCACCAAGGCCCCTTATAAACGCAGTAAGATATCCCCACCTCTGAACTCAATTCCTTTTGCAATGAAGGTCACAATACCACACCTTCCTAATTGCTTGCTGCATCTGGCCGTCTATTTTCATTGACTGGTGTACTAGGATACCCAGATCCCTCTGCACATTCACACTTCCCAATATATCACCATTTCAATCATACCTTTCTGTTTTCGCACTGAAGTGTATAACTTCCCATTCAGCAATATTATATTGCATCTGTCGCGCATTTACCAACTCACTCAACTTATCAAAATTACCTTGAAATCTCCTTGCATCTCCCATCAATCTTACTAAGTTTCCTGTTGTCAGCAAATGTGGAAATGTTATATTTGATCCCTTTGTTCAGATCACAATAGCTGGGACCCAAGCACTCCCTCATAGGTCCTGCTGCCTCTCCGAATCCTCAGTTATAAAATCTCTCCAACTCCATAATTTCAAGACTTCAACCAATCAGCATACAGATTTTTTGTAATGTTGCTCTTGCTTTGCTCAACAAGAACTGACTGGCGGGCACTCTTCCTGGACTATTTCACCACAATGCTGACTGTAGGGCACCCTTCCTGGACTATTTCACCACGATGCTGACTGTAGGGCACTCTTTCTAGACTATTTTACCACGATGCTGACCGCAGATCA
>NC_063353.1:7811428-7826571 GCF_021869965.1 Rhincodon typus | reverse complement strand
AGGGCACTCTTTCTAGACTATTTTACCACGATGCTGACCGCAGATCACTTTTCCTGGACAATTTCACCACAATGTTGACTGCAGGGCACTCTTCCTGGACAATTTCACCACAATGCTGACTGCAGGGCACCCTTCCTGGACTATTTCACCATGATGCCTACTGGAGGGCACTCTTCCTGGACAATTTCACCACAATGCTGACTGCAGGGCACTCTTCCTGGACAATTTCACCACGATGCTGACTGCAGGGCACCCTTCCTGGACTATTTCACCACAATGCCTACTGGAGGGCACTCTTCCTGGACTATTTCACCACAATGCTGACCACAGGGCACTCTTCCTGGACTATTTCACCACGATGCTGACTGCAGGGCACCCTTCCTGGACTATTTCACCACGATGCTGTCTGCAGGGCACCCTTCCTGGACTATTTCACCATGATGCTGTCTGCAGGGCACTCTTCCTGGACTATTTCACTGTGATCATTAATGCAGGGCAGTCTTCCCTGACTGCTTCACTGCAATGCTGATTGCAGGACACTTTTCTGTTTGGCATTATTATGGAAATGGGATATGACTAGGAATAATGATCGATAGTAATCTCTTCTTCCTGTTCCAGCTGGAATTCCTGCTCCTATTTACTTTGGAGCTTTGATTGACAAAACCTGCCTGAAATGGGGAATCAGCAGATGTGGGGGACGAGGGGCCTGTAGGATCTACAACTCTGATGCTTTCAGGTAAGAATCATATGCTCCTACACAGCACTCCTCGGGACAGTACACCCTTGCCTCTGAACTCATTTCCCTCCCTCTCCCCAGGCATCGTGCATCCCTATCTGAGCAGCCTCAACACTCACACTCTCAAAACTGCGATGAAACAGAATAGAAATTTATTATCATATGGATTTTTACATGAAAAATATGTAAAAGTCGCTCCACTACAGTGCCTACATCAATGATAAAAGTCATGCATAATAATTAAAAAAAGTAAAATTAATACAAAGTTCATCACAGTTCAGTTAACCTGGATTCGGTGAAAGCTGATTTAAGAATGATTGAAATAACCTGAAGATGTAGCTAGGACAAGACGACAATGCCAGGCCGCTCAGTAGTAGGCCGGAAGCCTCCGCTGAAGAAGACTGCCAGGCTGGGACAAGACTGCCACTCCTGGATGAGACTACCTTGTCCAGAGGAAGAGTGCAAGCAGCCGTAGCCTCTCACCTAGCCATGGCTGGAGCTCTTCAGTTTCATTGATAAAAGCCTCCTCGGTCTCAGTTTCATGATGCTGCCTGTAGGGCACCCTTCCCGGACTATTTCACCATGATGCTGACTGTAGGGCACTCCTCCCAGACTATTTCACCACGATGCTGATTGTAGGGCACTCTTCCTGGACTATTTCACCACGATGCTGACCGCAGGGCACTCTTCCTGGACTATTTCACTGTGATAATTAATGCAGGGCAGTCTTCCCTGACTACTTCACTGCAATGCTGATTGCAGGACACTTTTCACTTTCACTGAAGAAGCATGGACTAGTAGATGTTTACAGCACAGAAGGAGGGCATTCAGCCCATTGTGTCTGCAATAACTCCAGGTCAGTATACCTGGATGCCAAAGACGAGGAAGACCCCTACATGGAGACAAGACCTCCCAGCCACGACAAGACTGCCCCACTGGGAGACCGTCGCACAGGGAGACCGCAACACCGGCCTATACTATTCTATAATAGTCAATACTATTGCCCTATCACACCCTTTCCACACAGTCCTCTCTTCACAAAAGTTTAGCTTCCCTCTTCTCCATGTGTTCACAACACTGGATTTTGTTGCCTTAAGGGAGAAGAGGGTACGTATTATTCAGGAGAGTCAGAGCGCCAGGTTGGGGACAGGTGATGAGCATCTTGAGAGCCTTTGACGGTGCCTGCCCATGTGATCTATCAGGAAGGAGTCCTCATTTCAGGGAGACTCCCGATGTCAGCAGTGACCTTCCTTGACAACCCACGGCTCCTGATACCCAACTTGAGGGAGCCAGTCATCGATTTTGTTTTTGTTTTGGCTCTGCGTTGGGGATCTCCTTTCCTCCCAGCCGAATCTGTGTCCATCTTTCTGTTATGTGGTGTGGAATGTGACTGAGGAAAAGGTAGTTGCTGGTGCCTTTGTTCCTCATTAATGTTGTAACGTTATTCTGCACCATCTGCTGCCATGACAGTAGGGAAGCACAGCACAAGGTGCATGAAGACGAAGACAGGGAAAAGTGGCTGACAATTCAGAATTCAGAAGATTGAGGGGGGATCTTATAGAAACATATAAAATTATGAAGGGAATAGATAAGATAGAAGTAGAGAGGATGTTTCCACTGGCAGGTGAAGCTAGGACAAGAGGGCATAGCCTCAAGATTAGAGGGAGCAGATTTAGGACTGAACTAAGAAGGAATTTCTTCACCCAGAGGGTGGGATTCAGTGATGGTAACACCTCTGCATGTCAAAGGGCAGTGGTTGGATTGTCTCTTATTGGAGATGGTCATTGCTTGGCATTTGTGTGGTATAGGGGAGGCAATGGCCTAGTGGTATTATTGCTGGACTGTTAATCCAGTGACCCAGATAACATTCTGGGGACCTGGGTTTGAATCCTGCCACGGTAGATGGTGGAATTTGAATTCAATAAAAGTATCTGGAATTAAGAATCTAATGATGACCATGAATTCATTGTTGATTGTCAGAAAAGCCCATCTGGTTCACTAATGTCCTTTATGGAAAGAAACTGCCTTCTTTACCTGGTCTGGACAACATGTGACTCCAGACCCACAGCAATGTGGTTGGCTCTGAACTGCCCTCTGAGCAATTAGGGATGGACAATAAATGCTGCCTAGCCAGCAACATCCTCATCCCATTAATGAATAAAGAAAGAAAAATGTTACTTGCCACTTGTCAGCCTAAGCCTGGACATTGTCCTTATCTTGTTGAATTTGAGCATGGACTGCTTCAGTATCTGAGGAGTCATATGGAGTCCAGAATGGGTGAGATTGGCAGCATTCTTTCTTAAGGACGTTGATGAAACAGTTGAGTTTTTATGAGAATCCAAACTTTTCATTATTAGCATTAATGGGACTAGCACTTTATTCCAAATTATTAATTGATTGCATTCAAGTTCCCTCAATTGACATGGTACTATTTGAAACTGCAACTCTGGAGTTTTAGTTAAGGTCTGTGCATCGATAGCCTAAGAACATCATCGCTCTGCCATCAGTCAGAGTTATTAAGCAAGGAAACAGAGCCTTCAGTCCAGCTCGTCCAGGCCGACCAGATGAACTAAACTGATCTAGTTCCATTTGCCAGCATTTTGCCCATATCTTTCTAAACCCTGCCTGTTTATGTACCTGTCCAAGTGCCTTTCAAATATTGTAATTGTACCCACCTTCTCCACTTCCTCTAGCAGCTCATTCCATACACGCATCAAACTCTGGGTGAAAAAGCTGCCCCTCGGATCCCAAATCAATCTTTCTCTTCTCACCTTGAACCTATTTGCTGTAGTTTTGGACACCCCTACCCTGGGAAAAAGACCTTGGTAATTCACCGTATCCATGCCCCTCATGATTTTATAAACCTCTATAAGGTCACCCCTCAGCCTCCGACACTCCAGGGGAAAACAATGCCCCATCCTATTCTGACTCTCCATCTAGCTCAAACCCTCTTATGGCTTGACACAAACCACAAGACATCTCTCTGCGTTTTATAGATACTGGTAATGATGGATGATGTTAGATATTAAACAATGTCACTTTTTGGAGATTTAGCACCCTGCCCACACCCAAACCCACTTCCCCACATGAGTTAAGATTCTGTCCCTATGCGATTTAATGCCTTGTTTTGTATTGTCCCGTTCTATACAGGCATATCTTTCTGGGCTTACGAGTGTCAATGCGTGGAGTTGGCCTGCTGGTGTTTTTTATTATCTTACTGCAATTGAAAAAACAGTTTCTGGCTAAGATCCCAAACCCAGAGACTAAGTGTGGCACTGAAATGATGTCCCAACAGGACAAGGACCAAATGTCTGACAATGGAGACCTCACAGTCAAAACAGCCAACAGTGACCCAGACAAAGAATCAAATGCTTGAGAAAGAACTTTATTACCATGTGTAAAGAGAAAGTCAGAGTATTGTCAATTTTTGAGTCAAACATTTTAAGAAAGCAAATTTTTTTTAAAATTAAAATCTAAGAACCATGATTTTTGAAAAGAATTTGCCTAGATTTATATTAAATTGTCAACTAGCTGTGCTTTTAAATAAATGTCTGAGGAGGGAATAAAGTTGTTTAAGAGACCAAGTATTTTTCACTGTGATTTTTCTCAATGAATTATTGTGTCTGTGACAAACACTTTTTTTTAAAAAACTGTTACCAGACTCGAATTTGGGATCTTTCCTTTGTCAATAGTTCAAAACTGGTGCTCAGCTAGTCATCAGCTCCCAGTGTACCACAAATGGTTTTACTTGCCATAGAAAATGTGGCATGTTCTAAAGTGTCCCACAGATTCACCCCGTGTTTGCAAGCTACTAGACTCAGGTACTTGGTTGAATGCAAACTGTTGTCTTTGAATGTTTTTACTCAACATTGTAGATCATGGACCAACGTTGCATTGTTAGGCTTCACAAAGCTAACTGATGCTTGTCCCGAATCCTTAATTATTTGACATATTTTAGGTCACAGTATTTCTATATGTTGCCTCAGGGCAACCTCATTTGGATGTTTTCTGTCAATTGAATCCTGGCATGTTATTATACATAGCCACTAGAAATGCAAGTTGGCAGATCATTTAATTGGAAAGATCTACTTTTGATGTTTAGCAACTTTGCAGGCACATCTCACCCTTTATGACAGCACTTAGTGGCAGAGTCCAGTAACAGTTAGCTCCTGCCATTTGCCAGACAGAATGGAGAAAATTGGATGATGACGTGAAAAGTGGAAGTTGCCTTGGTCCCAAAGGGCCATACTCTCATCAGAGACAGATGACTGATGGGCTCTGATAACTACTTTGGGTTGGTCATTCAAAATACTTTATCTTTGCATTGTTATTAATTTGTTAAATTTTAAAAAAAATTCCTGAAATCATTCTTTTTTTTCTGGGTGGCACGGTGGCTCAGTTGTTAGCACCGCTGCCTCACAGTGCCAGGGACCCGGGTTTGATTCCATCTTTCAGGTGACTGTCTGTGTGGAGTTTACACGTTCTCTCTTTTTCTGCGTGGGTTTCCTCCGGGTGCTCCGGTTTCCTCCCAGAGTCCAAAGATGTGCAGGCCAGTTGGTTTGGCTATGGCTAAATTGCCCATAGTGTCCAGGGATGTGCAGTCTAGATGTATTAGCCATGAGAAAATGCAGGCTTACAGGAATAGAATGGTGGGGGTGGGTGGGGGTGGGTGGGTCTGGGTGGGATGCCCTTTGGATGTTTGGTGTCAACTCAATGGGCCGAATGGCTTGCTTCCACACTGTACGGATTCTACCATTAATTGGTCTCCATTTTAAAGATGCTTAAACCATGTCTACTAAATTTGTTCTTGTAGTTTAGGAACGTAATCACAGGTGATATAGTGAAACAGATTAAAGAAATGGTGGAAATAGTTGTCTTGAGCTTGGTATCCATTGAGTTTGGACGGGGAAGGGGAATACGGGTGGCAATCATTGTAAGAGATGTCAATAGTAATATTGAATGTAATTATCTTCTAATCATCTAGTAAAGGATTTTAAAAAACAAGTAACTTTCCTGTGAAATAAGAGTGCACAGTTATATAGATTAGCACAGACCTTCCTGTACAGCCACAGGGCATTCAGTTCAGCTGGTATGTAATGGTATTTATGGTCCACATGAACTTCCTCCTTCATCAAACACTATCAACATAACATAGAGTCATAGGTCTTTACAGCACGGAAACAGACCCTTCGCTCCAATTTATTCATGCCAACCAGATATCTTAAATTAATCTAATCCCATTTGCCAGCATTTGGTCCATATCTCTCTAAACCCTTCTTGTTCATATACACATCCAGATGCCTTTTAAATGTTGTAATTGTACCAGCCTCCACCACTTCCTCTGGCAGCTCATTCCATACACGCACCAAAAATTGCCCCTTAGGTCCCGTTTAAATCTTTCCCCTCTCACTTTAAACCTCTAGTTTTGGACTCCCCTACCCTAGGAAAAAGACCTTGACTATTCATCCTATCCATGTCCCTCCTGATTTTATAAACCTCTAAAGAGTCACAGCTTCCCTCAGTTTTTAAGTTTCTCTCAATCAGTCACAACAAATAAATTCTTTATTTTCCTCTTTTACCATGTAGCAGTTATACATCACTTAACCTTTGCAAATTGGATTGTAAATGCACAGCAAATCCATACGGTGAACCTTACATTTTTCTGGCTAAGCAGGAGCTGGGTCAACTTTCTGGAGTGATACTCACCACGATGGAGAGCAAGTTTTCTCGTCTTGTGTTACCAAACCTGCTGCGTTAAGTGGTAGTTTGAATCCTCCCAGTGAGAATCCCATCTGATTTCCACCCCATATTGCCACACGCCATTCCCAGCGCAACTCGCCACCCACCGTAAATCCTGGAATTGACTGCCACCTGTGCCACATTTAGAAAGCTACTGTGCACCCAGCCAAGCACTGTCAGTCTGGAGATGCCTCATACAAATCCTGCTATTTGCCTCCAAGCATCGCACTTTGTGGGTATGGGTCTGCTGGGCTTTAGAAGAATTAGGGGTGACCTTAACGAAATGTACAAGATATTTAGAGGGCTCGATGCAGAAAGGTTGTGGGAAAGTCTAGGACCAGAGAGCACAATCTCAGAATAAGGGGTCATGCATTGAAGATAGTGACAAGGAGGAATTTCTTCTGTCAGACAGTGATAAACCAGTGGAATTCTTTACCACAGAGGGTCAAGGTTGGGTCATTTGGTGTATTCAAAGCTGAGATGGGCAGATTTTTAATCAGTAAAGGAATCAAGGGTTATAGGAATAAGGTAGGGAAGTGGGGTTGAGGATTATCATATCAACCATGATTTCATTAAATGGTGGAGCAGACGAGATGGGCTGAATGGCCTACTTATGATTTTATGGCTAGTGCATAGGCAAGACTTCCTTCTCCCCCTGGGACCAGCGGTGGCAATGACAACAGACCATTCCAGCCTGGTCCAAGGTTTTCCTCCAAGTTACAGCAGTCTCAGCCATCTGTAGGAATGCCCAGCACTGTAGGAAGGTGGTCAACGCTCTACCACTGTCACTGATGTCTGCAATCATCCCCACCACCCCAACTCCTAACCCTAATAATCCTGCAAAGACTGGTATTGGAGGTTGCCTTTCAGTTATTGTAGTGGGAGCCCCAGGGCAAAGGCTATTCCCCTTAGTTAGACTGAGGCCTGCTGTTAACAGTGGTGAGGTTCCTGCCCTTGGCAAGGCAAGATGGTAGCAATATGAACGTGCAATCTCTGGCTGATGAGGAAAAGCACAAAAAGGCAAGGCAGGGGCGCTATGAGCATCCAAGTAGGCTCCGGGTGAAAGCACTTTGACAGTGACCTAAAAGCCCAAACAGGCAGCCAGGTCCAGTCGATGAGCTGGGTACGTGTCTCTGAACTTACCCAATCAGTTCAGGAAAGTTCAAGTACGCGGGAGTTCACCAAAGCAAAGTGAATACACAAATTCTTAACATTGTGCAATTTACCGTTTGTTCTTTCATTACAAAATTGATATTCCACTTTCTACACAAAGGTTAAAGCAACAATATATGCAGTTACCAGCACAAACTATACTGGGCAAGGAAATGCAGAGGTGTGTTTATCAATATAACCAACTTAAAATTGATGTCTGATTTCACTTAAAGCTATGCAATTTTTTTCCCCTCTTCTCCATTATTGTCCATTTGTCTCTCTTTACCTCTTGCCCAATATGGACAAAAGCATCAATTTGTGCCTTTGTCAAATCAAAGTTTGGCTCATCACTCTTAAAGTCCTTCTTCACACTCTATAAACCAATGGCTGGTATCTCAAATGTTTGGCACACAAAGACCAAATCTGACCCCATAACCAAAATGTCAACATCTGTCAAACATCTGGAAAACTTTCCCCTCATCTTTTGCTAATTGCCTTAAGTCTGTGTCCTCTTCTGCCACTAGATGTCCTTTCACCTCAGTCACCTACCCAAACCTTTAATGATTTTGAGCACCTCCAATAAAACACCATTGACCCTCAGCACATTCTGTGCTCTTAAAGGAACAGTCTCAAACTTCATGAATCTTTCCCTGTTACTGAAGTTCCTCATCCCTGATACCATTGTGGTAGATCACCTCAGCAATTTTTCCAAGGCTTTGCAATTCTCCATGGAAACTGGTGATCAGATTCCAGCTGGGGCCAAACTCAAACTCCTTTTAACAATTTGGCAAAACTTCCTTGCCTGGACAAGAATTCTAACTGGCTAATGGCAGTGCAGGCTTGGGTGCAGACAGGTGGGCTAAATTTCCCCAAAACATGGAACAAATCCAAACAATTGCAACTTCACCTGGGCACAAACAGTAACGTGCAGAAACCCCAATGGGGATGTGCGTAATATTTAAATATGTAATGAGGCAAGTCATTCAAAATTCAACTCATATTTTGGCTTTCACAGCCAATGGACATTTTCCTATCATCTATGGAATGCACTGGGGCGTGTAGGATACAAGCCCAATGTAGAAATATAGAAAATAGGAGCAGGAGTAGGCCATTCGGCCCTTCAAGCCTGCTCTGCCATTCAATAGGATCATGGCTGATCAATCCCCTGTTCCTGCTTTCTGCCCATATCCTTCAATCCTTATAATTATATCCAACTCCTTCTTGACAATAGGGGTTGATGGAGTTGTGAAACTGACTTAGAAACTGCACAATTGCTGATCAGTGACAGGCCTTTTCTCCCTCAACCGGTCTGAGAGTGTTCTTTGCCTGCTGTGCAATGGTTTGAAAGTCATTTCTGAGACCCCGGTCATCATGCTGGTGGACTTGCACGCCCCATGCTGGTTAACCTTCACCCCGGCATAGGGGCCATTTTCGGCAGCTCCATCCTGATCCTAATGATTGGGCACAGACAAGTGTCAATGTCAAAGCCAACAGCAACAGCTGCAGGAGCTGCCTTCTTCTCAGCCACTCATCACTTTGCAGGACAGAGGGGATAGATGCAGAGCTGCAGATTAAAGGCGGAGGTGACTGAAGCAAATGGTCTGAGGACAGAAGATCGCTTTCTTTGATGTGCGTCCCAGAAGAGGCTCAGGGGTTTTTCTTCATAGGAGATTGTTGCTGACATCTGAAGCTTTTGGAACCCAGCCTCGTGCCCAATGGACTCGATGGCCTTTCACTGCAGATGGCCGACAAGGGTCAACGTGGCCCTAAATTTTGTTGACTCCCAATGCATCCTGTCATCTGTTGGTGGCATCGACAGAATTTGACAAACTACTATGAACAGGCATACCTCACACCAGCACCCCCCTCCCCTCCCTGGGAGACAGAGATCACGTTGGTCAAGGTCACAAATCACATGTGTTTGGACATGGATGAGTCCCATTGCAACCAAGATTTGGATGCAATGGCTGGATTGCCACAGGTACAGGGCAATGTGGACTGCTGGCTTGTAACAATCCATGGGCTTTGGGGTCAACCAGGAGTATTTCTCAATTCCATTCCATAAATGTTCAGCATGTAATCACCAGGAATGTGTATACAATGTATCCTGGAGGCTGCGATGACTCTGTCATCCTCCACCCTTGGAAATTATAGGGTTCTGGGGGGGAAGATGCAGATGGCTCACCCACTATCCCTGAAGAAACCGGTTGGGAGACCCCATCTCGAAGCTGCAGAACAAGCCCCTAATGGGAACACCACCCAACAATGTGGGGGATGTGCCACTCTCAGAGCTGCCAGCAAACTAGATGGACTAGCAGCACCAACTGTCCCACCAGAGTGAGGACTCCAGGTCCAGAGACTCAGGCAACAGAGATTCCGAAGGCTGTTATGAACTGGGGCTTTGGGCAGGGGTAGGTAGTTCAGTACCTTTCGTGGTGGGGGGTGGTGCATGGCGAAAGGAGTGGGTGGTTTTGTACCATGGTGGTCAGGAAGGAAGAGGATGTGTCCCAATGGGGAAGTGGGATGGTCTAAGATGGTCTCCTTCCTTCCTGCCATTTTAAAGAGGTTGAATAAAAATACATGCTGCCCATTCCTATTCTATTGCCCTCATTACTCCTTTATGGTGCTTTTCACAAACTCAATTGACCCTTAATTATTTATTTGTATTTGGTGAAGCATAGGTGGTTGACAGTGGTGACATCCAGCTATAGCTAACAGTAGTGAGCTGGGGGTGGGTGGGTTGGCCACCAAACTTTCCCACAGCCATGTACATCCCTGGACACTATGGGTAATCTAGCATGGCCAATCCACCTAACCTGCATGTCTTTGGACTGTGGGAGGAAACTGGAGCACCCAGAGGAAACCCACACAGACACGGGGAGAATGTGCAAACTCCACACAGACAGTCACCCAAGGGTGGAATTGAACCCGGGTCCCTGGCACTGTAAGGCAGCAGTGCTAACCACTGAGCCACCATGGAAGAAGGCCAAAAGGAAAGGTCAGTGATAGAGTGGAAGGCAGAAGAAATTAAATGAAAGATGGGATTATGGTGCAGTGTAGGAGGGGATGGTGGTGATTCAAGTACAGAAACAAACGCTGGGTTTAGAAGAGGAGTGAATGGCAAAAGCAGAATCGTGACCAACAGCTGGATAACATGGGAGCCATGGCTGTAATCTGAAAACAGGATAAGGAGGTCAGCGGGCAGGTGAAGCAGATAAATAAAATGAGGCCAGGAGCTCAGGATAATGCTTGTGGGCTGAATGGAGTTCCTGTTCAAAGTGATCACCTAAAGTGCATATGCTGTCCTAATTGTAGAGACCACATCATGGGAAGTGACTACAATATACTAAATTGAAATAAGTCCAAATAACACTTTTATTTGGAAAGAGTCCATTGAGGATGGGACTGGTGATTTGGGAAGGAAGGAGGAAAACATTGTTGATGTATGATCCTAACACTGACTGTCTAATTTAGACATGTGTTGGATTTGTTGGTTTTGACTTACCAAAAATGTGCTCTTTCTATCAGTGATCAGGACTCAATCTTTACTTTCTGTCTAGTACAGGTTAAGGTCAGCAATATTTGGTTCACAGACATTCATGAAAAACTCACTGAGATATCAGGAGATTGGAGCCATAGACCAACAATTCGCTCTGAGTTCACAGACCAACGTGAAACATGAAACTGTCCCCCTCAGATAAAAGTTAAACAATGTCAAATTTATTTACAGGAAGGACTCATAATCTCCAAGGACGTTCAGCACAAATTGTAGCAACTGAGTAATGATAAAAGTTCCAGCAAGCTTCTTATTGTTTGAGATTACTGCAGAAGTTCTCAGTTCATCCTAAAGCTTGGTGCTTAGCAAGTTTTACTACTTGGCCACAGATTACAGTAAGAAAGGAGGTTAACACCCAGAGTACAGAGGTTACAAACCAGGCACACCAGCTGAAAGGCATGTGTGTATGCACTGATTAAGGGCAGACTTGTGATCAGGTGATGCACACTGTGGTTGATAAGCTAATGCACTTTCTGCTTATTGGTCACATAATCATTTGAGTGATGCCTGCTGAATCCCTTCCCAGCTTGACAACAGGAAAAGAGGGGAGAAAAGGAAGGGCAGCATGTCCACTCAATGCTTAGCACTGCTGCCTCTCGGGACCTGGGTTCGATTCCACCGTTGGGTGACTGTCTGTGTGGAGTTTGCACATTGTCCCTGTGTCTGCATGGGTTTCCTCCAGGTGCTCCAGTTTCCTCCCACAGTCCAAAGATGTGCAGGCTAGGTGGATTAGCCATGCTACGTTGCCCCATGGTGTGCAGGCTAGGTGGGTCAGCCATGAGAAATCCAGGGTTATGGAGATGGCAGGGTGTTCTTCAGAGGGTCAGTGCAGACTCAATGGGCCAACTGGCCTCTACCTGCACTGTAGGGACTCTATGAAAAGGAAAAGTCATTTCAGCCCATTGCAAACAGTCAAGTTTGGGCAAAGTCATGGAGATGTGGCAGTACGTACTGAGGGAATTTTGTAACTTTGCAATTACCTGGCAGATGATCCTGTACAGTTTTTTTTAATGTAGCATTCAACTGTTTGATGTTTGTGTCCATTGACACTTCTCTGTTCTGCGTACTGCTAGTCAAGTCTGAGAGTGGTTATGGAGGGAAAGGACAACTAATCGGAAGAAAGAAGCTGCAAGTCCAAGAGCAAACCCTTTAAAAGTACCAGAAATAAAGCTGCTGTTCAGATATAGAAACTGGTGTCATCTCCAAGGCAGAAAGCATTACTCTTTTTTGACTTTTCACCAAAGGGTAAATGATATTTAAACAAAGCTGAACCATTTAGAGGCAACAGAAGGCCACTTTTCTCCTTGAGCTTGCTCTCCCATTTAATTCGGCAATAACTAATCTACATAGGAACTCCAAAAAAAAGGATCTATCAGAATTAGCGTCCAAATCATTAATTCCAAGAGACCACTGCAACCTAAACACCACGTCTAAGATCACTTGGCTGAGCCAGCATGGATTCGATTTTGGTTAGAACACTAGTGGGGGCTGAATAGGATTACTGCTGATCATTGCTGTAAATTACAGAAAAGCTAAATTATGGTCTGGTCTGCTCGACGCCTTGGTAGTCATAGATCAATTGTTCTTACTTGGGGGCTCGCACCCATTCACAGCATTTGCATGAAATCAATGGATCAAACCCTCAGTGGGACTGTTGTACAATACTTGTTTGTTCAGCAGTTGGAAAGCAGAAGTCAGATGGAACGCCATGTGGATGGATCCATCAGGTTCTCTCTTCGAGGCATTGGTGAGTAAGTTGTTTTCAGACAACATTTTCAGATGTCAGCCCACAGATAAGGTTATTTCCCAATTTCATTTCCACCAATCACTGTGGCTCAATTTGATCTGGGTTGCTAGTAATGTCTTGGCAATCGCTACATAAATACAGCATCAGTCTGAAGTCAGTAGAGATGTGGGCTTGGGAGTAATTCAGTGAAAGTAGTGTATGAGGAAAGGAACTAAAGGGCTCACCTTTGTCCCCCTCCACCCACAGATCAACGAATACCGCTCACGCTTGGACATAGAGCAGTTTTTCCGCCGCCTCCGCCTCCACGCTTACTTCTTCAACCGTGAACCTAACCCTCCCTCTACTGACCCCTTCTCCCGCTTCCAACACACCCCCTCCTCCTGGACACCACCCCAAGGCCTCCTACCCTCCCTCGACCTCTTCATCTCCAACTGCCGTCGAGACATCAATCGCCTCAACCTCTCCACCCCTCTCACCCACTCCAACCTCTCCCCTGCAGAACGTGCAGCCCTCCGCTCCAATCCCAACCTCACCATAAAACCCGCGGACAAGGGAGGCGCAGTTGTAGTATGGCGCACTGACCTCTACATCGCCGAGGCCAGACGCCAACTCTCCGACACCTCCTCCTACCGCCCCCTTGATCATGACCCCACCCCCTTGATCATGACCCCACCCCCGAGCACCAAACCATCATCTCCCAAACCATCCACAACCTCATCACCTCAGGTGACCTCCTCCAACCTCATCGTTCCCCAACCTCGCACTGCCCGCTTCTATCTCCTTCCCAAAATCCACAAACCTGAATGCCCTGGTCGACCCATTGTCTCCGCCTGCTCTTGCCCCACCGAACTGATCTCCAACTATCTGGACTCCATTTTCTCCCCCTTGGTCCAGGAACTCCCTACCTATGTCCGTGACACCACCCACGCCCTCCACCTCCTCCAGAACTTCCAATTCCCCGGTCCCCAACACCTTATCTTTACCATGGACGTCCAGTCCCTCCACACCTGCATTCCCCATGCAGATGGCCTTAAGGCCCTCCGCTTCTTCCTGTCCCGCAGGCCCGACCAGTCCCCCTCCACTGACACCCTCATCCGCTTAGCCGAACTCGTCCTCACCCTCAACAACTTCTCTTTCAATTCCTCCCACTTCCTACAGACAAAGGGGGTGGCCATGGGTACCCGCATGGGCCCAAGCTATGCCTGCCTCTTTGTAGGTTACGTGGAACAATCCCTCTTCCGTACCTACACTGGCCCTAAACCCCACCTCTTCCTCCATTACATTGATGACTGTATCGGCGCCGCCTCGTGCTCCCACGAGGAGCTCAAACAGTTCATCCACTTCACTAACACCTTCCACCCCAACCTTAAGTTTACCTGGACCATCTCTAACACCTCTCTCCCCTTCTTGGACCTCTCGGTCTCCATATCGGGCAACCACCTAGAAACCAATATTCATTTCAAGCCCACCAACTCCCACAGCTACCTAGAATACTCCTCCTCCCACCCACCTTCCTGCAAAAATGCTATCCCCTATTCCCAATTCCTTCGCCTCCGCCGCATCTGCTCCCAGGATGAGACATTCCACTCCCGTACATCTCAGTTGTCCTCGTTTTTCAAGGACCATAACTTCCCCCCCGCAGCGGTCGAGAACACCCTCAACCGTGTCTCCCACATCTCCCGCAACTCATCCCTCTCACCCCGTCCACGCAATAAGAACCAAAAAAGAATCCCCCTCGTCCTCACGTACCACCCCACCAACCTTCGGATCCAACACATCATCCTCCGACACTTCCGCCATCTGCAATCCGACCCCACCACCAAAGACATCTTTCCCTCTCCACCCTTATCTGCTTTCCGGAGGGACCACTCTCTCCGTGACTCCCTTGTCCGCTCCACACTCCCCTCCAGCTCCACCACACCCGGCACTTTTCCCTGCAACCGCAGGAAGTGCTACACCTGCCCCCATACCTCCTCCCTCACCCCCATCCCAGGCCCCAGGAAGACTTTCCACATCAAGCAGATGTTCACCTGCACATCTGCCAATATGGTATACTGCATCCGCTGTAGCCGGTGTGGCTTCCTCTACATCGGGGAAACCAAGCGGAGACTCGGGGACCGCTTTGCAGAACACCTAGGCTCAGTTCGCAATAAACAACTGCACCTCCCAGTCGCGAACCATTTCAACTCCCCCTCCCATTCCTCAGATGACAT
>NC_063353.1:7788820-7801428 GCF_021869965.1 Rhincodon typus | reverse complement strand
GCTGACGTTTCCGGCCTAGACCCTTCTTCAGAAAGTTTTTTTTCTGAAGAAGGTTCTAGGCCTGAAACGTCAGCCTTCCTGCTTCTCTGATGCTGCTTGGCCTGCTGTGTTCATCCGGCTCTACACCTTGTTATCACAGGGAGTAAGATTTCTCTTTGTTTGGTCATCCAGAAATGCCCTGCAGTCCTTCCATTGTGACATTCTACTGTTCCTTAAATAATGCCAGACTTCGTCTCTCAAACACTCTAACCTTTCCAGGTGTTGATCAGTCTCTGTGTTGAGAACATGCAGTACTATATTTGACTTTTACTGGTTTGAATCCCAGTCCCCTTGCTCAAGATCACACTTTAGTTGCAGTGATATTCTGGGTTTATCTTTTGCATACTATTCTCCACCTTACATAGGATGACCTCTCAGATTCCCCTGTCTTCAGGCTGCAATGTTTGAGTCTGCTTTTCCTCAGGCTGACAGTTGGACATGCTGAACATCAGGTTAAATTTACTAAGATCCCCAAAACTTTCTGAAGATAGGGATCTAGCCTTGCAAACCACTCCTGCTTAGTCACAAACAAAAGTTTCTGGAAAAACTCAGCAGATCTGGCAGTATCGGTGAAGAAAAAAGACAGAAACGTTATCTCTGATTTTTTCTTCACAGATGCAGCCAGACCTGCTGAGTTTTTCCAGCAACTTCTGTTTTTGTTCCTGATTTCCAGCATCTGCAGTTCTTTCAGTTTGCACTTCTGTTTAGTCCCTGGGTTTTCAGTATACTCTTGTATCTCAGTGACCCAAGTTCAATACAGCAATTAATGCTTAGCCTGACTAAAGGATCACACAATCTCAGTAGGGCTTTACTTTTCTTGTACACTACTGTTTAATTGATCTACATCAACATTTTCTTGCATTGGCTGTTGTTGAGCAGTGATCCCTGTGCAGCAGTGCTGTGATTCCAGTGCTGTGATTCCAGTGGTGTGATTCCAGTGCTGTGATCCCAACGTTATGCATCAAACCCATTGAATCCATAGGTCTGAACTTGACTGTTCAATATCCCTGAAACTAAAAGGAAACCTGGATCTGAGATCACATAACACAGCAGACAATCCCACCAATTGCTTGGGCCAGATTAAATCAAATGGATACCTTCTGCTAAACAATCTTCAGATGTACCACCCATTGGGTCAAAATAACTCTGTTTCTGAGCCACTGAAGTGTAAACCTTTACCACAAGGATAAGAGGCTGTTTCTTCTTGGGGGATAGACGAGAACAAGGGAGCACAGTTTAAAACTATTGGGTGTCTCCTTTAAGATAGAGATGTGAGAAAAAAAAATTCTCTTGAAGGGCTGTGAGGCTGTGGAGCTCTTTTCCCCAAAGAATGGTAAAGGCGAGGGTCATTGAATACTTTTAACACTGAGTTTGATATATTTTTGACCAACAAGGGAGTTAAAAGGCACCAGGAGTAAACAGCAAAGTGTAGTTGAGGTCACAATCAGATCAGCCATGATCTCATCAAATGGCGGAACAAGATTGAAGGGTTGAATGGTCTACACCTGCCCCTAACTCATACATCTGTACATTCACCTATAAGTAATGGGCTAAGAGACAGCTTCATGCATTTTGTTTCTGTCCACCACTGTAGGATGTGAATTCAGGGCTTCTTATTGGCTCCTAGTGCTGATTGGTTAGAGTTTTCCAATTGGAGCTGAATGTTCTCAAAGCGGGGATGCTTCTGACTTCATTAATTGGTAGAGGGTTCTCAAGTGGAGTGCGAGTTGAGTGGTTGGTGAATGGATTTACATCCATTCAGATCCTCAATAAACTGTCACCAATGAGTCACCTGCAAAAAACTTACTGCCCAAAAGGAAGCCACCCAACTTGGCAATAGGCAACCGAACAGAGAGCAAAGAGACTACAGCAGCATCTTAAAGGAAAGGGAGTCAAATTCTCCAGAGTGATGGCACATAACATTTTAGAGAAGAAGACAACATTCCTGCAAAAATTGCAGGTTAAGGACAATACATTTGCAAGTCTTTAAGGCTCAAAACTTACAAATCGCCGCCATAAAAATATGGTTGTCTCTTGACTTGTGCTATACATGGGGGTGGTGGGGCTGTGACCAGAAAATTACAATTGCGAGGTTGCAGGGGAAATAAATGACAGTAATGTACCTGATTGTCTAAGGGAGGTTATGGTTATGACTGAAAGAGGTCTGAAAGAGTTTGAGAGGGTTGATACTGAGGAGTTCCATAAACACCACGCAGAATGATGATTGATACAGAGTATGTGGACATCACTGGTTCAGCCAGCATTTATTGCCCTTCCTTACTTGCCCTTGAGAAGGTGGTAGTGAGCTGCCTTCTTGAATCACCGCAATCCATTGAAATTATATATAACTTGAATTAGTTCAGTTGGTTGTTCCAATAGTAAATAAGGGTGAAAGGAGATAGTGAGTACAGACAGTGTGGACAGAACAAGTTTGAATCTTGAAGAAGTGAGACCTAGTATCTGGTCCTCAAAGTCTCTATAACAATGTTTATCCTATCAACGTAACCTATAACTAGCTGGTAACATGCAATGAGTTAGTTAACAAGATACTCTAATAGTTAGAGGAGGAAGTGATTCTCCTCTACCACATTAGACCAAGTAAACTGTGCAGTTTCCTATATTCAAAGAGGATGAGGGCAGCCACCTTTAGCATCAGCTGGTATACCGATATAACATGGTGAGCTGTGGTGGGGAATTGATTTTACTGCTCATACAACTCATCATGTTGAGATCTTCAGACTCGGCTTGCAGTCTTTCAGCAGCAGGGAAGTGCTGAAGACTTTTTTAAAAAGCAGTAGGAACACTTACGGCAATATTCCAGTAAATGGTAAAAGCAATTTGTTGTAAGACAGTATAGATTCTAGACAGGCAATGCTGTACCTTGATAACAGGTTTATAACTTCTTAGTATGTGTTATGAACCAGACCAAACCCCCTCAAAGCATGACAAGGAGACAACTTAGACCCTTACATTTATCTTATTTAAAAGTAAATATAAGGAGCTGCATTCCAGATATGATTTGGTTGGTTATTTGGTTCGATTTGGTTATTCCGACACCATAGTCAAAATACAAAAAAACAAGGATTGGCAAAACTTTAAATCTATCAAAATACGTAACAAAATAATATATTATTTAACCACTACTCATCAACTATTCCAATATGGCAGCATCCCATAAACACACTCTTGGCAAAGGCAAATTCAGCAAAACAGATGTCCCTCACTTGCAATCTTTTGCAACCCAGGAGAAAGCACATTGACAGAATGAACCTAGCTGCAGACAGACAGATATCAAGCTGCTTCCGCAGCTGCAGAGAGAGAAAGCTGTATCTAGCAGCTTCAACTTCGAAAACCCCAACTTTAACAAATAAAAGCAAAACTAAAACCCTGGGTCTGTGTGAGCCTGACTCCACCACTCATGCTTCTTTTCGTCCACTAAGAGAAAACCAAAGCTATTCCCTCTACTTTCCATGGAGCAGATACCTTGGCACCATGTTTACAACACGCCCCTGGCTCCCAGCCACCCCCCATTCAAGAGAACCAGGATAAATGAATCCTTCCTAAAGGTACATCTTTATTCATTAATGGGATGAGGGTGTTGCTGGCCAGGCAGCATTTATTGTCCATCCCTAATTGTTCAGAGGGCAAGTCAACCATATTGCTGTGGGTCTAGAGTCACATGCAGGTCAGACTAGGTAAGGATGGCAGTTTGCTTCCCTAAAGGAAATTAGTGAATCAGACGGGTTTTTCTCCCCAACAATTGATTCATTAGATTCTTAATTCCAGATATTTTATTGAATTCAAATTCTACTGTCTGCCGTGGCAGGATTTGAACCCAGGTCTCCAGGAACATTATCTGGGTCTCTGGATTAACACTCCAATGATAATACCACCAGGCCATTGCCTCCCCCACCATGTTTACAACACCACACCCCCTTTTAAGAGAACTAGGATAAATAAATCCTTCCTAAAGTTATATATCACCACACCATTTAAATTCCATTGCCACAGAGTCCTCAACCACTCCTTCTATGACAAACCCTTCATTCCCTGGATCATTCTTGTGAACCTCTTCTGTGCTAACTCAGCCCTTTTTTACCATGCACTTCCAAGTAGTCTGCAATCTCTTCTTTAATAATGGACGCTAAAATCTTACCAATGGCCGAGGTCAGGCTAACTGGTTTATAATTTCCCGTCTTCTGCTTCCCTCCCTTCTTAAACAGAGGTGTTTCATTAGCTATTTTCCAAACCTTTAAGACCCTCCCAGTGATTCCTAAATGATCAACACCAATGCCACCACAATCTCCTCAGCTCTCTCCTTCAGAACTCAGGGTTGTACTCCATCTGGTCCAGGTGATTTATCCACATTCAGACTTTCAGATTCCCCAGCACCTTCTCCTCAGCGATGATCACTGCACTTACCTCTGCCCCTGATTCACTTGAAGTTCTAGTATTTTGATGGTGTTTTCTACTGTGAAAACTAATGCAAAGTATCTGTTCAGTTCCCCTGCCACTTCTTTGTTCCCCATTACTCCTTCTCCAGCCTCATGTACCAGCAGTCTGCTCTTGCCTCACTCTTACCTTCTTTATAACTAAAAATAACTTATTTTATATTACTGTACAGCTTACCTGCATATTTCATTGTCTTCCCACTTAGTGCTTTTTTAATTGTCCTCTGCTGGTTTTTAAAGGCTTCCCACTAATCCTCATCACATTGTATGTGTTTTCTTTTGTTTTGATGCTATCCCTGACTTTCCTAATCAGCCATAGTTGTATCGCCCTCTCCTTAGCATTTCTTCTTCCTTGGGATGAATTCCTGCTGTGCCTGCCGAATTACCCCCAGAAACTCCTGCCATTGTTGCTCCACCATCTTCCCTGTTTGGCTCCCCTTCCTATCAACACTGGCCACCTCCCACCTCATGTTTTTGTAGCTCCCTTTACTCAGTTGCAATACATTTACATCTGCCTCCGACTTCTCCTTCTCAAACTGCAGGGTGAATTCTACCATTTTATGGTCACTGCCCCCAAGGGGTTCCTTCACCTTAAACTCCCGAATCAAGTCTGCCTCATTACACATCACCAAACCCAGATGCGCATGTTCCCTAGTAGAGTCTACCACAAGCTGCTGCAAAGAAAACTATCTTGAAGACATTCCACAAATTCCTTTTCTTGGGATCGACTGCTAACCTGATTTTCCCAGTCCACGTGCATATTGAAATCCCCCATTATTATTGTAATAGTGCCATTCTTAAATGCCTTTACTATCTCCTGATTTATTTTCCTCCCCTCATCCTGAAAACTACTGGGGGCTCTACATAACTCCCATTAGGGACTTTTTTCCTTTGCAGATCCTCAACTCTACCCACATAGATTCTATGTCTTATGACCCTATATCGCTTCTTGCTATTACATTAATTTCATTTCTTGCTAACATGACAACCCTCTCCCCTCTGCCCTCAGTCCTCTGTTGACTCCCCTCCTTCTTATGTTTGTCCCCTTATTTGCTGTGCCTGAAGTTAAATTCCTGATCCTTTCCATACTCTCTGCCCCATTACTTGTTCTGGAAACTTAATAATCACTTCTGGACATTTTGATTTATCCCTCAACCTGATTGGCTACATATCCTGTGGTTCATTCTCCTAATGAAGGCTGTACAAATGTTTTTTTTTCTGGAAGCATAAGAACAGCAGTAATAAAATGATTTGTCATTTTTGCATCAATTCTACCTCCATATCATTGATTTGAAATTCCTCCACAGAAAGCCAGTCCTCAATCAACCCTCTGAACTCACCCACAAAGTCTCCTTGTCCATTGTCTTCCTCTGCATTGTGTCCAAGGAAATTTCCTTAAAAGCACTAAATATGTACTAGCTGTGCTGATTCTTTCCTTGATTTAATACACTGTAAAATTTGCATTTTAGTGGCTGCACCAATTCCACCCTGCTTGGCCATAGACTGGTGCTATACATTTAAAGAAAAATTCTTCAACTTGAGCATGTGTCGATACTTTCTTGGTTTGTTTGACGGCAGACTTTGGCAAATTCTCTAGTATAAGTATTGAGTGCTTCGGCATGACATTTATTTGAGCTGAACCAGACAGAACATCGCAAATAACCATAAATCTTGCATTTATATTTTATTCATTCATGTAAGTAGGTGTTGCTGGCTAGGACAGCATTTATTGGCCCTCCCTAATTGCCCAGGATTAAGTGTCAACCACATTTATATGTAGGTGGAAGGAATTAATCATTTTTGACAATACTATAATGAAAATATATTTATGGGTGTGAATTGATGACCACTTTCTGGTACAGTTGCTCCCCCAGTAACATCCATTTACAAATGTGATTTTGTTTAGTTGTTTCTCGCAGCCTTGACATTTGCTTTCTTTGCGAAAGCGTTAGCTGGGAGCTACATGAAGAGTGCAATCACGCAAATAGAGAGACGCTTCGACATTCCAAGTTCACTCATTGGCATCACTGACGGGAGCTTTGAAATTGGTAAGTAGTAAACTCAGAAATAAACCTGTCCGTGTACAGGTTCAGAAACAAGTTGTGATTATCTTCCACATTTGTCGTTTTTTTTGACTAAAGGGAATCTGATGGTGATTGCCTTTGTGAGTTACTTTGGAGCGAAGTTTCATCGACCAAAACTAATCGCAACTGGTATGATCCTCATGGCCATTGGCACGTTTATAATTGCGTTGCCCCATTTCATCATGGGACGGTAAGTTTCTAAGGCCAAATGTTTAGCAGTAGTCTAGATTCTATGAAAAAACATTAACGTGTTACTGAAAGTAATGTTCGATATTACATTAATGAGACTGTTGCCATTTCTGCAGCTATGAATATGAATCAGCAATTAAACCTTCAAAAAATTCTACATTAAATGTGTCCCTGTGTTCAACTGAACGATACGACAAGCTAACATCAGAATTCCTGAACACCTCCTCAAAAGTGCCTAAACTGGGTAAGTCAAGATTCCATCGGATTTTGAACAGATTATTCTTTTCTCTTATACTGCTACTTTCTACTCTTCATAGCAGAATCTTTGTCTTGTATCAGGTTGTGAAAAAAGAATTGAATCCTCCCTCTGGGTCCTTGCATTCCTTGGAAATCTCATACGTGGAATTGGGGAGACACCAATCATTCCTTTGGGTATATCTTATCTTGATGATCACACCAAACAAGAAAACTTTGCCTTCTATTTAGGTAATTGCAAAGTTTCCAAGTGAATTGGAATAAATTGTACTTTTCAAAGTAAAGAGAAGTTGCAGGGGTAAGAGCCTTCACACTCAAGCTCAAGCTTTGTAGCAAGTGTCTTCCTTGCTTTAATATATTGCTAGAGAGGGAAGCAAGGAATTATAGCACCTTGATCGCCTCTAATTGAACAATCCCATTTTATTTCAGGATGCATGTACACATTTGGACTGCTAGGACCAATATTTGGCTTTGTGCTGGGATCATTATGTGCCAGATTGTTTGTGGACATTGGATTTGTGAGCTCAGGTAAGGACTGTGAAACGTTTCTAATATTTATCAACTGACTTGCTTTCCAAAGCAAAAGACTTTGGCTTTTCAAATCCCAAAGAAAGCCAACTTTTTTATGTTTAAGGGCAGGCTGGAACTATCCACAAATGAGAAGGCAACTCTAGGGAAAAGTGGGGATAGTAAAGTGGGAGTAGTTTTATATATATCATATATAGTGAGACTCAAGTGGTTTGTGCTTTAGACTGAAGGTAATTTTATGAGGTTGCAGCTGCCAGGAATCCACAAGGCAACAAGCTTTTCCCTTGCTTGCCAAATTCAAGAAACCCATAATTCTACGACTGGTTAAGGCAACCATACAGCAAAGATCTTGCACCAGTACTGGAGCCCTCACAGTCTGATCTTGGAACAGCTGAAAACAAAACTAGCCTACAAGAAGTGAAAAGTTCATTTAGAAGAGGACAAACGAAAGGTGGGCATTGATATTGCACCTTTCATCACCTCAAAATGTTTCAACGTGCTTTTGAGCCAATGAGCTACCCTTTGAAGTGTAGACACTGATGTAATATCAGAAGCAACTTATGCACAGTAAGATTCCACAAACAGTGATGCGATGACAACAAGATCGCCTAACTTAGTGATGTTAATGGAGGGATAAGTTTTTGCTATGACACCAGAAAAACCTCAACTGTTTATCAAAATTATGCCGTGGAATCTGTTGCATCCACTGAAGAGGGTAGATTAGATATCATTTTAACATCTCATCTAAAAGTACAGCAGTTACATACATAGAAACATAGAAGATAGGAGCAGGTGGAGGCCATTTGGCCCTTCAAGCCTGCTCCACCATTCATCACAATCATGGCAGATCATCCAACTCAATAGCCTAATCCTGCTTTCTGTCCATAACCTTTGATCCTATTCACCCCAAGTGCTATACCTAGTCACCTCTTAAATACATTCAACATTTCGGCATCAACTAATTCCTGTGGTAATGGATTCCACAGGCTCACTAGTCTTTGGGTGAAGAAACGTCTCTTCATCTCAATCTTAAATCGTCTACCTTGAATTTCCATACTGTGACCCTCCAACAGTGCAGCACTGGGGTCTAGCACTGGAGTAGGTAGACTTTCAACCTTTTAACTGAAAGGGAAGAGTGCTGCCGATGGGGCCAATTAAGGTCCATAATATATACAAATATGTTGATATTTCTTTGTTCCTTAGTGTTTTTACTTTGTGTTTTGATGTGTCAATTTCTGGGAGCTTTGTGCACACAATGTTCCACGCATAACTTCAACTGTATGTTTCCAAGGTGTCCATAGTAACAACAAGGGTTTGATAGAGTTCAGCTACATAATGACACTTTCAATATGCCCTGCTCATGATTTTGGCTAAGCTGAGCAAAGTTGAGAGGGACTAATGATAGCTGTATTCCTTTACTTTATGTAGGCAAATGTTAACAATAAGAGTTGGGAATTTCATTTCCTTGGCTATCAGACAATTTTCCTTTTATGTTTTACTTTCTCCCATATGCAGTCTCTATTAAATGCTCATTTACTTATCGTATTGATAAGAGCATCAGTTCTCCAGTTAAACATCGTGACTTGGTGCCATTCTCCTGCCTTTTCTCTATACTATTGTACATTTGTTTCTCTTTCAATAATTATCTAGTGCTTTCTAAAATGCTTGAATTGAACCTGCCTCTACCACAGTTCCAGGCAGTGCATTCCAGACCTATTCCTAGCTACTGAGTTGCTCTTTCTCTATTGCCGTCCAGATCTTTCCTATGTATCTTTATTCTAATATTTTTCCCAAAGAATTTGTTCTTAAGAATCTGAACCTAGTCATCTTGGTACCTAAGATGATGCTGTAAGGGGTGACTTGTAAACTCTTCACTGCACTCATGTGAGTACATGTGACAATGAAGCTAATTCTAGTTCTAATTCTAATATCTGATACACTTATGGAAGTTACCATTGGTTATGCTCCCAACACTTTTATAGCAGCTCATTCTACATCCCAACATCGTGGTGTGTCAAGAAAAGTTCTACATCTTCTCTTTGTGTGTTTTTTTTTCTAATTATTTATGCAACTTGAGCATAACCAGCTAGGCCAGCATTTATTGCCATTCCCTAATTACCTAGAATGCATTTAGGAGTCAACCATGTTGCTATGGATTCAGAGTCACCTGTAGGCCAGACCTGCAGATCTCCTTCATGAAAGAGCATTAGGGAACCAAATGGACTTTTACAACAATCAACTGTGGTGAGATAGTTAAGATCAGCAGTGAGGAACTTTTCAACATCAGAAGCAAGTAGTCCCATTTTCCAACCAAGTGTTGGACGGTGAGATGAGATTCTCACTAGGGAGTGGCAACAGACCAATTTGTGTTCATTTATATGCTTACTATTATGTCATCTCTCCTCATTGAAGTACAGTTTCCCATTCCCCCAGCCACCAGATAGAGACAATTACTGACATGCAAGTCAGACCAGTTACCTGCCTACTCCAACTCACCACTTGCTCCTTCACAATTCCATTCTGTACATCAGTCACTAGCAACTTAGACTATGATCCATGGGCAGTGCTCACATGCACCCCAGGTCACCAGGATCTCCAGGTCCCCATTGGCAAAATGGGCTACCAATCTCCCTCTGTCCAACATGTTTCAGAGCAATTGGCAAGGACCATGCAAGGCATCAGCAGAATGCCAGCACTTAACCAGGAGCCTGGCTTGGTTTGAAAGATGGCACCATTACCAGGAACCCCAGGAAGTCCCAGCAGTGCCCAGTATTTCCACCTGTGGTGAATGAGAGAATATGATGAGCGGGACATTACATGGGCATGGTGCATAATTAACAAGGGGAGGTTGGAAAGATAGCACAAGAACCCCACTAGGCCTCAATGAGAGAAACCTCCATAAAACTCACCAAAACTGACCTTTAGCTAATTTCTGGTCAAATCAGCCTACCCTTTGAATAAAGATATTATTTATTGAATTTGAATTCCACCATCAACAATGGTAGGACTTGAACCCATGTCCCCAGCTTGAGTTACAAGTCCAGTGACACCACCATCTCTTCCCCATCCTCTTACTACCTTGTTCTTTCTTCCAAATGGATGATTAGAACTGCAAAACTTACTGCAGCTAATTTTATGGTCAAATTGCTGAAATTCCAGGCCTAACAACACCAAGGCAGTTCCTTCACCACAAAGACTGTAGCAGTTCAAGAAGAAAGCCCATCTCCTTAAAGACAACTAGGAAGGGCAACACCCATAGTGTCAAAACATCTTTTTTTTTGAAACATATGAAACTGTCCCATCAAATGACAGTCGTAACCCTTTAACAACTGCAGATGAAATAGTCAGTGGTGCGGCTGCCCTAAGAAAGCTTCCAGTGCAAGTCCCACATGGGCTCAGAATCCTGCAGTTAACATGTAAATTGTCTGGCCTTCGAAGATTTCAGGATGTCACCGCACCCAAAATATCAATAACATACTATTTGCTGTGTCAAACTCGATCTGTCACAGTTGAATCTAGACTGTTTGAGTCTCCTCCAAAGTTCTAATGGTTCCATGAAATGTTATATTTAAGAGTATTCCTTACAGATAATGGTAAAAATGGACTTTACTTCTGTCATCTGATTATTAATACGTAGGACATTTCACAGAGTGAAATGATTTTAAAAAGAGAAAATCATTGAATTAAGATGGTCACGGTGATCATCTGACCACAGGTTGAGCCATTTCATGAAATTATCAATAAAGAAAATCTAGTCTGAACTGAAATTAACCTTGTCATCAAAATAACTGAAACCAGTCACTCAGGTCTATATCTCTTGTTTGATTATCACCATTCTGGAAATTTAATATGTTGAAATGAAAAAACCCACTTCAAGCAGAAGCTTTTAGGCAGAGCAGAGAGAACAGAATGGCTTCATAACAGCAGATTTGGAAGGTCCTCTATCTCCCTGTCTTCTCTTAGCTTGTTGAAGCACATCAGAAAAAATATCATATTTTCCAAAAATTCAACAACATCTACAAATTTCACTGATGATACAAGCCATCAACTAAACAAACTTGCTGCCAGTTTATGCCTAACACTTCAAGCCCTCTAAGGTCTTATTAAACTGCATACTCTTAATCTTTTTGTACCAAACACTCACTACTTCTTAAACTTTATACCTGTGTTTCTTGTATGTTTGAAGTAATGTTTAAATATTTTTCCTCAGAGTTAGTAGGTAAAATAATTCATCTTCCTTTCACTCAAATCAATCTTGTAATTGGTTTGCTAATGTTAAACAAGTGAACTCCATTTTAGTTGAAGTGTAATATAGCTAAAAAAAACTTAAAATTTTTTGTTGAGGCAAATGAGGGGTTTAAAAAGACACCAATTGGAATTTGCCTAAGTTTTATCTGAAGTGGGAAGAAAAGAAACAAGCACAGCCTCACAGTTGACTTTTTTGAATAACTGGCTAGTGTTTTGTCTGATGCTGTTCTGACCCAATCTGCCTGAATTTCTCCATTTGTGGCTGTGCAGTTTTGAGAGGTTTTCCTGTGGTAAAAGTGTAATATGAAGGTTGAATGAAGTTGGATGCGAAGAAAAGCAGCAATACCCCCAAAGCCCAATTCCTGTAACCCCCCTGTAAACTTACAGGTGTCTCAGCAGCTGGGTGTCTGACTGAATCCTTCCTGCACATGGAGCTGGGGAATGGTCTGTCCCTGGTGTGACTGCAACATTGTGTGGCCAGCTCCGGTAGAGTGGGCTGGAGGTTCGAAGCGGAGCGGGAACGGTCAGTGGGCTGGAGGCTCAGAATGGAGAGGGGGCGGCCAGTGGGCTGGTGGCCTGAGCAGAGCGGTGATGGCCAGCGGGCTGGAGGCTCGGAGTGGGGACGGTCGGTGGGCTTTAGGATCGGAGTGGGGACAGTCAGTGGGTGGAGGATTGGAGTGGGGACGGTCGGTGGGCTGGAGGATTGGAGGGGGGACGGTCAGTGGCTTTAGGATCGGAGTGGGGGCGGTCAGTGTGCTGGAGGTTAAGAGTGGGGACGGTCAGTGGGCTGGAGGATCGGAGTGGGGACGGTCAG
>NC_063353.1:7788356-7788810 GCF_021869965.1 Rhincodon typus | reverse complement strand
GTCAGTGGGCTGGAGGCTCAGAATGGGGACGGTCGGTGGCTTTAGGAACGGAGTGGGGACGGTCGGTGGGCTGGAGGATCGGAGTGGGGACGGTCAGTGGGCTTTAGGATCGGAGTGGGGATGGTCAGTGGGCTGGAGGCTCGGAGTGGGGATGGTCAGTTGGCTGGAGGATCGGAGTGGGGATGGTCAGTGGGCTGGAGGATGGGAGTGGGGACGGTCAGTGGGCTTTATGATCAGAGTGGGGACGGTCAGTGGGCTGGAGGATCGGAGTAGGGACGGTCGGTGGGCTGGAGGATCGGAGTGGGGACGGTCAGTGGCTTTAGGATCGGAGCGGGGACGGTCAGTGGGCTGGAGGCTCAGAGTGGGGACGGTCAGTGGGCTGGAGGATCAGAGTGGGGACGGTCAGTGGCTTTAGGATCAGAGTGGGGACGGTCAGTGGGCTGGAGGCTCGGAG
>NC_063353.1:7748313-7788346 GCF_021869965.1 Rhincodon typus | reverse complement strand
GGCTTTAGGATCAGAGTGGGGACGGTCAGTGGGCTGGAGGCTCGGAGCAGAGCGGGGTCAGTCAGTTTGCCTGAGGCTTGATGGTTGTTGGACCATTGACCAGTCAATGGCTTGAGAACTATGTGTGGAAGCCCCCTGCACTGATCTACTGAAAGACTGTAATGCTTATCTTTTTAACTTTATTCTCATTTTTCTAACTTATATTACTTACAGTTCATAATATAATTTTTTATCCTTTCTTTATTCCCTTTATTTTTGTATTTTGTATCTAAGATCTGTACCTTGGTACTTTGTACCCAAAATGTTTCATATGAGGTGACGTTGTAAAACTTTCAGTGTACTGTACTTCTGTACTTAAGTACATGTGACAATAAAAAATATTCTATTCTATTCTATTCTGTTGTATTCTAAGATAGAAACTAGCTTTGACTCCCTTTGGGCCATTGCAGGATGCATTGCGCACAGGCAAGTTTCTTACTCAGAGTGAGTTAGAGGAAAATTGAGGAGCTCAATTACCAAAGATTGGAGGCTATGGAAGGATGGGCCATTCATTAGTGCCTCGACTCCAAGTCTCTGTCTGCTCAAGAAGTGAGGTGGCTAAAGAGCAAGCTAAGCATTTACCCTGCAAGCCAAGAATCAGGCAGAATAAGAGGCTGAAAAATAATCAAATGGAAACGATGAAATGCAAGTTGCTACTACCTCACAAGATTCCCTTTACTTGTACTGTGGAAGTCTGTTAGGAATATCACTTGCATTGCACTGTGTTATTAAAGGTCTCCTGCCAATAATGAAGTTATGGTTTGCAACATGGTTTCTTTTAGCAATGATTGATGGTTTTTTTTTAGCAAAGTTTGAAATATGCACCTCCATCCAAATAGTAACTTCACACTGTAGACAACATCTGTATACATACAGCTATATTTAGAAATGAAAAGGTATAGCGCGTTTAACGTGTTTAACAGTGCCACAATGAGTGCTTGATGCCGCTGTCAGACAAAGCGAAATGATACAAGGACATCAAGTGATTCTATTAATGTTAGTGCGATGCTCATTTTCAGATGCCAGGTTTTGATAAAATGCTCAAACAAAATGAAGATAAACCAAAATCTTAAACGTGATTTGACATCACTCTAGGGATTCGGATAATAATTTAATGACCTGCCAGATTTTAACACTTGCTAGTGTTCAGAAATAAAAAAAAATATGTTTTTGATTCAAAACTCACCCAGCACGGTGGTAAAAAGCAATGTGTGTGGGAGGCAAGTCATATTGAATAATGTTCCTTTTTCATTAAAGCCAGCACCTCAACAAAGGAAGGAGCATTACTACCTTCTGTGACTGCAGGCATTCACAATAAATGTGCATCCTTTTTTTCCCAGACAGTCTGACAATTACACCAAAGGATACTCGATGGGTCGGTGCCTGGTGGCTTGGCTTTTTAATAGCTGGAGTGATATCCATTCTTGCTGCAATACCAATATGCTTCTTTCCAAAAAGCATGCCGAGAGAGGGAGAAGGGAAGAGAAGATTCAGCAGGCCCTCCAAATGGCCTGGAGAAGGAGACCGTGGTGGGCCTGACCATCAATCTCAACAGTCATCCAACTTTTCCGTTCTGGAAAAAGGCAAGTTGCAGATTACTCATGTAATAAAACTACAGGATAAGAGGCTTGCTCAGATCTTTAAGCAGTTGAAGTCCATTTTTGATGAATTGTTCCAACGTTGCAATATTGTAAGATATTAACATTCATTCCCATCATTGAAGTTCAACACTTGTTGTGTTCTCCAGAATAATATCAGCGGCTATGTTTCAAAAGATCTTACAAGAGGCCTCGTGGATGCTTTCTGTTTTTCCCTTCGTACCACCTACATTGCTAACAGTCAAGCAAATTGTATGTTAAAACATGCTTCTTAAAGTGTGACAGCTTAAATGTGGAGCAACATGCAACATTGCAAGAAATGTGTATTACTCACAAGTTTTTCTTATTGTGCCAATACTGTGGCTTTAAGAGCTGTATTTTGTCCTGGTTTCTTCTAAGAGAGAGATTGAACGAAAGGCATCGAGTGGTCTATAAGAAAGTAAAAAGCTTGTGAGGGCTTGGAGTTTTTTTTAAAAGTTGGAATAATAGAAGCAGCCTGAATGGGTGTGGTCAAGCTCTCATAGAACCAGGATTTTTAGTTTCTTAGTTTTCAGTAGTGGCAACTGTTGTTGGGTCTGTTGCTGCAGTATATCTCTCCTAGCTACACTGTCTCTGTTTTCTCTTGATGTTTTTCCTCCTGCGTTGCTGGAATTGCATGTGAGACAGTCTTATTTTCTGAATTTGCCTTTTGCCAAGGACGTGTTTATGGGATCTTGCCATATTGGAACAGTTACTGTTTAGTAGCCAACTAATTTATTATTCAGTTAAGCTTTCCAATAGAGTGACAGCTAAGCCAATTCTTTTATTATTTTTTTCTTTTGTTGTATTTTAACTAGACTGTATGAATAAAGTGTGTTTTGCTTCAAATCTGGTAGTTTGACCAATCAAATTGTATCTGGAATGCAACACCTTATACTTACCTATAAGTTAAGAAAAAGTTTAAAATTATGTAAAACATGGACAGGGTAGACAGAGGATCTTTTCTCCTTGGTAGAGGGATCAATCACCAGGGGGCATAGATTTAAGATAAGAGACAGGAGGTTTAGAGGAGGTGGGACAATTTTGTTTCATCCAGAGAGAGGCGAGAATCTGGAACTCACTACCTGTAAGGATAATATAGGCAGAAACATTCAACCCTCATAACATTTAAGAAATATTTAGATATGTACTTGCGATGCCAAGGCATATAAGACTTTGGGCTACGTGCTAAAAAATGGGATTAGAATATTTAGGTTGTTGTTTTTATCCAACTCAGACTCAGTGAGCTGAAGGGACTTTTTCCACGTTGCAGACTTCTATGACTCCCTGAGGATTATGGGATCAGCCAAGTTCTAATTGAATGGCAGAGAAAAACTCGATGGGCTGAATAGCCTACTTCTGCTTCTATGGCTTATGGTCTTCACCATTTACTTCAAAAGATAAAAGCAATTTTTTCCTTGGATAGAAACATAGATTAGATTAGTTTGTTATAAAAGGCAAAACAAAATGAATTTTTCCAGTTATAATGGTAACAGTCTACATCCTACCACACCCCGTTTAAAGTCATCACTGAATTATTTTATCTCTCAGCTTCTATTATTCACATTTCCAAAAGAAGAAGTGCCTTGTTTGTATGGCACTTGCAAAGCAACAAAATTATCACGGTATTTACATTAAAATGTGAAACATGTCTTTATTTTTTCAGGTTTCTTGCCATCTGTGAAATGCCTCTGTTGCAACCCAATTTATGTTCTGCTTCTGTTGCGAGCCACCCTACAAATGAACATTATCATTGGAACATTAACATTCAGACCCAAGTTTATGGAGCAACAATATGGCCAGACAGCATCAAAAGCCAATCTTTTCCTAGGTTTGTATTTTGTTTTGATTGATATGTGAATTACAGAATTGTAACAGCATGAAGAAGGCCATTCATCCCATCATAAGAACATAAGAACTAGGAGCAGGAGTAGGCCGTCTGGCCCTTCGAGCCTGCTCCGCCATTCAGTAAGATCATGGCTGATCTTTTCGTGGACTCAGATCATCTTACCCGCGTTCTCACCGTATCCCTTAATTCCTTTATTGTTCAAAAAAAATCTACCTTTTTTTTAAAAACATTTACTGAAGTAGCGTCAACTACTTCACTGGGCAAGGAATTCCATAGATTAACAACCCTCTGGGTGAAGAAATTCCTTCTCAATTCAGTCCTAAATCTGCTCCCTCTAATCTTGAGGCTATGCCCTCTTGTCCTAGCTTCACCTGCCAGTGGAAACATCCTCTCTACTTCTATCTTATCTATTCCCTTCATAATTTTATATGTTTCTATAAGATCCCCCCTCAATCTGCTGAATTCCAATGAATATAATCCCAATCTACTCAGTCTTTCCTCATAAGCCAACCCCCTCAACTCCGGAATCAACCTAGTGAACCTCCTTTGCACCCCCTCCAGTGCCAATACATCCTTTCTCAAGTAAGGAGACCAAAACTGCACACAGTACTCCAGGTGTGGCCTCACCAGCACCTTGTACAGCTGCAACATAACCTCTCTGCTTTTAATTTCAATCCCTTTAGCAATGAAGGACAAAATTCCATTTGCCTTCCTAATTACTTGTTGTACCTGCAGACCTACCTTCTGTGATTCATGCACAAGGACACCCAGGTCCCTCTGCATAGCAGCATGCTGCAACTTTTTACCATTTAAGTAATAATTCTTTTTACTATTGCTCCTACCAAAATGTATGACTTCACATTTATTTACATTGTATTCCATCTGCCAGACTTTTGCCCACTCACTCAATGTATCTATGTTCCTCTGCAAAGTTTCACAGTCCTCTGCACACTTTGCTTTGCCACTCATCTTAGTGTCATCTGCAAACTTTGACACCCTACATGTGGTCCCCAACTCCAAATCATCTATATAACTTGTAAATAATTGCAGTCCCAACACTGATCCCTGAGGCACACCACTAGTCACTGACTGCCAGCTAGAATAGCACTTATTTATCCCCACCCTTTGCTTCCTGTTAGTCAACCAATCCTCTATCCATGCTAACACTTTACCCTTAATGCCATGCATCCTTATCTTATGCAGTAGCCTCTTGTGCGGCACCTTGTCGAAGGACTTTTGGAAATCTAGGTACACCACATCCACTGGGTCCCCATTGTCCACCTCGCTCGCAATGTCTTCATAGAATTCCAAAAGATTTGTCAAGCATGACCTGCCCTTCATGAACCCATGCTGCGTCTGCCCAATGGGACAATTTCTATCAAGATGCCTTGCTATTTCTTCCTTGATAATAGACTCAAGCATCTTCCCCACTACAGAGGTTAAGCTAACCGGTCTATAATTCCCCATCTTTTGTCTACTTCCCTTTTTAAACGGTGGCGTCACACTTGCTGTCTTCCAATCTGCTGGGACTGCCCCAGAGTCCAGCGAATTTTGGAAAATTACCGCCAGTGCACCTGCTATTTCTCCCGCCATCTCTTTTAGTACCCTGGGATGCATTCCATCAGGGCCAGGAGACTTATCAATCCTTAGCTCCATTAGCTTGCCCAACACTACCTCTTCCGTAATAATGATTGTTTCCAGGTCCTCACCTACCTTCGTCTCTTTGTCAATTACTGGCATGTTATTAGTGTCCTCCACTGTGAAGACCGATACAAAATACCTGTTCAATGCCTCGGCCATTTCATCATATCCCATAACTAAATTCCCCTTCTCGTGCTCTAAAGGGCCAACATTTACTTTAGCCACTCTTTTTCATTTTATATATTTATAGAAACCTTTGCTATCTGTCTTTATATTCTGTGCTAGTTTTTTCTCATGTTCTATCTTACCTTTCTTTATCGCTCTTTTTGTGGCTTTCTGTTGACCTTTAAAGTTTTCCCAATCTTCTAGTTTCATGCTGTTTTTGGCCACTTTGTATGCCTTCTCTTTCAATTTGATAGCCTCCTTTATTTCTTTAGACACCCATGGCAGATTACCCCTTTTCTTACAGTCCTTCCTTTTCATTGGAATATACTTTTGCTGAGCACTTTGAAAAATTGCTTTGAAAATCCTCCACTGCTCGTCAACTGTCCCACCGTAAAATCTTTGTTTCCAGTCTCCCTTAGCCAAGAGCTCCCTCATTCTATTGTAGTTCCCCTTGTTCAAGCACAGGACCCTGGTACAGTACCAGCCAGTACCAGCTCTCCAAATGAGCGATTCACTGAATACATTCAGTTCTTTTCTCCCCATAGCCCAGCTCATTATTCTTTTCGAATGCTAGACTAATTCCCTTTTGAATGCCTCAATTGAATCTGCCTCCACCACGCTTCTAGACATAAACGATGGCACGATAAACTCAATTAAAGAAGTATTCATTTCAAACAAAAGTCGATAACTTGAGAGTCTGCTGAGACCTAGTGGTTACATTTCCATTGAGCATCACCACAGTAGAAAGGAAAATGTGGATTGAAGGATCTATTTGGATTGGGTGAGCAGGCCTGAGGTTCTGACTCCTGTTCCTAGTGTCCCTATAAATCTAACAAAATCCTCCAGAGTTTACTTCAGCTGATTGCAACATGCAGGAAGCAGAATCTGGCAGATCCTGTTTCTGGTCTGTGATTCTCACAAGCACATCTTTTTTTTGGCTTCGTCCTGCCCCAAGTGATGTTTAACGCCCAGGCTGTAGAACTGAAAATCTGCTCCCTGCAATTGGACCAGGAATTGGGCACAAGTTGTCTGCAAATTGTTTTATGATGGTACCACTTGAGAATTTTAATGGGCGGAAAATGAGACATCACGGTGAACAGAAAGAAGGAATGTGTATTTTACAGTCTGTCTCCTCACAATGTCCCAAAGGCCTTTACAGTCAGTGAAGTGTGTTTGACAACATTATAACATGATGGAATTCGTACAGCCAGACCCCATAAACAGCAATGTGAACATAATGGATAATTTGATTTTATGGTGTTGATTGAGAAATGAATATGGCCCCATGTACCAGGGAGATGCCCCTGTTCTTCTGGAAAGCAACACTTCGAGATTGTTCAAATTTTCTTCAGAAAGCTGATAGGACCTCAGATTTACACAGCATTCAAGAGCTGGCACCTCTGATAGTTCCTTTTTTAATTCTTTCATGGCAAGGCCAGCATTTCTTGCTCATCTGCAAATGCCTTGAACTTAGTGGCTTGCTTAGCCATTTCAGAGGGCAGTTAAGAGTCAACCACACTGCTGTGGGTCTGGAGTCACATGTAGGTCAAATTGCGTAACGATGGCAGATTTCCCTCCCTAAGGGACATTGTGAACCAGATGAGTTTGGTGATGGTTGCATGGCCACCATCACTGAAAAAAAAACATTTCAGATTTTTTAATTAATGATGCCAAGTTCCTCCAAATACCATGGTGAGATTTGACTTCATGTCTCCAGAGCATTAGCTGTGTTTCTGGATTACTACTCGTGTGGAATGAGCACACCAACTAGATCATCAGATGAAGTGGGCTTCGAACCTACAACTTACTGATTCAGACAGTGTTCCTGTGCTGGAGTGCACATTGAAGTGTAACTAACTATGATCACCCCCGCCTGCTCTCCAATCAGCTCCTGTCTTGTGCAAGACTCCATTTGGGGGAGTGGACACTCTCAATATCATAGCATTTGTCCATTGATGAGTAAGGGCTTATTCACATCCCCTATTAAACCATCAAGTCAAACTGTAAGGTATGATTCACAGTGCAATCAAGGATTTTTTAAAAACATTCTGCCATTGCTATCATTTGAAGCAGCCCAAAGTACATAGGTTCTACAAGAAGTTGTTAGGCAATTAATAAAAGATTGCCCTCTAATGCCGAATTTTAGGTCAAAGACACATCCTGCAAGACTCTGTTGTACCTGTATAGTCAAGTGAACCCTTTAGTGGAAACGTTAATGAGTGAATCTTTTTTTTTTGGAGTTAAGGGAAAAGTATTGTGTGGTAAACACTTCTCCGGAAATAGGGATTCAGTCTGGTTCTAAATTGTTGGTGCATTTGCAACATTCTGATAGGTAAGAATATTCTGTCAGTTTTGAAGTCACCCTTGTAGATCAAGTAGTGGGAGCAGCATGGTGGCTCAGTGGTTAGCACGGCTGCCTCACAGTGCCAGAGGCCCAGGTTAAATTCCACCCTCGGGTGACTGTCTGGGTGGAGTTTGCACATTCTCCCTGCATCTGCGTGCGTTTGTTCCAGGTCCTCTGGTTTCCTCCCACAGTCCAAAGATGTGCAGGTTAGGCGGATTGGCCTTGGTAGGTATGGGATTACAGGGGTAGAGTAGGGGCGGGATAGGGTGGGATGCTCTTCAGAGGGTCGGTGTGGACTCAATGGGCCGAATGGCCTGCTTCCACACTGTAGGGTTTCTATGAACATTGCAGCCTCTCCACTGTCTGATAATAGAGACCATACACAGTACTACAATCATTCTCAAAGGTTACACTCAACTCATTCCAAACCAAAAAGCATGAGAAGAAAACAAGAAGCCATCATATTGCTAACTAGATGTTAAATAGCCTGCTTGTAAACATAGAAAATAAGAGCAGGAGTAAGGAACTTGGCCCATTGAGCCTACTCTGTGGCTCAACATGACCTTGGCTGACCCTCCATCTCAACACTATACTCCTGCAATTTCCCAATACATGTTGGCAACTTTAGCCTCTGGAAATATATCTATACCTTTCTGAAATATAATCAGCGACTTGCCACCACGCACCCCCAACCCCTGCACAGCTTTCTTTGGAAAAGAATTCCATAGATATTGACATGTGGTGTTTGATAACATTTTTCGAAGTATTGAGTTGTATGGAATGCCGTAAACATTGAGTGATAGAGTATCAAGTGGATAAAGATTCCAAAAGTGTTCCATGGCTGTAAGGACTGTGATGTGAAAAGTAGTGGGAACAAAACTACTGGATGAATAGACCTTAAATAGAAACATTACTGTTGGAGTGGGCATCTCAGCAAAAAGGAGCTCAAAGGGTTAGTGCAGATGGTAGATCAATTCAGGTCTTAATGTTCATAACACAGAAAGTGTACAACATAAATACAAGGATAGTTATAATTAAACAAATGGCAATACGGTATGTAAAAGATCAATTAGCATGATGAGACAATCAGTGGCCACTAGTTTCTGCACTCATTAACCATTCCAATTACTTCACCTGGTGCAAAATGATTAGCAGGCCAGTGCATAACAAAAAGGATATCCTGCCCCCCGTTGTGATCTGCTACCCCAATCTGGATATTTTAGTCACTGATGCTGGGCCTGGGATCAGGCTGTGCAAAACCAAATTTCAAGGACTGGTAACGAAAAGCACAACTGTGTCAAAGAAAGTTTGAGGACTGGAGTAATAAGGTGCTAACTTTGAGCATCTTTCTCCAGGGCTTGTCAATATTCCCCCCATGGCAATTGGGATTTTCTGCGGAGGGCTGATAATGAAGAGGTTCAAGCTAAATGTGATTGGAGCTACAAAGTTCTGCATTGGGACAGCTATTGCTTCCTGGATACTCCTTGTCTTATATTTTATAATGGGCTGTCAGAAGACACCAATAGCAGGTTTGACGGCCTCCTATGTAGGGTAAGTATTGTTCCAAGAAAATAGTCAAAACAATAGCAAGACAGTTGCACTGTGCCTGTGTGCACATGTATTTGCACCTCTTGGCATGTCACATATATGGGTGTTCAAATGCTATCCATTAATGCCATTATTTATTTATATTAATCTTTAACCATGGTGATGGGTCAGGCAAGACAACACAAAGGTTGGACAAAGTAAGAAGAATTTTTTTGACAGCACAGACTCGATGGGCCAAAGGTCTTCTTCTGTATTGTTTAATTCTAGGATTCTAGAAAGGCAGTAAGCTTGCTTTAAGAAAATAAATTAAATAGAATTATTGAATCCCTACAGTGTGGAAGCAGGCCATTCAGCCCATCAAGTCCACACCAACACTCCGAGCAGCATCCCACCCAGACCCACCCCCCTATCCTATCACCATAACCCTGCATTTCACATAGCTAACCCACCTAGCCTGCACATCCCTGGATACAACGGGGAAATTTATAACGGCCAATCCACCTAACCCGCACATCTTTGGACTGTGGGAGGAAACCAGAGCACCCAGAGGAAACCCACACAGACATGGGGAGAATGTGCAAACTCCACAAAGACAGTCGCCCAAGGGTCGAATCAAACCCAGGTCCCCGGCGCTGTGAGGTAGCAGTGCTAACCACTGAGCTACTGTGCCATCCCCACAATCTGTGCAATCCATAGAACCACAAAGCCAGAGATAAGCACAGAAAGAGGCCACTCAGCTCATCATGTCTATGCTGGTCAAATAAACTGCGATTCTAATCCCACTCGCCAGAATCTGGCAATAGCCTTGGGGGCTATAATGCTTCAGGTGAAGATCTTTTAAATGACGGTTTCTGCCTCAACCATTAAATTGGAGAAACAACTTCAGACACCCACCACCTACTGGGTCTAAAGGATTCCCCTCATGTCTAATCCTTCGTCCAATCACCTTAGGACATTTTTCCTTCAAAGGAAAACAGATCTTCCCTGTTCATTCTATCCATGCCTCACACAACATAAGAAAGAGTTTGTGGATATTATGGTATTGAAGAATAATATTAAGCATTTATTATAGTTAACAATTACATACAAACAATACATTCCTCAGACATAGAGCTGGTATTACGCAAGGAAATTACATGCTTAATAAGAGCAACATTGTTCCAGTCACATAGTGATCTGAGTTAAGATAGAGTCTGACATCTTTACAGCCTCAAATCACGTGCAACAATACAGTGATGGTATCATGAGCTTGTCTCTTAAAGGTATACTGACACACTGACCATGAGACATAATATACTATCCCGCTTTTCCAAAAGCTGAAATATTATCCCGAACAGATATGTATGTTTGCATATAAGCATGTGTAGTCAATTCAATAGTTATACAAACAGGTAGAGTGTGGTTTACAAGGCCAAAATTTCAAACTTCAGTGTAATGTCTTGGAGTCTTGATAACCCATCCTGCTCTGGAGAGATATGTGTTATTCCCTGTCGCACTTGTCTGACAATGTGGTTGTTTTGCCACTGGTGGGGGATACTCAATGCAACCACAAAGGCATCATTGTCTCTGTGCATGATTAGTGTGTCATACATTGATCTGAGCTGGTATCGGTTCCTTTACAATGTAACACCATGATCAGTAATGACTTTGTGTGATCTAGTCTGGTTACAGATCCTGGAGACCTACGCTGGTACCCAAGTACAGTAATTTCGCTGGTATTTGGCAGACAGAGGGAATGGGGAGTGCCAGTTACCTGAATCTGCCGATTGCATGGGAAATAGGGCAGATCAGTGGTTGGCACCACTAACTTGCAGTGGCAGGGACCCGGGCTCCAGTACATCCTCGGGTGACTGTCTGTGTGGAGTTTGCACATTCTCCCCGTGTCATGTGGGTTTCCTCCAGGTGCTCCGGTTTCCTCCCACAGTCCAAAGATGTGCAGGTTGGGTGGATTGGCCATGGAAAATTCTCCGTAGTGTCCAGGGATGTGCAGGTTAGGTGAGTTAACCACATTAAAAACCCTATGTGGGGTTACAGTGTACTCTTCAGAGGGTTGGTGAAAATCTGATGGGCTGAATGGCTTCTTTCTGCACTGCAGGGATTCTATGAAATACTAGTGGTGGCTGGGAGAACTCAATACATCGCCGCCACAAGATGAACGTGCATTTTAAAAACGAGTATCCAGACCACTCATAAATTCTGTCAGTGAGATTTTGATCCAAAGGAGAGAGAGAGGGTGTTAACCGAATGAGCAGCTCCCATAGTGAGGAAGCTTACTCCTGATACAATAAGTCACTGGGTCTGCCTTGGTCACGAGGTTACAATTCTGATCTCTCCTTTTGAATTGCAGACTATTGCATTGTGGGAGAACTACCATGTGCCGTAGGGAGGCTCCTTTCTGATTGTCAGCTGTAAGAAAATTCTGGGCAATGATTCTTATCACTATTCTTATCCAATGTTCTCCTCTTTTCATCTTTCTCCGCAAAAAGCCACCTGTGTGTGTGGTGCCTGAAAAATCTAGAGCTTACACTTTCCACATTTCTGCACCATTTTTTAATGTTTCCCAGCTCACAGTCACTTCCTAATAGTGCCTTCTCCAGCTGCTCCATTTAAGCAGTTCAGGTATAATTCAAATGGTCTTCACCTCTCAAGGCTATTGGCTATTGGTTGAAAAATCCTGCCGATCAACAATTATGGACATGGAAATAATTTCAAACAACAGGAAGCACGAAGTTGCCAGTGTTATATTGAATGGGAACAGATTAGTTACACATTGCAATTCTGCTTTCTGTCCTCAGGCCAGTCATACATATCCCCAGTCTATTTAGAGAAGCTGGTTGAGGGCCAAATGGTGGCTGGGAGTGAGAACATCACAGCTCCTCCACAAATAAGACCTTGCCTACCTCAGCAGACAATGGAACATTGAATCATAGGACCCCCACAGTAGGGAAGCAGGCTATTCAGCCCATCAGCTCCATACCCCCACACCCACCATTTCCCATGGTTAATCCACCTAGCCTGCATATTCCTGGGCACTATAGCATGACCTATCTTGGGACTGTGGGAAAAAGCCAGGGCACTTGTTGAAAACACACACAGACACAGGGACAATGTGCAAACCCCACATAGACAGTCACCTGAGGCTGGAATTGAACCCATGTTTCTGGTGCTGTGAGGCAGCAGTGCTAACCGCTGGGCCACTGTGCTGCCCTGGTTTAATTGGTTTAATGTGACTTCAGATACCTATCACAGAGCAGCACCCTTGCAGTACTGTGCTGGTCGGCCAGGCTCCAGTCTGTGGAAAGGAATTTGAATTTGAATCCACAAATTTCTGGCTTAGCGGTATACATGACCATCACTGAGCCTGAGCTGAACAGAGATGAAAGCTGTAAACTGTGAGATAAAGTAAGAACGGAAGAAGAAAAATGTTCCACAGGTTTTAAGCACTTGGAAAAAGTGAGTGGAAAATTACTGATAAACCTGTAGGGATGCAACAAAGAACAAGAATGTGCAGATGTTTACAGATTAAAAGGAAGAAGAGAAGATACATAACAGATAACATGAATGTATATTGGCTGGAGTTGAAATAAGACAGATTCTGACACACGGAGGAACAGAGGAGTTACAGGTTAAAGATGAAGGAAGAATTCGTCATAAAGTCAAAATCTGCTTCTGGTATCTCGCACAGGAATGCAATAGAGTTACACGAATATCATGCTCAGGGTAAAGGAGCAACAGTGAAGTCCTGGATAGATTTGAACTTTATAGAGGTTAAAAAGATGGACCTGACTCAATTTCTAAAACTTTACTTAGTATATCAGTTATATCCTTGTATTTCTTAACACAGAATTACCACTCTCATTGAGGTTTGGTAGGTTGCCTTGGTTCAATTCACTTCAGGGTTCCAAACAAACTGGTAACTTGTGGTTACAGAGCAATTCGTGTGTACATTTTTAGTTGAGAATGTTGCTGCTTGCATTTCTGACCATGTGCTGTCATGCTGGTCCTTGGCTCAATATCATACACTTAAACCAATAATACCACATGCAGTTCTTTTTCCAAGTTAAGTAGTAGACTTAGTAATATACTGATCATGAAAAACACACGTGCAAGAGGTATTTGTGAAACAATTTCCACAGCACTAGAAGAATAAAATCTGAGTTTAAAAGTCTACGAATTTATATAATGTGTAATCTGTATAATGCAGGTGGCTCGGTGGCTCGGTGGTTAGTACTACTACCTTGCAGTGTTAGGGACCCAGGGTTCAATTCCAGCCTTGGGTGATTTTGTGGATATTGCACGTTATCCCTGTTTCTGTATGGATTTCCTCCACAGTCCACAGATGTGCAGGTTAGGTGGACTGGTCATGCAAAATTGCCCATAGTCCCTATGGATATGCAGGCTAGGTGGATTAGCTATGGAAGATGTAGAATTACAGGGATAGGGTAGGGGGTGAGTTAAATGGGATGCTCTTCAGAGAGTTGGTATGGACTCGATGGACCTGCTTCCACACAGTAGGGATTCTATGTAGGTGGTTTAACAATTCTAATGGATCTTGTGGATGATTTACCAATCCAAAGCTCTAGAATTCACATTTGATTGTTCTCAACTTGTTTGTGTAATGTTGGTTGTTGCCATGATGATCTTCGACACTTCCATCGTCCAAGCACCTCTTTGTTCTGTACATATGTGGAGCTTCATTTTCTCCTCAATGTGGCTCCATTAGGTTTTGCGAAATCATAATATCTAGACTCACTGCAAATGTTTAGATATCTCTGCAGGTAACCAGGTTCTCTGGAAAGGATTCCTGACTCTAACCTCCTTCCTATATCCAAATTAAACAGCTGTGCATTTGTATGTCAGTTGTGTACCATCTTCATTCTGTTTTGCTCTTTGAGAAGTCCCTCTTTTTAGGGAACCTGGGCAGGTGATTGCTTGGTAGGTTTGTCCTAAATTGCCTACCAAGCATGATCTCTGGCAGTGACTTTAGTACCAGGTTTCTAGCAGGTGTCAAAGTCATACCCTTACTCTATTAGAAATAGTGCAGTGGTAGACTTGCAACAAGTAATTTCCAATGATTGGTGATTGGCTTCCACAGTGAATTGCTTCCCAAACAAGAGTGTGTGGAACCTTATGAATTTGATTACCAATACTCAATGTTGGAATATTTGGATTGCACTTGCGACAGAGTTTTGGATACAAATGCGTTTGGTTTGCCACACTTGCATGATTGCATATTCCTATCTGTTTCTGAGATGCATTGACTTCCAGGAATGTTCTCTTCGTCAGCTGGTAGTACTGTAGGATACAAGTTTCTACTAAGAATGCTTATTTGAGTAATTCAAGTATGTTTTGATGGTCCTGCTGCCATACACATGGAATGTCATTTCTTAAGATCTCCCTTTGTTCGATAGTGATGCATTATCAGAAACAAATGGCACGTATGGTGCTATAGCTAAAGATGTCTAAAATATATCTGAAAGGTTGTTTTTGTCTTTGGGAGTACGCATGTGTTGGGCATATCAGATTTGCTTCGCTCAGGACAAATCCCAATATTTCAATGGATAGAGAATAAAAAGTCAATCTGATGTAAGTTCACCTGACACTCCTTGCTGTTGAAGTTGTGACCTTCGTTAAGAGCCTCCTCCATCAGTGAGTATAATCAGGACAGCAGGACTGAAAAATATGGTGAAGAGGTTTTTGGAAAGGATATCCAGAACTTAAGCCCTAGTCAGTTGGATACATAACTACTAAGAGATAGCAGTGGCCAGGATTGTGCTTGGGGTGGGAGCAGGAGGGAGGATGCAAAGAAAGTCAGAGTTGGAAGAATGCAGAAACACAAACAGAAATTGCTGGAAAAGCTCAGCAGGTCTGGCAGCATCTGAAGGTCTGGCAGCATCAGACTCAGAACTCTAAAGAAGTATCACTTGATACGAAATGTTAGTTCTGATTTCTCTCCACAGATGCTGACAGACCTGCTGATCTTTTCCAGCAATTTCTGTTTTTGTTTCTAATTGCTAGCATCTGCAGTTCTTTGGGTTTTTATTTGAAAGAGAAAGTGCTCACTGAGAATTGTATGTTTGAAATTGGTTGCAGAAATAGGAAGAAGCAGTTGTCAAGGGACAGTGCCAGGTTAGAAATTTGAGCATAGGAATAAGAGATTTAAAATAGAGGCATTGGTTAACTGGGGTGTAATGTAGACCAGTGACCATGGGTGTGGGGGAGGGAGTGCTGGCTGAATAGAACTTGGTACAAGTTAGAATTTGGGCTGCAAAACTTTACAAGAGCTTATGTTAATGGAAGTGGGTGATGGGAGGCAGGTCAGGAAAGAATTGGAACAATCAAGTTATTGGAAAGAACAGACAAGTTAACATTTCAGGTCTCGGCCCTTTGTCAGAACTACTTAAATATAGATGTCTAATTTGATTTCCATCATCTGATCATATTTCATGTCATGACTAATGTTCTTCAATTTCTGTGCACTTCTGGCATGCAACAAGGCAACATTAGCATCAAGATCTGCATCATCTTCAAATTGCCAACAGGTTAATGATCCACCCACTGTGACATTTAAACATGTGCTGCGTTGCATTCTTTAATAACATTTTGAATAATTATGGTGAAGCTTTTCACTATATTTATAAATGACATAGATGAAGGAATAGGGAACCATATACTTAAGTTTACTGATGAAAACAAGTAAAGCAACATAGTAACTAATGTAGATGGGAGCAGAAAGTTGCAAAGAGACATTGAGAGATTATGAATGCAGGGCAGAACCTGAGTGAGCGTGGCAGTTGGAGATCAGTGCAGCAAAGTTTCAGGTCATTTTGGACCTAAGCAAGACAGATCACAGCATTTTCTACTTGGTAACAAGCGAGGAACTGTGGAGGAGCAGGAAGAGGCAAGGTTGCTAATCACTGAAAGTTAGTAGACAGACGCAAAAATATAATTCAAAAGGCCAGTGGAAAGTTGACCTTTATTTCAAAGGGGCTGGAAATTAAGGAGATGTTAGCGATGCTACAATTATATAAAGCTCTATTTATACCTCACTAGATTTAGTTCTCTTCACTGCATCTCAAGAAGGATGTATTAGCCTTTGAGAGAGTGCAGCACACATCCAGCAAAATGATACTAGGTCTAAAAGTTTAAAGTATGAGGATGAGTTATATAAATTAGGCTTGTGTTCCCTTGAGTACAGAGTATTAAGAACTGATTTAAGGTGTTTAATATTATTGAGCAATTTCATAAGGAAAATATGGTGAAACCATTTCCTCTAGTAGTAAGTGCTTTACAATACATGAAATATACTGAACAAACAGGATTTTTCAGCTAAGTAATGGGAAAAATGAGCCATTGTCTTCAGCTGCTGTCAGAAAATACATCGTCAGAAATCACATGACACCAGGTTATAGTCCAACAGGTTTGTTTGAAAACTATAACCTGATTTCTGACCTTGTCCACCCCAGTCCAACACCGGCACCTCCACATCAAAAAATGCATTTGCTAGCTTCTGATTCCATCGCTCTGCTCAGTGCTGAGCCAGACTGTTTGCAATCTTAGTGTCATACTAAATGCTGGAATGAGCTTCCAAAATCATATCCACATCATCAGTGGGTCTACCTGTTTCCAATTTCATAACTCTGCACAAATCTAACTTTTTCCCTGTCTCAAGACATCTGTTGAGACCCTCACCCATGCCTTTATTGCCTCTAGGCTTGACAATTTCAACACAATCATGTTCAACACCTTCTTTCCTCCATAAATTTGAGATGATCCAATATGCATTCCCGCACCGGCTGAAGTTACATGAAAATCTCGCTTCCTCACCCTTGCTCCTCAGGCATGGTGGTCCTCAGGTTAAACTCACCACCAGTCATCTTTCCCTAATGAGTGAGCAGCCCCATGGTCCTCTGGAGCTATGGTAACTTTACCTAATGCCCTTATTCTAACTTGTCCATGTTCCAATCATTCATTACCTCTATGCTTGCTGATGTACATCAGCTTCCAATTGAGCAATATCTTGATGATAAAATTCTCATCCTTGCTTTTAGATCCTGCTGTGATCTTGGCTTGACTATTCAGTAACTTTTCCCAGCTCTATGACCCTCCAAAGTATCAGTACCTTTCAAATTCTAGTCACTTTCTCATCCCCAGTTTCAATCACTCCACCACAAAAATAGTGCCTTCTGCTGCTCAGACTCCAAGGTCTGGAATTCCCTGGCTTACTTTCACTGCCTCTCTCTCTCCCTCTCGTGATCCTGCTTATTTTACTGTTTAATTCTTTGACCAAGTTTTTTTTAGTCATCAGGCCTCGTATGACCTAAATGGCTCAATGTCAAATTTCAATAACAGCGATGTGAATCATTTTGGCATATGTTATTACATTGAAGATGATATATAAATGCAAGTTCTTGCCAATTTTGATATTCACACAAGGGTAGTGGAGATCTGGAACATTGTGCCTTTCAAAGCAGCAGCAAGGCTCAGTGGTCAGCAATGCTGTCACAGAGCACCAGGGACCCGAGTTCAATTCCAGCTCAAGCGACTGTCTGGGTGGAGTTTGTAGGTTCGCCCCGTGTCTGCATGGTTCAGACTGGGTGCTTCTGTTTCCTTCCACAGTCCTAATATGTGTAGGTTAGGTAGGGTTAAAACTCACTCAGAGATGGTAGGAACTGCCAGTGCTGGAGTCTGAGATAGCAAGGTATGGAGCTGGATGAACACAGCAGGCCAGGCAGCATCAGAGGAGCAGGAAAGTTGACATTTCGGGTCTGGGCCCTTCTTCAGATTTCTGGGCTGAATGGCCTGATTCCCACATTGTAGGGATTCTATGAAAGCTATGGCTTGATTTGATTTACTATTGTTACATGTACTTAGAGACAGTGAAAAGTTTTGATTTGTGTGCAGTACAGGTAGATCATACCATACAAACTGCATTAGGATAATAGAACAGAGCAAGGAATACAATGTTACGGCTACAGAGGAGGTGCACAGAGAGTAAGATAAACATTAAATTTAAAATTTGAGAGGTCCATTTGGAAGTTTAGTAAGGGCGGGGATTGAGATTTTCTTGAATCTATTGTGCGTGTATACAAACTTTTATATCTTCTGCCCAATGGAAGAGGGTGGAAGAGAGTATAACCAGGGTGGGAGAGATCTTTGATTATATTGGTTGCTTTCCCAAGGCAATGGGAAGTGCTAAATGGGGTCAGTGGATGGAAGGCTGGTTTGTGTGATGGACTGGACTGTGTTCACGACTCTGTAATTTCTTACGGTCTTGGGAAGAGCAGTTGCCAGACCACACTGTAATGCATCCAGATGGAATGCTTTCTGTGGTACATCTGCAAAAATTGGTAATAGTCTGTGTGGACATGCTGAATTTCCTTAGCCTCCTGATGATGTAGAGATCTTGATTTGCTGTCTTGACTGTTGCGTTGACATGGGTGTACCAGGACAGATTATTGGTGATCATCACTCCTTAGTAAGTAGGATATTTCCAAACTGCCAGTCTGGAAGCATCTGTGGAGGAGAAAATAGAGTTAACACTTTGGGTCCGGTGACCCTTCCTCAGAACTGATGGTGGCTGGGAAAACGTCAGTTTATATACTATAAATTTATATACCCGAAACGTTAACTCTGTTTTCTCCTTCACAGATGCTGTCAGGCCAGCTGAGCTTTTCCAGCAACTTTTGTTTTTGTTCCTGATTTATAGCATCCGCAGTTCTTTTGGTTTTTGTTTCCAAACTGCAACTGATTGATTTTGTGAGCCTGGCGTATTAGGGTCTACAAACCTGAGTTTGGTAAATGGAGTTAAGGTATAGATCAGCCATGCTTTGATTGAATGCTGCTAGGTTACCAACACCTGGACTGGCGCCCAGCCCGGCTACACTACCCGCGCTGACACCCTACACTACCCGCGCTGACACCCTACACTACCCATGCTGATACCCTACACTACCCATACTGACACCCTACACTACCCGCACTGACACCCTACACTATGCGCACTGACACCCTACACTATCCGCACTGACACCCTACACTACCCATACTGACACCCTACACTACCCGCGCTGACACCCTACACTATCCGCACTGACACCCTACACTACCCGCACTGACACCCTACACTACCCACACTGACACCCTACACTGATACCCTACACTGACACCCTACACTGATACCCTACACTACCCGCACTGACACCCTACACTACCCACACTGACACCCTACACTACCCGCGCTGACACCCTACACTACCCGCGCTGACACCCTACACTGCCAGCGCTGATACCCTACACTACCCGCACTGACACCCTACACTACCCGCACTGACACCCTACACTATCCGCACTGACACCCTACACTACCCGCACTGACACCCTACACTACCCACACTGACACCCTACAGCACTCAAGTAGACACCCTGCACTACCCGAGCTGGCATCCTAACTCCTATCTGTCTGCCTCATTACCCTCTCAGGACATGAGCATCACACTTACCTATGTCCTTACGTGGTTGTCAGGATCGTTAAATTTCAGAATGCAATAGCTGACTGCTATGACTGTCGGCTCAAGGAAGTGAATGCCTGACCCTCCCGTCCCTGTAAAGATTAGAAGCTTTGATGATTTTTATTTATTCCTCTTTCAGTCACTGAGTTTGAATAATATTTTCTCCATCAGGATTAGAGCGACCATTGACTATGTTAGCACACTTAGTGTACTTCTGTATTTCAGGGCAATGGAGAGATCGTACAGGGAGCACAGTTTATTCTCCCCGTGTAACACTAACTGCATGTGCTCAAGCTCACAGTGGGAACCTGTCTGTGCTGGAAATGCATTAACTTACATTTCTCCTTGCCTTGCTGGTTGCAAATCATCGCGTGGGACTGGGCTAAAGATGGTAAGAAATTCATTTATCCACCTGATAAGATAAAACATAGGTTCATCCCAAGCACTGATTAGTTTTCATAATGTTTGAGACTGGACCCAATATGGTCAATATGGAAATGCTTAGATGTAATTTTCAAGAATAAAGTGATACATAATCATTTCAAGTCTTCAATTTTGATATATTAAGGAAAAGTAAAGATAGATGAATATCTTATACCAAAAATACAGTGAACTGGCCACTGGATCACAGTGTTCACAGTTTCTACATCTCCACGACAAGGATACATACAAGTGAGATACACAATGATGGCCACTGACAGTGATGATTTGGACACTGTTGCTGTTGGCTGTGACCTCAGGAGGATAACTATGTGGGAAGGCATTGGTAGAAGAGAACAGAAATGCAAAGATCAATTGGCTATGAAGAGAACTGAGAGAAAACAGATGGCAGGGAGTCATGCAGTGCCCCGGTCCACTGTCCTCCTCTCTGCAGTAAATGCAGCCGAGATCATTATTCCAGGGTGGGGTTCATGAGCCATGTAGGGCCATGCTCAGTACAAAGTTGACAACTTATAAGGCTTCTATAAGTTGACTTCTATAAGATAGAAGGCTGTCACCGCAGCATCAACATTTGAAAAAGGTAAAACCAAATGTGCTTGTTGATCAAAGCACATCCCCAGCTTTAGTAAGATAGACTGTTTACTAAGATAAACACTGAGGAGTGATCTTCTATTTAATCCATGCAGGAGGCTTTCTGAATTGAAAAATAGTAAGGAGGAGATCCAATAGTTTATTTCTCTGCGATGGTATATGCCAGCCAGCAGTTGCAGAAAAAAATACATCAATTAATTACAGGTCGAAAGTTAAACTGATTTACAGACGCCAATTCATGTTCTGATAAACTTTCTGAAAGTTGCCAACTTTGGATCAGGAAAGACTCCTACTCAAAGGCAGTACTATCAGTTATAGCAATTAACTTAAGCCATAAAGTAAATAGACTGTTAAGAAATCTTGATCAAGAAGTGTTGCGAATCCAAATATCAAAATGGAGCCATAATCCTTACTGCTAGTCTGCACTTTTCTCCCAGACACCTCATGACTGTGAGCTTTTTCTACACAGGAATTCTACAACTGCAGTTGTATTTCCCGTTTGACAACTACCAATTCTTCTGTGGTTCTGGGACAGTGCCCAAAAACTGAAGATTGCAACAAAGTCTTTCCCTATTACTTGGCGGTATCCTTTCTCGAATCTTTCACCCTTTCTTTTGGAGGCATGGCCGAGTTTGAGATACTAATGAGGTAAAAATTTTCTTGCATAAGTGATTGGAGTTTGAATTGTGCAACAAATAGACTCATGAAGAACCATGATGTTGTAATATGCTTTATAGCTATTAAAATGCTTTTGAAGTCGCTGTTGTCATTGGAAGGAACACAGGAACCAAACTATACACAGCAAGACCCCACAAACATCAATGAGACAATGTCCAAATATTCTGATTTTCGATGATATGAACAAAACATAGTCAAAGAAACAAAAACATTCTAGAGTGCGGCACTCCTTTGGTAATACATTGGAGTTTCTCTTGAAGGTGAGAAACTGAAAACTGAGACTTCACCTTTTATTAAAATGCAAAACAGATGCAATATAGGCTTCAGCTGTTCCTTCCTTCCATCCATCAGGAAAATAAAATTCACCTACTCCGAAAACTGCTAGTTGTATTGGAACTGAATTAATTGATCCAATCTCGTGAGAGCTCACAATGTAGCTCAGCCACAACATCAACTAATCTAAACTTTTGTCTTAAAATGGACTGAATCTGGAAACAAACACATACAATGCACAGAGGCAACAAGGTGTAGAGCTGGATGAACACAGCACGCCAAGCAGCATCAGAGGAGCAGGAAAGCTGACGTTTTGGGTCTAGACCCTTCTTCAGAATAAGGGCCTAGACCCGAAATGTCAGCTTTCCTGCTCCCCTGCTGCTGCTTGGCCTGCTGTGTTCATCCAGCTCTACACCTTGTTGTCTCAGATTCTCCAGCATCGGCAGTTCCCACTATCTCCACATACAATGCACATATGCCTTGTGGATAGATAAGGGTTGCAATTGCACTTGGAAATGTAAAGAAAAATGTTAAGGAACGATTTCTGGACCCTCCTACAAACCTGCAGTTGACACTGTTGGATTTAGAAGTGTAAAGGTTCCTGATAGTTGATACCTATGTGCTTAAAGCAGTCCCTCTAGCTTGGCTCACTAACTGCTGGAGATGGTGTAATTTTGGCTGACTCCCTGAGGAGTTCTGCAATACAGGTCCTTAGGGAAATCTTGACTGTTTTGATAGTGTGTTAGCTCCAATGCATATGTGAAATTCTGGGCCACTTGTGTCTTAATGTGGAGAGATGGTACCTTTGAGGCACAGAGCTTTCCAAAATTGTTTTACAGATAAGAAAATGAAAAACAGAAGCAAGTCAGGACATCAGTAGTCGGGGTGGGGGAGGGATGGCTTGATTGAAGAGATTGAAGATTTTAAGAGGTTTGCATTATTCAGTATAATTATCGTGCTGTCATAATGATGACCATCATAGCATTCAAAAAGTATTCAGCTGCAAGATGGATCCTTGTGCAAATGAAGAAATTATATTTTGTTCATTTAAGTTGTTATTGTAGTAATTCTATCATTTATAGGAGGCAACAAAGTCTAAATAAAGCTGATTTAATTACATGTTGGATCATCCATGATATAATTGTAATTATATTAATTGAATGATTAACGATTCTGCACTTACCTGAGTTAGACACTCAAAATGATCAAGCATTATACAGCATAAATACTAATTTAGAAAATTTCTCCACTGTAATTATGGTAATTGAGTGGTGTGGCATAATTTAAGAACTTTGAAGTGTGGTATTTACAGGTTCCTGACTTTGGCTTTTTTTTCATTCATTCATGGGATGTAGGCATTGTCGACTTGGCTAGTATTTATTGTCCATCCCTAATTGTGTTTGGGTTAATGAGTAATTATACATGAGAATTCAAATCTGAAGATCAGATACATTAACATATTAAATGTGTGTGTGTGTTTGTGTGTCTGTGCGTCTACATGTGTGTTTGTGTGTGTGTGTGTGTGTGTGTGGCTGCATCTGTGTATGTGAGTCTGAGTCTGTGTGTGTGTGTGTGTGCATGCATATGTATATTTGTTTCTGTGTGTGCACATGTGTGTGTCTGTGTGTGACTGTGTGTATATCTGAGAGTGTGTGAGAGTGTGTGTGTGAGAGAGTCTGTGTGTGTATTTGTAACTGTGTGTGAGTGTGTGTGTGTGTGTGAGACAGTATATCTGTGTGGGTATCTCTGTGTGTGTGTCAGTGTGTGTGTGTGTGTGTGTCTGTGTGTGTGTGTGTGTGTGTGTGTGTGTATGTGTGTGCATGCCTGTCTATGTGTATGTGTGAGAATGTGTGTGTCTATCTGTCTGTCTGTGTGTGAATATGTGTGTGGGTGTGGGTGTGAGAGAGTGTGTGTGCGTGTCTGTCTATGTGTGTGTGAGAATGTGTGTGAATGTGTCTGTATGTGTGTGAGAGAGCGTGTGTGCGTGTGTGTGTGTGCGTGCGCGTGTGCGTGCGTGTTTGTGAGTGTGTGTGTGGACTGCTGAGTAATGGATCCAGGGCGAAAAATACTATACGTTCTACTTTTGACAGTAATTCTCTCAAATAGCTTTTAAAAACTATGGACTTAAATTCAACAGCAAAGTGTGCACATTTGTGAAGTGATAGATGTGTAAATGATCTTACAGTCTTAACTTGTTCTCTGTCTGTTTTCCAGAATTCTGTTCAAAAGATACAGTTTTCCTCAATTAAGCATTGATAAGGAAAGCTGTTTTTATCAGAACACCCCAAACCCTGTTGAAATGAAAACAGATACTGTGTAATATTAAAAATAAGCTTGCAATTCCATATCATGTTAGAAAGTGCATTTCACTTTATAGTCACTGAAGTGCTTTCAGTGAGTGACACTTTTATAATATAGTAAATGCAGCAGCCAATTTGGACACAATGCAGTTCCTTAATGATAAACATTAATTGGTCATTTGTCAGTGCTTTAAGGGATAAATATTGTCCAGCCACCCTGGAGAGTCCCCCTACTCTTCTTCAAATATTTTTCAAATAATATCAACATCATTTACATCCTTATGCGAGCTCAGGAGCAGCACTGATTTTGCATGTCAATCAAAGGACAGCACAACTGATAACATAGAGCTCCCTCAGTATTGCACTGGGGTGCCAGCCTAGATTTTGCATTTGCAACCTTCAGACTCAGAGGTAGAAACTCAGAGCTAGTGTGTTTTATTGCTAATTAGAAATTAACACACGCCCCAAAATATTTAGCAATCTTGTAAGCTAATGGAATGATTTGTCACAAAAAAAGGTGTGAAAACACCATTCTTGAGCCCTGGGATAAAATGTTGTTTAGTTGTTACCAAAGCCGTTGGTTCAGTGAGTTGCTTTTGCATTGAGGAGGAACTAAAAGCATAATAGTTTCAACCCTTGATAGCAACATTTTTCAGTAATGAGAAGCCACGGTTACATAGAAACCGGCCACTCAGCCCAAATTGTTTATGCCTGCGTCATGCTCCATACAAGCCTTCTCCCTATGTTACTTCATCTACCCTATCCAAACTGAATAACATTTCTGGAGAGTTTAGGCAGTGTTTCATTGTCTGTATGCCAATTTAAATTGGTCTGTTACTTCCACCAGGACCATTGATACAGAGCTGAAACCGCTGGCAATAGGCATTTACTGCTTGATTATAAGAATGTTTGGTGAGTTTTGTCAGTTTAACTGCATTTTGAATTGTTATTTTTTGCAGCAACTTAGCCCCGGTTGTAATCTAATCCATCCAGCAAGGACATCATTATATTGTACCTGATTTGTACAATTTTATACTCTATTGAAGTCAATCATTTACTAAATCTCTGCAATTTCATCTGACTTCACTCCATCTCAGTTGCTGAAACCCTCATTCATGCCATGATATTGCTGGACTATTCTAACGCCCTTCACAGTGGTCTCACTCATTCTGACCTCTGTAAGCTTGAGGTCATCCATTTATTAAACTCAGCTAAGTATTCGTCATTTATCAGAATACTGCACTTGCTGACCCATGCTGATCCCATTCAAGCAAGATCTGTTCTTAAAATTTTCATCCCAGTTTTCAAACTTAACTCTTTACAACATTGCTGCAATACCTCTAACCACCACAATCCTGAGAGATATCTATGCTCCCTCAATTCTGAACAGCCCCAGTTTTAATTGCTTTGTCTCTGGTGGTGGCACCTTCAATGGATACTCCTTATGCTCTGAAATATCTTTCCAACACCTTTTCTGCTTCTCTACATCATATGCCTCTTTTAAGACATGACATAAAACCTACCTCTTCAAGCTTTTGGTCATCTGACCTAATATCTCCTCACGTGGTTTGGTGTGATACTTTGATTTATAATAGATCTGTGAAGTACCTTGAAACATTTTATTACATTAAAGGTGCTAAGTAAATAAATGCTGTAGCTGTGAAAATGGGCATTCGATTAGGACTATTCATACCTAATGGGTTAGGTCAAAGTCAGGGCTTTACAATTTCACACCTAAGTGCAGCAAAAAAACTAAAATAATTTCTGGCATTGTGAAGATTTATGAAGATTTCCACTAGTATTAGGATACAGTTGTTTTTTTTTGTTCCTTGTGCTTTCATGAGAAATAATGAGTAGATGAAATAGTCATCTACATGTGTGATGTTTAGCGATCATAATGAAGGACTCTATGAACTTCAGATGCTTCAGATATCTGATCAGACCATGATGGGGGCATGTGAAATATTCTCAACTCTGGCACACTTGCTATTACGTACACAGAGTAAAGTATTTCCAGAGACAATTTGTGAATTATTGGAGTTCATGATCAGAAAAGAGATAAAGGGGTAACATGAAGTTAAGTTAATTCAGATAATATTTGGCCCCATGATACCTGAGGTGGAAAAACAGCCACATTGGGAACATGGATGATCAACTCATGTGCTTTATGCATTTTATTGTAAGAACAACAAGTTTGCTAGCCTTTACAAAAATACAAACATGGAACAAGAATAGGCCCTTCGAGCCTGCCCCACTATTCACTAAGAACATGGCTGATCAGATTTTAACCTTACTTCTACATTCCTGCATATCCCCTAATAATCCTTTATGCCCTTGATAATCAAGAATCGATCTACCTCTGGCTTCAAAATATTTAAAGATTCTGCCTTTTGAGGAAGGAAATTTCAAGGCTGTCAACCCTCTGAGAGAAAGATGTTTCTTCATCTCTGTCTTAAAATGCCCTCCCTTACTTTTAAACTATGGCCCCAAGTTCTAAATTCTCCTACAAGAGGAAACATCTGAGCATTGTGGATGTTTTAAGTTCTTCTCAAATGTAGCCCATTTACCCATCACCTCATTGCTCACGAAACAGCATTCATTTCCAATAGGGCAACACCTTGATTTAAAATTCTCAATTTAGCTTTCAATGTAATGGCCTCCCCATTTGAGACCTCTGTGAGCTCCTCCAACCCTGCAGTACTCTGAATAAAATAAGCTTCTGCAATTCTGACCTTTTCTTGCATCCTCTATTTCTACTGTGTGACAGTCTTGAGGGCCTGAATAACTTCCTATGTTTCAATACTTCTACTTTCCTTCCTACGCCCACCTCTATCAGCTGTCACTGCGCTGACCTCTGAAATTTTATTTCCAAATCCTACTCCTCATTTAAGAAAATCATTAAACCCTGGGTGGCACGGTTTCCTCCCACAGTCCAAAGATGTGCAGGTTAGGGCGGGTTGGCCATGCTAAATTATCCGTAGTGTCCAGGGATGTGCAGACGTGTGGATTAGCTTTGGGAAATGCAGGATTGCGGGATAGGATAGAGGTGGGATGCAGTTGGGAGAGTTGATGTGGACTTTTTGGGCTGAATGGCCTGCTTCCACATTGTAAGGATTCTATGATTCTAACTGTTTAGCTCTGGATATCCTTCTGAAATGGCTCTGACTTAGAATAAATTATGGTCTGCTAACTCACTGTAACATCATAAGAAATAAGAGTAGGAGTGGGCCACTCGGTTCATCAAATCTGTTTCACCAGTCGATGCTGATCTGATTGTGGCCTTTCCTCAACTTTCTTGCAATTCCCTGTAACACTTAACTCCCCTGTCAATCAAAATCTCTCTACCTTATCCATAAATGTATTCAGTGCCTCCACTGGTTCTCATTTCAGTCTTAAAATGGGAGACTCCTGATTTTGAAACTGAGCCTCCTACTTCTAGATTTGCCAACAAAATGAAACATCTTCCCAGCATTTACCCAGTCAAGCTCCCTCAGGATATCAGCTGGTTAAATGAGTTTTTTTTCTAAATTCCAATGCGTATAGGCCTAGTCCGCTCATGCTTTTTCTCAAGGCAATCTCCTAATCTCAAGGGTCAGCCTAGTCAACCTACACTGAACCATTTCCAATGCAATTATATGCCCGCTAAAGAGATCACATAGTATTATAGGTGTAGTTTCAATAATGTTCTGTAGCAGTAGCAAGACCTCTTGCTTTTATAAAAACCAAAAGAACTGCGGATGCTGTAAATCAGGAACAAAAGCAGAAGTTGCTGGAAAAGCTCAGCAGGCCTGGCAGCATCTTTGAAGACAAAATCAGAGTTAACATTTTGGCTCCGGTGACCCTTCCTCAGAACTTGCTAACTCACCATCATAAGAAATAAGAGCATGAGTGTGTAACTTGGTTCATCAAATCTGTTTCACCAGTTGATGCTGATCTGACTGCAGCCTTTTCTCAGCCTCTGAACATTCTGAGGAAGGACACGAAACGTTAACTCTGACTTTCTCTTCACAGATGCTGCCAGACCTGCTGAGCTTCGCCAGCAACTTCTGTTTTTGTTCTAGCTTTTACATTTGTTTGTTCAATGCCTACCTATCACATTCTGGTTTTCATGACTGGTATGACGGCCCTGCCATAGTACCCTGTCCTTTCTCTTTCACACTTAAAAATCTCTCCTCATGTGAACCCTTCCCCCACTCCCCACACTATTCAGTTTAACTCTCTCCATTGCCCTATATTATACAATTTGTCAATAAATTGAACCCAGCATAGTTCAGGTAACAGCTGCCCCAGTGGGTAGAACTCTCTCCTTTCACTAGACTGATACCAGTGCCTCATGAATCAAAACTCACTTCTCCCACTTCAGTCTTTGAGCCATTCCTTCAACCATCTGATCTGATTTGTTTCACACCAATTTGCTCATGGCTCAGAGATTATTACTTTTGTGTTTTTGCTTTCTAATTAAATCTCCAGTTGCTCACCTCCATCAATAGAGCCTCTTTCTTAGTGCTACTTATGTCACATGCTCACATGGACCATGACAACTGAGGACTTTCCTTTTAAGTTCCTCCCAGCTATGAGGAACTGTCCTTGATCCTGACACAGGGCAGGCAGGCCTTTGGAACTCACATTCTCAGTTGCAGAGAATCCTCTAAATCCCAGAGGACATAACTTTAAGGTGAGGAGTAACTGGTTGAGAAGAGATCAGAGGAATTTTGTTTTCACCCAGAGGGTTGTAGATGTATGGAAGGTGCTGCCTGAGACGTGGTGGAGGCAGGTACTCTTGCAACTTTTAAGATGCATTTGGATGAGCACTTAAAATGCCAGGGCATAGTAAACTATGGACAGGTAAATGGGATTAGTATAGTTTGGGGTTTGTTGGTCGCCATAGATATGGTGAGCAAAAGGACCTGTTTCTACACTACATAATTCTACGACTCTACATGCTGTCCTCTATTGTCCACTTGAATGGCTTCTTGCTCAATGGTATAATAGTCAGTTTGCTCATCCTCCCTGCAGTCCCTGCTCTCGTCCAGACAAGTTGCAAAAGTACTTGAACCTGATGGACAGTTGCAAGGGCTAATGCCCATCCCTATTGCTATCTTCTGGATACCATGCCAGCTTCACTCATAGCCAAACCCTTCTGCCCCTGACCATAAAGAAAATCTGAAATACCTAGCCTAAAGAACGTGACTGCCTCATGAAGCAAAGGTCCAGTCACCTTGTCCCCTCTCTGATGCATTGCAGTGTCTGAAACTCAGACTTCAGCTCATCAATGTTGGACTGAATTTCCTCAAGCTGCAGACACTTGCTGTAAATGTAGCTGGTGTGGATCACTTTGGTGTCCAGCAGCACCCATATGCTACAGCAGCAACACATCACCAACCCTGCACTTGTAATTGTGCTTAATTTGTCCAATTGGATTTCAAGTTTAGAAGTATTACTCAACAGTCATCTCGAAGTTAGAGTAGGTAGTTTAACTAATTAAGCTATAGATATGCTACAATACTTATATCATCCCAAGACCTCTTTAAACTACTGAAAAAAAACAAAAGAACTGCAGATGCTATAAATCAGGAACATAAACAGAAGTTGCTGGAAAAGCTCAGCAGGTCTGGTAGCATCTGTGAAGAAAAAATCAGAGTTAATGTTTTGTGTCACCAGACCCCGAAACGTTAAGTTTGATTTTTTTTTCTTCACTGATGCTGCCAGACCTGCTGAGCTTTTCCAGCAACTTCTGTTTTTGTTCCTCTTTAAACTACTGCCTGCATTTAGAAGGATAAAACCTTAAAAATTCACCAGCCAATCACTAATTGCTCAAATTAAAACCTTGAACGCTCACCAATTTTGGGAGACTGACAAAAAATGCACCAATAGCGACATATCCTTCTCCCTCTTCGTAGAATTCCCACTTGCACCAAAAACTTAAGTCAATTCTGAGACCTCATCACATTCCTCTGATACATTTTACTGATATTAAAGGTGCTGTATAAATGCCAGTTTTTGCTATTGTTCAGAATGTTATTCACAATGTCTTTCCAACATTGTGTCCTTTTCCTTTTGTTCCAGCTGGAATTCCTGCTCCTATTTACTTTGGAGCTTTGATAGACACAACGTGTCTGAAATGGGGAACCAACAGTTGTGGGAGGCGAGGGGCTTGCAGGATGTATGACACAGATGCTTTCAGGTTTGTTGCTACTTCCGGATTGCCTGTTGTACTGAAAATAATGGCAGCAATGCAGCTAATTGGTACACTGTTCTCTGAGTTACCAGTGCAGCCACAGTCCATTGAAACTAAACCTCACAAGAATTTCGTGTCAGTGTCGCAATATGATGAAGCTTCGACAATGGCCCCGATCACTGTGGTAGCTTTCTTCGCTCCGAAAGCAGCTGTTGAGTTCATCTGACCATTCATGTACTCCAGGTGAAATTAGGTGCAGAGCTGAAAGATGCTCAGTCCCAATTCATTCTGGGAGCTCTTCCTGAGTCTGGTAGGCGACTCAAGAAACAGCATGTGTGGCGCAATTTTGAAGAGCTTGGCGCATTTTACACCGGGAATTCTCACTCCCTCAGTTTCTGCAGGATCCAGCATGAAACTGGAGATGGCCAGCAGATGAAGCAAGCTGATTACAGGGCAGTGCAGGTAGAGTTGACTAGTGTGAGTGGTTCTATGTCAGCACCCCCAAACCCCCACTCCTTTCTGAAGGAAACGGTTACTATCAAGATAGAATTCATTTCTGTGAATGGAGAGGTGTGTTTCAGTGGGACGAGTGGGCATTGGGTAGGAGTGGGGAGGGTGGACATCCAACCCTTGAATATTAGAATTCCACTGCAAGGGTGGTAGGATGTTTCAGGTACAGTCGGATGTGCCTACAAGCCTCACATTAGTGTGGACACCTCCTACAGGCTCAGGGTATCCTGGCAGAATCAGTGCTGAACAGTAACTGCTTTGACCATGGACATGAAAGTATTTTGGGGCTAGTTTACAGTTTTCATTATGACAACTGGATGTGAAGATTGGAGCTGGGCTGTCAAGGCTTTTGTGTTCATGGGATCTTGGTATAATCCATAAATTTTGAATGCATTTCCACATTGTTTTGCTAAGATCAAGGGTAAATTGTAAATTGACTGCAGCTCCCTCCTTATCTGAACTCTCACTTACTGACCTGGTGAAGGAGCTATTCTCTCTGGGCCCAGGTGACTTAGTCCTCGATAACACAATTTTAACATTCACGTCACATAAGTTCTGGGTGATGACCATCTCCAACAGGGCAAAACCCCAACCAACTGATCAGAGGCATTACCATTACAGAATCCAGCACCATCAACAGTCTGGGGATTATCATTGACCAGAAACTTAAATGGACCTCACCTATAAATACAGTGGCTGCAGGAGCAGGTCAAAAGATGGGAATTCTGTAGTGATCAACTCAACACTTGACTCAATGAAGCCTGTCCACATTTTCGACAATCACAAATCAGGAGTATGATGGAATACTGTTCCTTGCCAGGATGAGTGTAGCTCCAGGAATTCTCAAGTAGCCTAACATCACCCAGGACAGTATAACCAATTTGATATGCACTCCATTCACCATTTTAAACATTCTCTCCCGCCACACTTGGCATACAATGGCAGCCGTTTGCATGATCTAGAAGACGCACTAGAGCAACTCACCAAGTCTCCTTCAACAGCACCTTCCAAACCCATGACCTCTACCTCCTAGAAAGCCAAAAGCATCAGATGCATGGGAATGTCACCACCAATGGTAAGTACCCCTCCAAGCTACATGCCATCCTGAGCTAGAACTATATTGCCTGGAATTTCCTGGAATTCTCTTTCCAACATCACTACATATGACCTTACACCAGTGCATCAAGAAGATGACTCATCGTTGCCTTTATCTTATTTCCCACCAAATTCAGGTCGATTCCGGTCATGAAGGGTGGTCAAGGATATCCCCAAAAACTGTCTGATAGTATTCTCAGAGGATCCTGTTGTTCACTAAGCTGCAAGGCAGCTGGGGATAATCGACTGGAGTGTGTTATGTGTATAGGACATTGCTTTCGTGTCTCACCTTAAAATGTCAATTTGAGTTCTTTTAACCTTCCAAGGAGTAGATGATTGATTGATTGATTTATTGTTGTCACATATACTGAGATATAGTGAAAAGTGTTGTTTTGCAACAGATAGGTCGTGCCATACAAAGTGCATCAGAGTAGCAGAACAGGGTGCAGAGTACAATGTTACAGCCACAGAGAAGGAGCAGAGAAAGGGAGATCAGAATTGACATTTGAGAAGTCTGTTCAAAAGTCTGATAACAGTGGGGAAGAAGCTGTTCTCAAATCGATTTGTACGCATATTGAGCGGAAGAGAGTATAACTGGGGTGGGAGGGGGCTTTGATTATGTTGGTTGCTTTCTCGAGGCAAGTGTAGATGGAGTCAATGGATGGAAGGCTGGTTTGCGCGATGAACTGGGCTGTGTTCACAACTCTCTGTAGTTTCTTGCGGTATTGGGAAAAGCAGTTACCAGGAAATAACATGTTTAAATTCTCTCTCATATCCTTCCATGTTTGCAGGTATGCCTACCTTGGAGTGCCTGCAGGATTTGGAGTATTCTGTTTTGCTCTTTTTATTCCTTTTTACCTGCAAGTGAAGAAGCGTTTTGCATTAAAAGATGAAAAAGCATTTGACAATGAATGTACAGAACTGGACGCCGTGAATGAAGATAATGATCGCACTGGCTGTGACCTCTCGATGAATGCAGTAAATCCTGAATGAATTCACTCACCCGACACCTGGACTGTATGGAGAAAGAGAAGGCTTGAAAAGTTCCATATTAATTTTATGTGAGGGGTAATATTTAAATGTTAGCACCTCCCAGAAAGTGCATAAGATCAGTGGATGGCCATCCTGATCTTCTCACATTCCTGTTGCGCCAAGCTCTGCAATGGGCCTGTTTAACTGTAAAATTAAGTCAATGAGCTGTTCCAAATAGTTATCTGTGAGAAACGTTTCAGTTAGTCTGTAAAATTCTGACTTGGAAACAGTGTCTGTAAAGCTGTATTTGCTGCTACTGACAATTAGTGGACTATCTCCTCAGCTGGTACAGTGAATGGACAAACCCTCTGATTGGCTGGCATACTGGATTAACGCACCCTGTGATTAGCTGTCAGACTGAATCAACACACTACATGATTGGCTGTCAGACTGGATCAACATACCCTCAGATTAACTAGCACACTGGGTTAATGTTTAATTTATAGAGCTGGTAAACGCACTTTGGCTAACTTAGTAAGTAAAGACATCCTCTATCTGATTATCTCTTTCCCTCAAAGTGCCCAGATTGAATGGTAACAAAGGTTGAATTTGTGCTGTGTGATGGACATTTTTTGTGTGATTTATTTCTAACTATATTTTAACATTTAAATCAAATTAATTAATAATTTTTTTAAAATGTATCAGATGAAAGAGAAAGCAGAAAGAGAGAAGGTGGAATTCTAAAAATCTCAATCCTACATGGCAGTGACTAATGTTAACAGGTTACCATCTTGATGTATGATCATTGTTCAGAAGGGACTGCAGTGGAAACACAGAGAAAGGAAGTGTAAAACTAACTAGATGCTGCTATATACACAGGGCTGGATTTTACAGGTGGCTCAATTCCACTCACACTGTGTAGAAAGGTCGGTCGTGGGCTGACTGATGGCAAAAAATGGCTGCCCCTCAGCGATAGTACACTGGTGCGGCCTACATGAGGTAATCATAGGATTTCCACCCCTCAGGTAATGGAATTCCTGTCCTCAAGAGATGCCAGACAATATGGCTGACCACCAGCTGTGCGGACCCATCAGTACCAGAGTTTGACTGATGCTTGGCACCACAATCAGCCCAGGGGAAATGATCCACGGCTGCAGAGGGCTTTTCAGGAGGCAACAGGGACCGTCTACAAGCATGGTTTCAGGAATGAGAAACTCCAGATCTGAGGATAGATTGAAGAACTTGGGACTGTAATCCTTGGAGAGAAGAAGTAAGAGAGGAGATTTGATGGAGGTTTTCAAAATTATGAGCAGGTTGGACAGAGTATATGGGGTATTGCTGTTCCCATTTATAAAAAACAAAAAGGAGGGAGAGGACATGGATTTAAATTGATGTGCAAAATGAAGTAAGAGTAATGTGAGAAAAAACTTATTTTACTCAGCATGTAGTTAGGCTATGGAATGCACGGCCTGGAAATCTGGTAGAGACAGGATCAATTGACGCATTGAAGAGGGCACTGATGATTATTTGGATATAAATAATGTGCAGGGATATGGAGAAAAGGCAAGAGATTGGCACTAATTAACAGAACCAGTGCAGTCATGATGGGCTGACTAGCCTCCTTCTGCACTGTAATAATTCTATGGTTCTATGATGTAGGGGACCTACGTGAGCAGTGTGGGGATTTGATTCTTCAGGACAGGGAGGAAGTCATTTGGGAGGGTTTCCTCCAATGGGCATATAGCAGTCCCACCCCCACCTTTCCTCCCCAACCAAAGGAGCTACACCTACTTCTCACTTGTCTTTTCACCTGAGGGACAGGAGGTGTGAAGTTGTGGACTGGTTTCCTTCATTCCAATCTCCTTGACCACACACAGTATTGTGGCAGAGCCATAAACAGACCCTTAAACATCTACTAGTTGTCACTAAAGGCATCACGGCAGCTAAGTTAACTAATGTCTTACCTGCTCACTATATTATGGAAAACTGGGGATGTCAGGAAAGGGCTGGGCAAGACCTCCAGCTCCAGCCAGCCTCCAAACCCATCCCTGGAGTTGGGCTATAAAACTCCCATCTTAGTGCAGGCTGCTTGAGTGGAATAGATACAAAGCAGGATTCAATCAATCAGCACATCAGCAGCTGAATAAATTATTAACTAAAGCCAATGAGGCATGAGTAGAAGAGTTAGCATCACTAGAATCTGAATCCTAAAATTATGATAGTTCAAGAGACAAAGGGCAGCCATGGATACAGAATCCAGAAAGTCACAGAAGCTTCTTAGGATCGGCAGAAAGTTATTTCCGAGAGCAGGTCCTTGAGAGGGCACACAGAACCAAAATGAGCATGTCTGAATTAACCTCAAACAGCAGAAAGAATACTGGGAGATTGTAGGAACTGCCGATGCTGGAGTCTGAGATAACAAGGTGTGGAGCTGGATGAACACAGCAGGCCAGGCAGCATCAGAGGAGCAGGAAGGCTGACGTTTCGGGTCTGGACCCTTCTTCAGAAATGAAAGAATACTGGCTTTTTAAGGCACTGCATGATAGAAATTGTTACACCCTATTGATGACAGTGAGATGAAATTCAGACCTGGAGGCAGCAGGAGGCCAACTCCAACAGGGCCCTCACCATTGACTGAATTGTATTGGTGACTGCCTGACCTGTAAGTGTTAGAATTCACTCCAACACCTCTTCAGCTCTCTCCCTTTCCGTTTTTTAAAACTTTCCTTAAAGCCCACTTCTTACCTGTCCTAGTAACTCCTTATGCGGCACAGTGTCAATTTGCAAACACTTGTGAAGCATCTTGGGATGCTTTGCTAAGTAATAGTTACGGCCCTTTTGTAGTGCAGTGGTAGTATCTCTACTCCTTGACTGAGAGGCTCGGTTCAAATTCAGAAGTGCGAAATAACATCACTGAGCAAGTAGATTAGAAAAATAGGTTAGATTTTACAAAACTTTGTTACCAGGGAAATGCAAATTGGTGTACAAGTTCAAAGAAAATGATAGGAAGCAATTTTGTTTAATGCGCTTTTTTTTCCCTTCAACTGCTTGTCTTGGAGATTAATTTTAATTGCTGAGCACTTGTAGGGAAGGATTTGCTTTAAAAAGGGTTTAGCAAAGCAAGGAGAGGGGCGGCTCAGTGGCTTGGCTCAGTGGCTCAGTGGCTAGCACTGCTGCCTCACAGTGCCAAGTACCCAGGTTCAATTCCACCCTCAGGCAACTGTCTGTGTGAAGCTTGCACATTCTTCCCATGTCTGCATGGGTTTCCTCCAGGTGCTCTGGTTTTCTCCCACAGTCCAAAGATGTGTAGGTTAGATGGATTGGCCATGCTAAATTGCCCATAGAGTTCAGGGATGTGTAGATTAGGTGGGTCACAGGGGGATGGGTCTGGGTGGGATGTCTGAGGGTCAGTGTGGACTTGTTGGGCCAAATGGCTTGTTTCCACACTGTAGGGATTTATGATCAAAGGAGGAATGTTAACATTCATGGGAACCAGGTTTTGCACTCATGACTAACATGAATGAAAAGATTGGTCTTTGCCATACAAATGTGAAGCATAAAACTAATCTGATGCTCAAATACAAAGGTGGCCCTTGGTGGTTCGGAATTTCTTTATGTGTGTGTCACACAGTGTAAGGCCTGCTTGTGTGCAAACTGTTTAGTTTAACAAACTTGTATGGATTTAGTTTAGACTCTTATTTGCAATGCTGTAGTTCCAACTCCTGCACCTGATGGGTATGGCTCATGCCATACACTGCCTGTCTGAAATGAATATGACTGCCACATTCAGAAAACTCATGCAGATATCTCCTATCAGAAGTGAGCATGTTCCTGTTATTCCAGTGGAGGGTACTTTGCTGAGCTTGGGAAAGTCACATGGTGAGATGTACCTGGCCTAGAATTGCTTGATGAAATACCTGAAATGGAAAGAATACTGTTGTCTGTCAATTGGAACATTAAACCTTCCTTTGTAGAATATGAAAATTGAGTTTTCTGGTAAAACAGACAGATGCAATGATAATCACTGTTTTGGATCAGTTAAAATTTCACATATTTTGAAAATAATGGACTACTCAATACAGGTTTGAATTTATGGACTGAAAAGACCAAAAGAATTATCAATGGAAAGTGAATGACTTACAAATTCACAGTTGTTATGATCTCTGAGGGAAAGACTGTAGATCAAAATCACGAAATTGACTTAAATGACCCTCAAATGAATAAAGTACTAACAAGACTCCATTTTTGTAGCCATATCTTTAATGCAAATTGGAACTAACTCAAACTTCCAAGGATAAAGGTTAATTTTATTTTAATTAGAGTCGTAGAGTTGTTCAGCATGGAAACAGACCCTTCAGTCCATCCCGTCCATGCCAACCAGATATCCTAAGCTGATCTAGTTCCATTTGCCAGCATGTCCCTCTAAACCCTTCTAATTAATATACCCATCTAGATGCCTTTTAAATGTTGTAATTGTACCAGCCTCCACTACTTCCTGTGGCAGCTCATTCTGTACACGCACCACCTCTGCATGAAACTGTTGCCCCTTTAGGTCCCTTTTATATTTTTCTCCTCTCACCTTAAACCTATGCCCTCTAGTTTTGGACTCCCCTCCCCTGGAAGAAAGACCTTGGCTGTTCATCCTATCCATGACCCTCATGCTTTTATAAACATCTATAAGGTCATGCCTCAACCTACAACGCTCCAGGGAAAATAGCCCCAGCCTATTCAGCCTCTCCCTATAGCTCAAGCCCTCCAATCCTGTCAACATCCTGCTTCAAGCTTCACAACATCTTTCCTATAGCAGGGAGACCAGAATTGAATGTAGTATTTCGGAAGTGGCCTAACCAATGTTCTGTACAGCTGCAACATGACATCCTAACTCCTATACTCAGTGCACTGATCTATAAAGGCGAGCATACTAAATGTCTTTTTCGCTACCCTATCTACGTGTGACTGCACTTTCAAGGATCAATGAACCTGCACTCCAAGGTCTCTTTGTTCAGCAACTCTCCCCAGGACCTTACCATTAAGTGAATAAATCCTGCCCTGATTTGCCTTTCCAAAATGCAATACCTCACATTTATCTAAATTAAACTCCATCTGTCTCACTTCAGCCCATTTATCCATCTGATCAAGGTCTCATTGTACTCTGAAGCAACCTTCTTTGCTGTCCACTACACCTCCAATTTTGGTGTCATCTGCAAACTTACTAACCATTCTTCCTATATTCACATCCCAATCAGTTATATAAATGACAAAAAGCAGTGGACCCAGCACCGATCCTAACTCTCCCTGGATTCCATGTGATCTAACCTTGCTAACCAGTCTATCCATGTGGAACCTTGTCAAATGCCTTTCTGAAGTCCATACAGACAACATCCACCTCTCTGCCTTCATCAATCTTCTTTGTCACTTCTTCAAAAAACTCAATCAAGTTAGTGAGACATGATTTCTTATGCATAAAGCCATGTTGACTGTCCCTAATCAGTCCTCTCCTTTCCAGATACACGTAGATCCTGTCCCTCAAGATCCTCTCCAACAACATGCCCACCACTGATCTCAGGCTCTTCCGGTCTATAGCTCCCTGGCTTTTCCTTACCACCTTTCTTAAATAATGGCACCACATTAGCCAGCCTCCAGTCTTCCGGCACCTCACGCACGGCTATTGATAATACAAGTATCTCATCAAGGTCCCAGCAATCACTTCCTTAGCTTCCCACGGAGTTCTGGGATACACCTGATAGGGTCCCAGGGATTTATTCATCTTTATGCATTTTAAGACATCCAGCAGCTCCTCCTCTGTAATAAAGACATTTTTCAAGTATATATTTCTCCAAGTTCTCTAGCTTTTATATTGTTTTCCACAGTAAATACTGACTCAAAGTACTTGTTTAGTGTCTCATCCATCTCCTGCAGTTGCACACATGCATGGCCTTGTTAATCTTTAAGATGTCCTATTCTCTCCCCTTTATTCTTTCCTTCTTTCGCCCTTAATGTATTTGTAGAATCTCTTTCGATTCACCTTAGCCCTATTTTCCATCTATCTCACGTCCCCTATTTGTCCTCCTGATTTCTCTCTTGAATATGCTCCTACTGCCCTTATACTCGATGGATTCACTCAATCCCAGCTGTCTATACCTGCCATATGCCTCCTTCTTTTTCTTGACCTCAATTTCTCTCGTCATCCAGCATTCCCTACACCTACCAGCCTTGCCCTTCGCACTAATAGGAATGTACTGGCTCTATCTGAAGTACCCATAGCACTTCCCATGCAGGTGCAGTGCTACCTAGCTGCACTCTTCTACAATACGCTGTTCATTTCTCACATAGTCTAGGTCAGCTGTCCTGCCCAATAACAGCTTCCACCTTCGGGATATGCAGGTATAATTACATCAACTAGGCATACTTCTGGGGACCTTCACTCCCTTAGGTCATAACATTCCAGGTTTCCTCTTCAAACAATCAACTAATAACATTTTGCAAGGAAAACCATGGAGAGGCAATGTAACATGTATAGTTTTCTAAAGAGGTGCAGGAGCACAGAGTACTTGAGGGTGGGTGGTGAGTGGAGTGGTGCTGTGCATAAATAATTGAAGGTGACTGAACAAGTTGAGAAAGCCGTTAAAAGGCATACATACAATTTTATATAGAGAAGCAAAGGCAGTAAAAGTAAAAAAATGATGTAAGACTGTTACAACTGGCCCTGGGGTGGGGGGTCTCCAATTTTTTATGATTCCGGATCGGAGGAACTGGTTCTGCTTCCTTATTCAACCATCCTCCAATGTGGTCACAACAAGGTAACTTGGAATAAAGGATAACCTTCCCTCATGGCTGGATTTCCCAATTTCAATGCATTTATGTTTTAAAAGGAGCCACCTAAACCTGGCTTTTATTTTAAATAAGGAGTAAATTTTAATTCCCAAACTTTTTATTTGTCTGGATTCATATTTAGTCAGGGCAGTCAGAGATATAAATGCAGCCATTGTTTGCAGGTGAAATGGAATTTCTAACCTTCATTTGATGCTTGTGTTACATTTGGTTACATGATGTCACATGTAGTATTTGCATTCTTTAATTGAAAAACCTGAATTAGTCACAGTTTTGCAGTCCTCTAATCAATTTCAAACAGAGCATCATTATTAGCAACTGGGCAAACAATCAAAGTGCTTTTACAGTGCCTAACTATGTTATTAAGATGGCACAGATGAAATATGGCGTGAAAACATAGCAAGCAATAACATAGAGCCTTGCTATGTTTAAATTCAAGTGTCTGAGCTAT
>NC_063353.1:7716264-7733313 GCF_021869965.1 Rhincodon typus | reverse complement strand
AGGTCTCTGCTGTGTTCCCATCACTTGCTCAATGAGACCTTACACTAATTTTCACTCTGGATAGCTTTCTGTTATTGACTGCAGGAGGTAAAAGGGGGGCCATGAAGCATCCATGGCACTCCACACTGCCTTTGGAGTCAGGACAAAGGACAACTTGAAAGGCCTCTCGGGAGCATTGAACAAAACGAAGAGCTCTGAAGCTCACTGTGGTGTAACGCTGGCTGTGAACTGAAAGGGCAGCAACTGAACCATTTGTCTGAAGCCCTCCTGAAAAAAAAAGACTTGTTTGGCTGATTCAGAAGAGTTGGCCTCTTAGCTGATGCTGCACCGCCCATAAAAGTGGCTGTTGGTAATGAGCTGCAGGATTGCAAAGTGACTGATGTATTTTACAGATTGCTCTATTTTGGACTGACGCAGTGGCAGTACCTGTCTGTAGGCGCTGATGCTGATGAGTTGACGCCTGGCTTATGACCGGGGCATTGACCCAATTGCCTGCATTTATGTCTGGGGAAGAATGGATCAAAGTGAGTATACCTATCACTGGAATATCTCCACAGCAAGCTGACGTCAAAAAAACAATATTGAGAGGTGCAGGGCTTTATAAGAGCCGAGAGCTACTCGTCAGCAATAAGAAACAAAGGCAAAAGAGGCAAAAAGCAACACACTGGTGAGGGAGAATAGCCATCCATAGGACTTTCTGAATTCCTGGTGATTCCTGGGACAGAATAGCCGAAGCGCTTGAGCTATTTCAAGTAAGTAATCTTGCAACTTTCCAATCGAAATTGTTCCCTTTTTCAACTTCGACTCGAACCCTTAATCTGTGCGCCCCCCCCCCCCCTTAAGGGGGTTGAATTCATTTTGTTTTTAAATCATTTTTCCTTTTAACTCATAAAAGGTGTCCCTGCCATTAAATTACAAGCGTGACTATAATTCGTAGGTTCACTTGTAAATATCTTTGTCTTTGTTTGCCGAGTAGTTAGTTGGGTTTTGTTTTTAATTAGAATCGTTTATTTTGCTTTCAATGGAATGTTTTGCAAATCTTACGGTTATTGTGGGGTCCGAGGAATTGTTTTGTAGTCGGGGTATTAGACGCGAAAAGGACAGGACAGACTCTTCGACCAAGTGCCTGGGGTCAGAGTGGGTGGTGAACCTCGTGGTTAATCGGTTCCTCGGTAATTTAATCGCCAACTAAAAGCGACACGTTGATGGAAGAATCCTTGCAGCAGGTTTGAAGTGTGGTGAAGACTCTGGGACTATCATCGGTGCAAGCTTGTCTTTGTGTTGCAGGTACAAAACAGTCATGCCCTGTCTGAAACTGTGTACCTTCCTCCTTGGAGCCGCGCTGGCCATCAGCTGTTTGGACGGATTCCAAGCTGCCCCGAGCAGGTCTGTCTGAGAACCAATTTCCTTTTCAAAACCTCCTTTTGCCAATTTTATTTCTTTTTTTAATTTCCTCTACTGTGTGAAGTTTTGATGGGAGATAGTTGGGATCCTGTTCCATCGGAAACGCTACCCAGAAATTAGTAATGTGCCATTGATTGCCTCAAATTTCTCTTGTAATCCATAAATTTAAGATTGGTCATTTTCTCGTTATTAATTCAAGTCCCTATGAAAATAAAGAGGATGTAGGAATTTGGCAGCGAATAAACTGTGCTAATTGAAACCACTCCAGCGCAAAGGCTTGGGAAAGCATGGGTGATAGTTCAGATATGCTGTTACACACCTCTGGAGCAAGTTAGATTTGAACTCAGACCTCCTGGTTCAGAGGTAGGAACACTACCATTGTGCCAAAGGAGACCAGCATGGTGTAATAATGTTGATATGGTACAGCTGTTTGAATGTTGTTATGTTTTAGCTGTTGCAGTTCAGACTCCAAAACCCTTTTATAATGTAGTATGAGACCAATAATAAGATCTTTTGTAGAACATATGTACATAGTACAGTCTGTCAGGGGAAGAATTGGTGCACGTTATTTTTTGTTGTAACCTTTAAGGACAGGGACACTTTTAAATCCTTGCAGCATCTGCCGCATTACGCCAGTCTGGTCTCAATTCAGAGAGTAGTTAAGTAGTTTTAATTTCTACTCCAAATAGTGCAGTACCTAACCTAGGCTGACTCTCCTGTGTACTAATTGAGGGAGTGCTTCACACTTCTAGGAGCCCATTTGTTCCATTCTGCAAACGAGCAACTCACCCAGTGTCACTACCCTGGCTGCCTGCACCTCGTAATGCTACACTTCTCTGATCATTGTTTAACTCTCCTTTTGAAAGGATCAACTGAACTACAGGAACAGATAATAAGGACACATGGTCAGAAGCTTGCTTAGAGAAGTAGTTTTTAAGGGACATCTTAAAGGGGAAAAGGCAGGCAGAAAGGAGAGGCATTCCAGAGCTAAGACCCATGATACCAAAAAAAACTGGTATCACTGGTGAAGGAATTCATATCAGGGAAGTGCAAAATTCAAGAATTGAAGGAACACAGAGAACGTAAGTAAAGCTTGTAGAAGTTTATAGGAATATATCACTTTAATCCATTACATGTGTAAATAGCCTCTGTGTCTTGATTACACATTTAAACGGTTGGACTTTAGTGGATGCAACACATCTGTAATTTTCTTTTTCTTATTTATATGTACTCACTGACTTCACTGATTATATGGGAAATCAGACTGGGCAGCATAGAAAGTAAAAAACAAAGTTCATACATTTTTATAGCACCATTCATAACCTCAGTACTTCAAAGTGAACAAAGTATTCAAAAATAAGACTCAGAGATAGTAAGAACTGCAAATGCTGGAGTCAGAGACAACACAGTGTGGAGTTGGAAGAACACAGCAGAGCAGTCCGCATCAGAGGAACAGGAAAGTTGATGTTTCAGACCCGAAATGTCAACTTTCCTGCTCCTCTGATGCTGTCTGGCCTGCTGTGTTCCTCCAGCGCCAACCACACTGTTATTTCAAAAATGAAACAGCCAGTTTTCGATCAGAAAATGTCTCACATTCAGCAATGAAATAACTGACCAGGTAACCTAATTTAGTTCATTGTCACATTTGGATAGAGCGCATGGTTGTGAAGTGCCCTGAGATATTATGGTTTGTTAGATGTTCCGATATAACTGCATGTTGTTCTCGATGCCATTGCATGGCTTTAGTAGATTTAAGCATTTGTGTAAATAAATGAAACCTAACCCAAAGTACAGGATGTGCCTTAAGTTGAGGCACATATGAAGAAACCAGGTCCTTGCACAGGCTGTACTTGTAGGTTCAGTGTAAGGGACTCAAATGTCACTGGTTATGTTCATCTAAGTGGAAGAGATCTCCAGTGGTTGAAGGTGGATGGGTCAGTAGGTCAGTCATCATTGAATTTGATTGATTGATTATTTCAGGAGTCAAGGATAAATTTGTGGTGAGTCAGAATGGTGAAATTAGGAGATCACTTTGCAACCTATCTACTTTTTTTTTGCTGTGCAATTGCATTTAACAGGATGAAGTATCTTGTAAAAAAACATATGGAATGTGCTCATGTAGATTTGAGTTCCATTAAACTACAGTGAGAAATTTATTTGTTTAATCCAGTGTCTGATCACAATGCTTTGTGTGACGCTGAACAACCTAGTGATGGAAAAATTGACATTGGTGTGTCACACGATGCAAATAATCACAACTAGTAAACCAGTAGTGCTTTTAACACTGTGAACCATCCCAAGGCACTTTGCAGGAACATAGTCAGGCAAAAAATGACCGTGAGTCAAAGAAGGAGATGTTAGAAAAGATGATCAAATATTATTGAGCAGCATATTAAGAGAGGGGAGAGAGAATTCACAACAGGCCAGAGATGGACGTACTCTGAGTTCTCAGAGGAACCTTAGAGCTGAAACAAAAGTTACAGCGAAAGAGAGAGAGGTGAAGTCATGAAAAGACTTGAACATGAAGGTAAGAAATGGAAGTGTTGGTAGTTAGAGAGCACAAACATGATGGTAAACAGAACTGGCTGCAGTGTAGAGGATGGGCAGCAGTTATGGTTGAGTTAATCTTTATCATGAGTGGAAGCCAGGAAAAAGAGAACTGGGAATAAAAGCTAACTTACACTGCTCCCCAAGCCAGATCCCAAAGAGCTTGTTGCTGCTTTTTCTGACCATTATTATTGTATCTCACTAAACCAGATACCCTGCACATTCTACAAGCCAAGATGCTGTGCCCCTTGAGTTTGACTCCTGGTTGGTTCCAGCGCTGAGGAAGAGGGCGCTCATGGGCTGGTCAGCTTTACCTGAGGAAGATCTTCTCAAAACGAAGAGGTACTAATGAGCACACATTATTTGAGTCCAGACAAGAATAATCTTCGGCTCAAATTGCCACCACGTAATATTCTGACCACTTGATATAATGTGGAAAGAGCTATTTGTTTTGCAAGTCTAAGATGCTAATAGAACTTGCTTAACATCAGAGAGAAGAAAAGACAGCTTAATATGTCAGCTGTACACCCAGCATTACAAATGAAGATGAGGTATACAAGGTATAGAAGCACTTTAGTAAGGTTAAAAGCAAAGAGTGGGGAGGGATTGTTAACACTATACTGTACCCAATCGGTCACCCTTTCACAAGAAGGTGCAAAAGTATTGAAGGTACAGGAAAGATGATTCTAGAGCTAAAAAAAACTAGAACTCTCTGGAATGAGGAAACACAAATAAAGCTTAAAAACACTGAATAGACCAATTGATTGAACGGCCTGTTTCTGTGCTTTACTTTCAGTGGAGACAATGTTGAACTGTAAAGACAAAACAATTGAGGAAGTCAATGTCATGTTCAAATATTATTGTTTTTGATCAATCCCAGCTTCATTTTTCAGGGGGCTGGTTAGCTATGTTGGCTGAACAGCTAAACATAGAAACGTAGGAACCGGAGTAGGCCATTCAACCCTTCAAGCCTACTTTACCATACATTACAATCGTGTCCAATTATTGAGCTCAATACACTATCCTACCCTCCCCGCATATACATTTAGCCTCAAGACCTATATCTACCTCCTTGCTAAAAAGACAATCTTTTGGCATCAAAGATAACAAGGTGTAGAGCTGGATGAACAGAGCAGGCCAAGCGGCATCAGAGGAGCAGGAAAGCTGACATTTCGCATCAGCAGTTCCCATTATCTTTTGGCATCAACTGCTTTCTGTGATAGTGAATTCCACAGGCTCAGCACTCTCTGGGTGAAGAAATTTCTCCTCATTTCAGGTTAATACTTTATCTTCAAACTATGTAGAGTGACACCAATAGTGCAGGCTTAATGTCTGCACTAGTCTGGTTAATATGAAGCTCCTGCTTGCTCAACCTCACCTGAGGCATGGTGACTGTCAGGTTAAACACACCACTAGCCATTTCTGTCCAATAGTAGAACATCATCTGAGCCGTAGTGACATTCACTTCAGAACTACATCTAGTTCTGACCAGAAAGAGTGTGTCACATATCTGACGTGGTTTAAATTTGAGAGATGAAGTGTTTCCCCTCTTGAAAATGAAACAGGAACATTTATGTATTTCTGCCTCATCAATCAGAGCTCCTATTTTCTGATTTTCATCATCTAATGTTAATATTAATTATCTTTCAAAGGTTGCAATGCAAATGCCAAACCTTATTCACAGACAACGGTTCCACATGAGGATAATGCTGCTGATGTTGGAAATCTGAAATATGAGCAGAAAATGTTGGAAATACTTAGCAGGTTAGGCAGTATCTGTGGAGAAAGAAACAGAGTTAACGTTTCAGGTCAGTGACCATTTGTCAGCACACAAGAATCAGTTCAGATGTTTCAATTCTTCTGCATGAGTGTAGTGCAAATACAAATAAAACAAAGTTAAAATTCATGGTGAACGAACTGAATGCCGATAACTAACAAGATATTAATAGAGGCTTACTATAACATTGATTCAGTTTTTTGCTTGTGCTAACACTGATAACAGTGGGAACAGCAGTATCTTTAGCTTGGTGCTGCATTTTAATGAGACAGGGTTCAGGTACTTGAGATAAGTTAAGGGACAGTGAAGGTATTGACTCTTAGATGTTCATTTCATTGAATGATGATGGTGGTGCATTCCAGTTGACTGACAGAGTCTGTGTTGCTGTGGCAACATGCGCATGCATGTTGTCGTCTGGAGCTAGGGAAAGCAATTTGTAGAGGCTCCAATTTCTTTCCATCGCTGACTGACCAGGAATCTCTGCCACTCTCACCTCCTGCCATTAGCACTTGTTGGAAGGACTTAGAGGTTGATACTCAACCTGAAAACAAAAAGTGCTGGAAATCACAGCGGGTCAGGCAGCATCGATGGAGAGAAAGCAAGCTAACATTTGGATCTAGATGACTCTTCAACAGTGCCGAAGTGAAGTGTAGAGTGTGCGGCATTTATGCAGTCGCTGGGGGAGAGTTGGAGTGCTGGGGGAGAAAGGATGTTGATAGTTCAGATTAGGTAATTGGAATGTGAGAATGGCAGAACAATGGTGTGTTTAAGTGCCAGACTGGAAAGAACAAACGTCTCACTGGGGTCAGGGGGAGGGGAGACAGGAGATGGCGACAGAAAGTATTACAAGCAAAGGTAAAATAAAGGGAAGGAATGGGTTCAAATTTGAAGCTGTTGATTTAAATAGAGTCCAGAAGGTTGTAAAATGCCTAGCCTGAAGATGAGATGTTGTTCCTCCAGTTTGTGCTGTGATTTGCTGGAGCACTGCAGTATGCCCAGGACAGGCACATGAGCATGCGAGCAGGATGCTGTGTTAAAATGACAGGCTACAGGAAAGAGGGGGTCATGCTTGCGCTCAGAGCGGAGGTGTTCTGCAAAGCGGTACCCAGTCTGCGTTTGGTTTCTCCAATGTAGAGTAAGTCACATTAGATGCAGCAAATACAATACACAAGATTGGAGGAGGTACAGCTGCTTCACCTGGAAAGACTGTTTAGACCCTTGGATGGTGAGCAGGAAGGAGATGATGGGGCAGGTGTTGCACCTTCTGCGGTTACGTGGGAAGGTAACGTGGGAAGGGGCTGGTGGTGTTGGTGGTCGAGGAATGGATTAGGGTGTCCTGGAGGGAACGATCCCTGCGAAATGCAGGCAGAGGGAGTGAGGGGAAGATGTGTTTGGTGGTGGTGTTCTGCTGGAGTTGTCTGAAATGGACCTCAAAGTCAAGTTCTAACTTAAGCTATTGTAGGCTGTTTCAAATTGTACTACAGAAGTGGGAAACATGCATGGGCTGGATTTTCGTAGGAATGGCCGCGTCACACAGATTGCACACTGACCACTTTTTTTTTACAAAATAAGGGAATTCCACATTTCTGAGAGGAAATTCCTCAGAACAGAAGAGCCTTACTTCAATTCTTTCAATTCATATGTAGCGGGGAACTGTCGGAGGAAGGCAAATCACATTCCAGTTCACAGCAGTCATCTTCCGTATTTTGCAATTTAAAGGTCCTGACAATCATGTTGACAGCCGCTGTCAAATCATTAAGTACATAAGAGGGTAGAATACCCAGCAGGTAGGGAACTTGGTAAGTAGGGTGCCAGCTGGAGAGGGTGCTAACTGGATCAGGGGTAAGACTCCAGGTGGGTAGGAGACCAACTGGGAAGGGGTTCGCGCACCAAAAGAGTGGGACGCAAGGTGGCAAGGTAAGTATTTAGGATTGGTTTGTGTGGGTGGGAGGTTTTGGATCCAGCCAGGTTCAGGACCAATGTTGGGAGGTGGGGCGGGGGGGTGGGAGCAGTAAAATCGGGTCATGTACAGCAGGAGCGATAGCAGTGGTCAGGTCGGGTCTGGTCCAGTGCAGTGGGATGGGGATTGGTGGGAGGGAATCAGGGTCTGGTTGGTGGGGGAGATGTACTTGGGAGTGTGCGAGATAAGTATGGGGCCTGTTGGATTCAGGGTTAGCCTCTTAATATAAGTCTAACTTTTCCTGACTAACTATTTTGTTTAATTTCATCCGAATGCTCCTAAGTCTCTGGTTTAAATGGAGACTCTCAGAGGGTTCCACGTACCCAGCAGAATGTTCAGTTTTGTGGGAAATTCTTTCAGAATGTGCAATAGTGGGGACTAAAATGGGTCACCATGCACAATGCTTATCTATGCTCGAATAATGACTGACGGCCAGTGGAAAATCCAGGCCATGATTTACTTTGTCTAACACTTGTCATCATATAACCTGATCAGGACTGTTGATTCCCAGTCTTACTTTAAAGGTGGGATTTGAGCTTTATATTTCAGGGGGTTGATGTGAGAAAGAATATAAGAAACGTGCTATCGTGGTACAGGGCAAGGTCTGCAGACTTCATGATTATCATGTTGCTTTACAGCAAGAAATATTCCATTTCCAAGACTGTCTTTACTGACTCAAAATCAGGGAGGTAAAACATTTCTGAGGTGGTAAAAAGAGACCGTAATCTGCTGATGATATTAAGTATTCAGTGTGTGGTTCATTATCAACAATCTTAAAAGAATTGTGAAGCCAGATCTAGAGTGCATGCTAAAGGAGGTCATACCAAACTGTGGTGGTCTGTCAGACCGCAGTCTGGAGTCACCTAACAGAAAAGGCATTAGATTGATCCCTCATTTCAGAATCTGGTTATGCATTACAATTTATAATGTAGAAAGCAAACATCTAATTGGCGAATATATTATACTGTGAGGATAAGCTCTACAGAAAACCTAAATTAAATTCGGAGAATTATTTAAAACTACATTATAAAAGTAAAACAAAGGCAGAAAGGGATGCAGATTCAGTTTAGCAAAAGGCATATTTGGGTTTATATTGGGAAGTTCATAACACAATAGTGTTGTATACTGTCAGATAGAGTTGAGGAAGCAGGAAGACCGGGTATGCTTAAGAAGCAATTGGATGCCAAAAGGGGAACACTTGTACCTTTCAAACTAACTGAAATAAGATGAATTCAAAGGCTTTCTATTGCATAATTATCTTGTGATTTATGTTCAAAGGAATATCAGACTGTGGTATAGATATCTTGTTGGAAAGTAAGTGCTCATGTCATGGTGCTACTAATGAGTGTTATCTACAGATGCATTTTTAGACAAAAAAGACAGTATCTCATGTGGTAACGGGGGACTGGGTTTCTCGGTCATTTTGACCCATTTTTGGGCACCTCAAAATGGATAATTTCATGGAATTTGTAGGAAATGCAGCAGACTGGATTCTCAGCTGAAGGTATGTGAAGTAGTGTTTGTGACATTGGAAGAAATAGATATTTTAAAAAATAATTTTGAAATACCAGTTAATATGTTTCCATTTAAATCACTAGGAATACAATTTCAATCTAGAACTTTAAAATCAGATCTAACTGCATTATACTAATCCTTTTACAGTGCCCTTGTATTTGCTGTAACTGGACCAACCTAGGCATCAGGCACAGTTTCTATCCTGGAAACCAAAGTGGAAAGAATTTCAGCTGATATTGTCTTAAAAGAGTTATAGGATTCATTCTAGATTCTTAATATCCTTCAGACTATATTATTCTTGATAATATTTCCCCAGTGTTAATATTTTATATTGCTGTTTGATTTACAGTTTCATAATTCGAAAATACTTGGTGCTGCTGGTTGGTTATCTATTGACAATTCCAAATAAAAATTTCCCTCCTATAAGATCCATTCATAGGATCAAGAAAGTTATCTGTATTACAAAGCAATATTAGGAAGCATTTTTACTGTACAATAGATGTTACAAATCTAGAATTCATTTCCCAGAAGACTAGAGGTTGGGCAACTGGTGCTTGCAACTAGATTTAGATCATAGAATCCCTACAGTGTGGAAACAGGCCCTTCAGCCCAACAGGTCCACACCGACCCTCAGAGCATCCCACCCAGTCCCATCCCCCTATAACCCACCTAATCTACACATCCCTGAACACTATGGGCAATTTAGCATGGCCAATCCACCTAACCTGCACATCTTTGGACTGCGGGAGGAAACCGGAGCACCCGGAGGAAATCCACACAGACACGGGGAGAACATGCAAACTCCACACAGACAGTCACCCAAGGGTGGAATCGAACCCGGGTTTCTGGCGCTGTGAGGCAGCAGTGATAACGACTGAGCCACCATGCTGCCCTTGTGGGGTCTTTTTTGGGTTTGGTAAGGGTTTTACAGGGAATGGTACAACGACAAGGAAATAGATGTACAGATCAACCTATGAGTTAACTGAATAACCAAACTACAAGAGGAACTGAATGACCTCCAGTTTGTTCCTAAAATTTCAAGTTAAATCACCACTAGTCTTCTCTCTCTAAAGAGAGTGAGGCCTATGGTCTGCTAGGACTATGGTGACTACTTTATTATGTAACAGCATCAGAGTTACAATGACAGTTTTCTCACGGGATTTTTTTGAAGAAGCTAAATCTTTTATCTTGCTCTTTTGTACCGCAAAATACGGTGATTCCAACTGAGTTCTGATGTTTATTCTCTTATCTGTTGCAGTATTCGTGTGAAGAAGAGGAGGTGCAACACTGCCACTTGTGTGACACAACGTCTGGCGGACTTTTTGAGTCGTTCCAACAGCAACTTGGGTGCCTTCTACTTGCCAACAAATGTGGGATCAAACACTTATGGCAAGAGAGATGCCATGGGGCTGTATAGCAGAGAACTCTACAGTTACCTCCAACGCTAGAGCTGAGAGCAGTCCAGGGCCCTTTTTTTCTTAAAATTAGAAGATTATTTCTGTAGGTCCAACATTGGTAGAGGATCATAATGCTGTTTTAGAAGTTTTAAGCAGTGGTACCCTGTTTCACTGTTCTTGCTGTGGAACAACAGTATGGATTTCAGGTTCATTGCCATGTGTATGAAGTTTCCTGCATGTTTTTAATTTGAAGAAACCTGCTGGTACTACATGAATTAATTGTAATAACTAAGTTATTCTGAATCTATTAAAGATGAGTATTGAGAATTTTTTTTAAAAGCTGGACAATATTTGAATTTCTGTGTAGATACCATAGTGAGAAAAGCATGACATATATGTTTTCTGGTAAATAAGGTGGCTGATGTGCAGAAATCAACTGTTATGCTCAGGAATGATCAGACTGAACTACTCCAATACATACACATTTCATCCATTTAACTGGCGTGGCATGTGCTCTCTCTGTCTGGTAGCACCGTACTTATATAGGAACAAAGGACTTTCCAACAGGAGTTGGTCATTTGCTCCTTCAAACCTGCTCTACCATTCAATAACAGCATGGCTGATCTGACTGTGGTCTCCTGTACTTTCCTGTCTGCCCCCATAGCACTTAAGTCCCTTGTCTTGTCAAAAATCTATATAGCTCAGCGCTGAATGAATTCAATGACCCTGCCTCTACTGCGCGGGAATGAGAATCCACGGACTAAAGACTCACAGAGAAAAAAACAATTGTCCTCATCTCCATCTTAAAAGCGTGGCCTCTTATTCTTAAATGGTGTCCCCTACTTCTAAAGTTCCCCAGTATCTACCCTGTCAAGTCTCCTGAAGGTCTTAAACAAAAAATTGAAAGAACTGCGGATGCAGTTGTGGGTGGGAACCGGAGTAGGACTGGATAAGGGAATGTTCCACATAACGGAGTCTTGTCATTACATGGGACGCTACCACAAACAATCCATTTTCAGTCACTAATGATCCCCATTAGCAGCTATTCATTCTTCCAGGCTGATCTTTGCATGCTTTTTGGTATGCCCAACTGTGTTTTTTTCTCTCTCTGGGCTCCATCTCCACTTATCATTTACTCCTTCCCCTTCCCCCACCCCTTCTCCAACATATAAATGAACCATTTCCTAGCTACCATCAGTTCTGAAGAAGGGTCACTGGATCCAAAACATTAACCCTACTTTCTCTCCATGACCTGCTGAGTTTTTCCTGAAGATCTTATATGCTTCAGTCAGGTCACTTTTCATTCTTCTAATCTCCCATGGGTTTATGTCTAACTTTTCTTTGTTAAGATTAACCCTGATGAAGGGTCTAGGCCCGAAACATCAGCCTTCCTGCTCCTATGATGCTGCTTGGCCTGCTGTGTTCATCCAGCTCTGCACCTTGTTGTCTCAGATTCTCCAGCATCTGCAGTTCCTACTATCTCTGTTACAGGAATGAGTTGAGTTCTCAGAACTGAATATACAAACAGAGAACCTAGACATATTTTAATAAGGAGTGAGATCTAGTGTGAGTATTATGGAGTACTCCTGGCTTGCAACCAGATAAAGCCAACACCATGCATTGGCAAGTTTCATGTTATCTGTCTAACTAGGAGCAAACTAATCATTAGGACAGTAATTTGTAAGGCTGCCTGTGCCAATTGAGGGACGTAGATAAGGTGAATAGCCAAGGTCTTTTTCCCAGGATAGAGGAGTCCAAAACTGGAGGGCATAGGTTTAAGGTGAGAAGAGAAAGATTTAAAAGGGAGCTAAGGGGCAACTTTTTCATGCAGAGGGTGGTGTCTGTGTAGAATAAGCTGCCAAAGGAAATGTTAGAGGCAGGTACAGTTACAACATTTAAAAGATATTTGGACAGGTACGTTAATAGGAAAGGATATGAGCCAAATGCAGGTGAATTTAGGATACCTGGTTGACATGGGCGAGTTGGGCCAAAAGGTCTGTTCTGTGCTGCATGATTCCATATGTATCTCAGCAACCACCTCCCATGGCCTGTATACTCCTTCAGATCCTTTCAGTGAGTCATGCGGCTGGTTATTTATCAAGCTGATAGAGTTATTTGAGCAAGAATGCGAGGAGGTTTGACGATAGCTCTCATGCTGATCTGTTTCTGCATCATTCATTCTAAGTGGAACAGTCCTATGTTACTGCAGATCTGCCTGACTCATGTTTTGAAAGATAAAATCAATCACTGAGGTTTGCTTGGTTCAGAGCTGCAGGCGTGTCAATTTGGAGACAACCAAGTCCAGAGACAGCCTGCTCAATTCCTCTATAAGGGATATTGTCATTAGAGGACAAGCATAAGTTTAAACTCTCACAGGGTTGACAGCAGAAGACAAGCATTCTTCTTCAGCTTGGACCTCACATTGCACTACATTTATTGCTCCAACATTGGAGCTTTGGATAAACTGTTTGACTGTCTGTGACTGAAGCCAAACTAAGACAACTTCAGTACAAGCACACACAAACTTGTATATCTAACCTCAGATACCACCTTCTCAGGCTCTGGCCCCAATATCTGTCATATATTTATCAGTTATTCAGGAGGGTGTGCTTCCAACGAGATGGAGTAGAGCATATACATTTCTCTAAGCTTAATGCCAGACATCAAGCTTAGTCACCACCAACTGTTTGATCTATTTCCTCAGGTAAGGGGAGTTGGCAAAGAAAATTATCTACTATAGCTCCTCATTTAGAAGGGCAAGTGGTAAATCAGTGTAGGTTGACTTCCCTGTGACTATTTCACTTTTTCCACAGCTTAGTGTTGAGTTTCGAAACCTGGAAGAAAACTTTGCATTTCCTGGAATTAAAATCAAAATCCTGAGGGAGAACATTTTAGAAATGCATCTTAATTGCAAGAAGCTTCACGTATTTTGATAACTAGCGACGATGTAATCGGAAACTTGAAAGGCTAGAATACCTTGTCTCATTCCCAATGTTGCCCTGAACTAAAGTTGGCATCGTCAGAAGATTCAGAGATTGAAGTGAATGAAAGACTGAAACAGACTTCCTCCATCTTCAACACAATACCTTCAAAACTCCTTCTGTAGCCATGCTAATGATTTCAGCCTTATAGAGTCATACAGCACAGAAACTCACCCATCGGTCCAACTCGTCTGCACTGACTGAACTAGTCCCATTTGCCTGCATTTTGCCTGTATCCCTCTAAACTCTTCCTATTCACATAACCATCAATGTACCAGCCTTTACCACTTCCTCTGGCAGCTCGTTCCGTACACACACCATCCTTTATGTGAAAATGTTGCCTGTCAGGTCCTTTTTAAATCTTTCATCTCACCTTAAACCTATGCCCTCCAGTTTTGGATTCCCTTACCCTGGGAGAAAGATCTTGGTTATTCACCTTATCTATGCCCTTCATGATTTTGTAAACCAATACAAGGCCACCTCTCAGCATCCCACTCTCCAGCGAAAGAAACCCCAGCCTACTCAACACCTCCCAATAGCTGAAACTACACTCCCCTCCCCCCCCACCACCCCAGGTCCTGGCAAAATCCTGGTAATTTTTTTCTGTAACGTTTCAAGTTTAACAACATCATTCTGATAAAACGATGACCAGACTTATATGCAGTGTTCTAAAAGTGGCCTCACCAATTGTGTTGTACAGCTGCAACATGGTAGGTTATGTAATACAAGTGAAGGGCCCTTCAGGATTGTTAAAGGTACTGTGCATTTGGGTAAAAAAAAGTCAATAAATTACTTGGAACTGTCAAGGTCTTTGCAATTGTCAATCTGTTGAGTCATTTAAATTTCCAGATGATTCAGTTTTTGAGAAAACTATCTGGGTTGTGAAAAATACTAGTTATCTATTCAACTCTGTTGACATAAACTAGAAGGCAAACTGATTTCAAAATATATTCCTATCATGAGTGTTTATCAGTTCATAGTTTGATTGGCAAGTCTAAATGCTAATAACATCTTTGAAGTGGGGCTGTGAATAAAATACATGTTTTTAATAAGGGATTAAATAATCAAAGGAAAATAAATCTGATGAATATATTTTTATCACTGAGAGTCATTTTTAAATACTGAATTCTTCAATACACAAGAAATTTGTCTTTTTTTTTCCCAAAGCATTTGGATATTGGATGAGATGCCTGGAAGGTATAAGGGCAAATTGTAGTGGATGAAGACATAGGTTAGCAATAAGTTGGCTTAGGGGCTAAAAGGACCATGGGAATAGGTGGAGTGACACAGTTTGGCGCAGAGAATATAGGCACCACAAAGAGTATTAGGCACCATTGGGTGTAGGAGAGAGCCATAAATTACAATAGACATTATGAGAGGCCATGGGATGGGTGGAGGACGTAGATTTGTATAAATGGTATCAGGGCCTTGGAGGCATGTAAAATGTCATAGGTCGCCGTGGGTTGGCATAGATGAAGCTTGGGAGAGTGTTGGGGGGCGTTGAGGGGATATAAGGGGTTTTTTTTGTTTTATTATTTTTCTAAAATTGCCAATGAACCTAAGCGGACCGACTTCAAAATTCAGTTCCATACCCGGGAGCTCCTGTGGCTGCCTCCAAACCTTTACAAGGGTGATGGCCAAATTCCTACCAACACACTTCCCCATAAGCATTTACCACCTGGGGCTCTTTGTTCTGTGTCAGCTTTGTGGTGACGGAAACTTTCCTGACTTTGCATTCCCATCCCAGAAGCCTTTGTGCAATCTACAACATGGACAACAGAGCTTTAGCTTATGAAGCGTGCAAGTTGGGTGTTTTGCTGATCTGATTTGGTATCTGTTTTGTCACGCCATCATGGCATTTCGTGAATGTACTTCATACAAACTTGGCACTGGGCGTATGCTGACAATTCCTGCTGGATTCCATTCGTCCTCAGCTCCGGATTCAGGTTGGGTATTTTAGTTCCAGCAAGCCCATCATGAGTATCCGTCATCTTCCCCTGTTTTCCAAATAAGGCATCAGGTACTATGTATAGACGCATAGAATCCCCATAGTGTGGGAACAAGTCTATCGGCCCAACAAGTCCACACCAAACCTCTGAAGAGCAACCCACCCAGACCCAATCCCATTCCCCTAACCTATCCCTGTAACCTGGCATTTCCCATGGCTAAAACCCCTAACCTACACATCCCTGGACACTGTGGTAAGTTAGCATGGCCAATCCACCTAACTTGGACATCTTTGGATTGTGGTAGGAAACGCACGCAGATAAGGGGAGAACGTGCAAACTCCACATAGACAGTCACCTGAGGCTGGAATTGAACCCGGGTCCCTGGCACTGTGAGGCAGCAGTGCTAACCACTGAGCCACACTCAGGGAGTATTGACAAGAGCCTGTAATTGTTTATCAACAAGGAATTCTACATTGGTTCCACAGTGTGAGTAAGTCTGACTGTGTGGAAAAGGTAGACCACTCACTATTCTGAGGAAGGGTCACTGGACCCGAAACGTTAACTCTGTTTTCTCCTTCACAGATGCTGCCAGACCTGCTGAGCTTTTCCAGCAACTTTGTTTTTGTTCCTGATTTACAGCATCCGCAGTTCTTTTGGTTTTTATTTAGGTAGACCACTCAGTTGGTTGGCAATTGATCTGGGTTGCCGAGTTGGATTACCCTCTCCCACTAAAAGCACTGGGTTTCTGATGGTGCTCTTTAAGGCCCTTGGACCTTTTTCAGGATCTTGACATTGCAACACATGATGACGATGGACTTTGCACGCTAGTAATCCTGCGATCAATGGACATGTGGTGTTCACAATATGAACCAACTAGGATGGACAGTTTGAGTTTGTATAGCAACACTTAAATGTAATGGATATCAAAGATGGAATCTCTGATCTATTGTGGGTGGTGAGTTTGGCAGTGGGTGGTCAAATCATTGTTTGCCACTTCAGTGGGTACAGACATTTCAGTGTGCAAAATGGAAGGCTTTGCACCTGCACTGGTATCCGGTTTTGCAGTCATGTTATCCCTATATGTGTGGGCATATAGTTTGGATGGTGACAATGGCTTCTGTTCCAGTACCAGTGTGCCAATACATTCTTTGATGCTTGCTGTGTCAAATATTGACTCACTTTAAGGGCCATTTCTGACCATGTGGCTTGGCCAGACATTTCATGCATCCTGATGCAGTTTAGTACATGCTCTTGTTTGGAATACTGTGGCTGCCTGGCTTTTGGATGCAGCATTGCATGAGTTGAATCATTTGTTCTGACCTTTGCTTTCCGCATTGGCATTTCCAATGTCCTCGGGTGCCACGTTTATTGCATACTGTCTTAAAAGCTCAGTACTTTCTGGGTACATATGTGAGGTGCTTACTGGGCTTATCTGTAGTGGATACTGTGCCAATGATGGATGAATGACATATAATCTGTGCAGAGATAGTAAGAACTGCCGACGCTGGAGTCTAAGATA
>NC_063353.1:7542105-7715864 GCF_021869965.1 Rhincodon typus | reverse complement strand
GCAGTTCTTGCTATCCCAAAGGTTATGTTAGTTAAAGGTTAAAATTATGATATAGTTATTCAGGTAATAGCAATAAACTTATTCAGCCAAATAGACACACAAAAGTTTAAAAGTAAATAAGGAAAAACAATACTTATAAAGATGAAAATCAGATCAGTTGCTTAGCCTTTTACCTGGTGACATTTCTCTTCCCGAAGTAAAGGTGTTATTACTTGAAGATAATTTCAGTACCTGTGACAATTTCAATGGTCACATAGTCATTCTTGTTCCTTGCTCATTCACAGTTACATCATTTGCAGATTGCCTGGATTATTTCAACTGACCAACAGTTTATTTCCAAATATCTTGCTCTTTACTCTTTCTATGTTAAGAACCCTCTATCATGGTATCTCTCAGAGATTTTCCTGTGGGCTCTGAAAACAATGGCTGTTAGCAACTAGTCTTTATGCAGTTAAAACTCAAAATGGTTGCCATGCAACTCAACTCAGACATGATTGTCAGATTAACAGCGCCATATATTCTGTGAGGTCCACCTGACTGACCTCTTTACAGTCACTACACTGCCCATGCGCTCTTTCACTCTCTGTTTCATTCTATCTCTTTTTAGGAAGCTACAATTCCTGCTCTCCCCTGCCACTGGAACATAATGTGGAGGATTAAAGAAAGAAACAAGAAAAGATTACTTCAGCAAAGCAAAACAAAACACATAGAATAAGATGAACCCTGAGGTTTTAATCCAAGGTTGTTGAACTCAGTGTTCAGTCCTGGAGACCCTAGACTGCAGAATTCTCAGCAAATTTGTTTTTATTTCAGATTGCAAGTACCTGCAGCACTTTGCTTTTTATTTCTGGAAATGTCTAATTGTTCTTCATTGCTGGTGATTTTGATAATTCTGCAATGAAAATATCTTGCATTTACAATTCTATCATGTAGAATGCAATGAACGGCTGGGCCAAGTCTTGACTCATATGAAAGATATCAGTCACTTAATGCTTTGCAAACCTGCTCCTGCACTAAAATAATGTGGTGTTATATGGTACTAAATCTGTTTGGTGTATCCAATTTTTTGTGAGTTCTCTTGTTGACAATCTATTTGGTGTATCCAATTTTTTGTGAGTTCTCTTGTTGACAAAAACGTGTCGCTGTGCCAATGTCACATCCCAAAATAATATATTGCTCATCTCAAGTACTCTTGTGGAATTATCTTTCAAATATTTGTAAACACTATTGATTGTTCTATTACACAGAAAAGTGGCATTCCAAAGATACTGAATGATGCTACCCATTAGAAACAGTTAACAATCCAATATTGTTGGTTCTATCCATTCTTATAACTCCGTTTTACAACATTGTTGAGATTGTACTAAAGACAAAATTAGACAGTTAAATTACAAACATTAAAAGCTGGCAAACATTTCAAATTATTAACATGCATTTGTTTGGAAATACTGAAATATCTGAAAAATTTCTTCGCCATTGGCTATGCCTTTTTATCAAATTATTACTGCTGTCCTGAATACATGATCGAACCAGAAAGGTTGAAAGTATGTCAGCTACAAATCAAATGTGATTTTTTTTTCCTGTTAGAACTATTCAAGATCCATTTGTTTCAAAATTGCTTGCTGCTACAGAAGTTAAAAGTTGCTAAGAAGAGACATAAAGTGAAAACTTTTTTGTCTTGCTCCCATCAGGAATGCAGTGAGGATTTGCTGTTTCACTTTCTAACTCTTGAGTCCCCAGTCCAATTGAGTGTAAATGGTGGCTCAGTGATTAGCACTGCTGCCTCACAGTACCAGGGTCCTGTGTTCAATTCCACCCTTGGACAACTGTCTGTGTGGAGTTTGCATATTCTCCCTGTGTCTGTGTGGGTTTCCTCCCACAGTCCAAAGATGTGCAGTCTGGGTGGGTTGGCCATGTTAAATTGCCCATTGTGTTCAGGGGTGTGTAGTTTGGGTGGGTTATAGGGGAATGGGTCTGGGTGGGATGCTCTAAGGGCCAATGGGGACTTGTTGGGCTGAAGGGCCTGTTTCCACACTGTAGGGATTCTTTGATCTAAAAGCTTTGAGTTTGCTCTTCCCTTGAGCAGTGTGACAAACGTAATGACAAAACCATTCATTCATTCATATTGATCATCTGGAACTGAATTGAATATATAAACAGTTAAGGAAACATAATTAGTTTGTCCAATTTGACACTAATTTAATATTCTAGCTGATCTCCCCAGAACTGCAAAGAGGGAGAGGGGAGGAGTTCATTTTAACTGCTTCAGTCCAGGTGTAAATAAGACGGTTTAGCTTGAAACTGATGTCTGGTTACTAATGCTCCACATATACTGTTACTCCACTGCTAACTTGATGTCTGTTTGCTTCAGGACAGGAAAAGGTCACTTGCAATGTCCAGTTAGGGGTATTTTGCTACACACAAGATCTGGATTATCATTTTGAGGCAGTGTTGGAACCACTGACAACTGCTCAATATATGTCTCTAAGAAATGTTGTACTTTCTTTTCCTGGAATATTGCCTGACAAAAATACTCTGTTTACTACAGGAACATGCGCTATCCACCTGCCCTCTCCTCTCCCAAAACCCACCCCTAACCCTGACCTGAGACACCCCACAGTATCACCCAATTCCCCACTACTCCACACTACCAAACCCACTTACCATTTCCCCTGCACACCAACTCTGCACTGCTGTGAAAGACAGCTCCCTGTCAGAGCTGGATAATTTTCCACTCTACCCTGTTGGGAGAATTTAGATAAACATCCCGTGTGAAGGGAATACTATTGTCTTTTCTGTACAGGGCTGGTAATGGATTGATGTAATAGCTAAAATGGAAGCCAATTTATAAACATCACTTATTCTACAGGATAACTCAATTTCTGTTATTTCTCTGAAAATGCATCATTCGTAACATGTTGTGTTTATGACTAATAACACTTTTCAAAATGAGAGCTACTTGACATAGATCAGTACTTACTTCAAAATCTGTAGCCTATAGGTTTCTCAGACTGTTCTTAAAAGGAGGCATTGAGACAAACAACACCATTTAATTTTCACTGCAGTTGGAAACCATCTCTTACAGCATGATATGACATTGCAAGGAAGAAGATTAGGGCGAGGAGCTGGCTAGCTTATTGGCCCAATGGTGAGCATGTGGATTAGATTAATGTTGAAGTTGATTCCTGAGGACTTTTGTGTTGCAGTGATAGTGTCCCTACTTCTGAGCCAGGAGACCTGCGTTGGGGTCTGACCAGCTCCAGAAGTGTGTAACCACAGAGAATAGAATAGCAATTTATTGTCACGTGTATTTTCTAAGAAACAAAACAGCGAAAGGTTTTATAAGTTGCCATACTGCGGAGCCCTAAATTAATGACTGAAATCGTAAACAAGAAGAAAAATAAAATAAAAGTTCATCGCAGCTCAATGAATGGCTCCCGGGTTTGGGGTAGCTTAGAAAACTAGGTTGAAACCGCCATGCAGGGCTGGGTAAGATTGCAATACCAGGCCAAGACCACCCCTGCCAGGCTGAAATAAGACCTCTACGCTGGAGCTAAACCTTCACGCTCAGCTGTTGGAAGATCCAGAGGCTGTCTCTGAAGCAAGGATGAGACTTCCATGCCAGGACTAGACCTTCACACTGGGCTGCTCGAATACCTGGAAACCACCGAAGGAGACCTCCACAATGAGAAAAGACCTCCACACTGGGACAAGAGTACCACTCCAGGTTAAGGCTGCCCTCCTGGACAAGACTAGTGCACAAGGATGCCACCCTGCCAGGCTTATGCCATTCCATGCCATTAGAATCCACCTCATCACTGGACCTGGGCCTGGGCCATAAGAGGACTCCTTCCATCGAAATCATTAAAAGACGGATTGGAAACTTCTTAAAAAAAAAGCATAAAAAAGAGAAAAAAGTCAAGCAGACAGAGTAGACGAGCTCCTGGCTCCTGAGCTGAGCATTTAACTCTTTCTTAAATAAATTCAGTGACTCGTCCTCTACAGCCTTCCGTTGAGAATTTCATAGGTTCACTGCACTTTGAGTGAAGAAATCTTTCCTCATCTTAGTTCTAAAAGGTTTGCCCCATACCCTGACGCTCTGACCCTTGGTTCCAGATGCCGCAGGCAAAGGAAACAGTACATCTTGTAGATGGTACACGTTGCTGCTACTAAGAGTCGGTGGTGGAGGGAGTGACTTTTTAAGGAGGTGGTGCCAATCAAGCGGGTTGCTTTGTCCTCGATGGTATCATGCTTCTAGAGTGTTGTTGGAGCTGCACCCTCCAAGCAAGTCTGAAACATTCCACCACATTCCTGACTTGAGTCTTGTAGGTGGTAAACCGACTTTGAGAAGTCAGGAGGTGAGCTACTCACTCCAGGAGCCCTAGCCACTGACCTGCTCTTGAGGCTGAAGTATTTTTATTGCTGGTCCAGTTCAGTTTCTGGACAATGAGGTTCATCGATGGCTATATCATTGAATGTCAAGGGGTAATCATTTGATGCTCTCTCGTTTTCTATCACTAGAAAAAAATATTAGTGAAACTAGTGGGGCCAAAGACTGATAAGTTCCCTGAACCTAATGGGGTTGCATCCTATCATTGTAAAGGAAGTAACTACAGAGATATTGGATGCACTGGTAGTAGTCTGCAAAGGATCAGTTGATTTGGGAAAAGCTCCAGAGGATTAGAAAACTTCGAATGTTACACCATTTTCATAGACTGCGACCTCCACCCCAGACCAATCGAAGCAGCAGAATAAAAACCAAAAGTTCTGCGGATGTTGTAAATCAGGAGTGAAAACAGAAGTTGCTGGAAAAGCTCAGCAGGTCTGGTCTGAGTTCTGAGGAAGGGTCACCAGAACTGAAAAGTTAACTCTGATTTTTTCTTCACAGATGCTGCCAGATCTGCTGAGCTTTTCCAGCAACTTCTGTTTTTCTTCCTTAGCAGCAGGACTTCATCTCAGAAGGTAGAAGAATGGGCTGCATTGTGTCTATACTCGGCCTCAGTCAAATAGTTGCTTAACTGAGTCATCAGCCATGGATGCAGAGGATAGGCTTGGTCTCCCATATTTGTACAGCATCCGGCTCTTGAAACAGGGAAATGAGAATCCTCAAGGATGTAGGCATCATGGCAGCTCTCAGGGTATGTAGTGCAGACATCTACGGTGTTTTATTGTTTATCACAGAGAACTTGTGTATTGACTGAATAAAACCCTTTTCTGTTTATGTAATTAATCATGTTATGCTATGGCATTCTCTACCCAATATGTGTGCAGCCTATAATATGCCAAGGCAACTAGAGTCTGCAGTGACACCTCAGTCATTTGAAGGAAGTAGCATTGGGCACATTAGACCCTGGGCCTCCTGCATGTCCCACTCATCCTGAAGGGCCCTTCAGCGGTGACCTCTCCATGCGGAGGCAGTTCGGCAGTCTCTGAAGGTTGCTACTGATGCTGGGACACATCTGATCCTCCTCCAGTTCTCTGTACCTTTGTTGTCCAGCAGCCATAGCAACAATAACCAATGCTGTGGTTGATTCCATTAGTGTAGGTTACAATGAGCCTGTATGGAGAAGGTCAGAAATAAAACAGCCCCTTAGTAAAGTGAGCAGTCAACACTTACTTTACTCACAAAAGACTTTCTCTTCCATACTGTAAGATGTAGACGACTTGACGAAGAGGGCCATGGAAGGCCTGTATATGGATCGGTGACATATAGGCCAATATATGCAGCACAAGCCATGTTGCACATACAGTAGAAGATTGTAACTCCAGTAGGATTACTGAAACATTGCTTCCTCCACACCACCACATCCCACATCTCCCATGAAAGGCAGCATCACATATAGGAGAATGTTAGCATACCCTTACAGTTCAATGTTAGAGGATATCAGTTTCGCACCTTTGAGGATTTTGGATTGCCTTTGTAACTTGTGACTCACAGATGCCGCTTTTAAGTTTGTCTGTGATCACTCATGCTTCATGGAGATGACTGTAATCAATCTGAAATAACCAATGGCATGCGTCAAGATTGCTTGTGGCTGGTATTTGTATCCCACATGGTTGGATACTGCATGCATTTCACATACAGGGCACAGCGATTACAGATGCCATTACACTGTACTGTGTAAGTGCCCAATTGATACAGTTTCCTCTTGAAGGGCCTCACATTACTCACAAGTAGAGACTGAATGTTTAAACTGACAAAATCACTTACTCATTCTGGACATAGTGGCAACCATTTTTGGTTTCCATTTGGTTTGCAATTCAGATAAGGATGGAATGCAATAAAGGTCATGCTTCACAGTGTGAGTCACCGGCTGGTAATCTAAGGCCCCCCTCCCCATTGCCCCACCCCAAGTCCAGATGTACATTCTTCCTTACACTCCTGTCAATGCCATTGGTTCTGAGATTCTACACATTCCCACTCAACTATTTTAGAGCAATACATCCACCTCCTTGACTGATAACTGCTGGTAACTGTGACAAGCTGCCTGGCTTTTTGTCTGTACAATAAGGCAAGGCCAGACAGAAGTACTATGCACCTATAAGTTTTGAATGAGGCAACAATGGGCACAAAGACAAGGTATTGCAGAGATGCTGTGAACATCCAAACAGGAACAAAGTGAATGCGTATATAAATGGTTTGGATGTAAATGTAGGAGGTATGGTCAGTAAGTTTGCCGAAGACACCAAAATGGGAGGTGTAGTGGATAGCAAAGAAGGTTACCTCAGAGTACGACAGGACCTTGATCAGATGGGCCAATGGGCCGAGGAATGGCAGATGGAGTTTAATTTAAATAAATGCGAGGTGCTACATTTTGGAAAGGCAAATCAGGGCAAGCCTTAAACACTTAATGGTAAGGTCCTGGGGAGTGTTGCTGAACAAGGACGCCTTGGAGTGCAAGTTCATAGTTCCTTGAAAGTAGAGTCGCAGGTAGACAGGGTAGTCAAGAAAACATTTGGAAAGCTTGCCTTTATTGGTCAGTGCATTGAGTACAGCAGTTGGAAGGTCATGTTGCAGCTGTACAGGACATTGGGTAGGCCACTTCTGGAATACTGCATTCAGTTCTGGTCTCCTTGCTATAGGAAGGATGTTGTGAAACTTGAAAGGTTCAGAAAAGATTTACGAGGTTGTTGTCAGGGTTGGAGGGTTTGAGCTACAGGGAGAGGCTGAATAGACTGGAACTATTTTCTCTGGAGCATCGGAGGCTGACGGGAGACATTATAGAGGTTTATAAAATCATGAGGGTCGTAGATAGGGTGAATAGCCAAGGTCTTTTCCCCAGGGTGGGGGAGTCCAAAACTAGAGGGCATAGTTTAAGGTGGGAGAGGAAAGATTTAAAATGGACTTAAGGGGCAACTTTTTTCACACAGAAGGTGGTGCGTGTATGGAATGAGCTGACAGAGGAAGTGGTGGAGGCTGATACAATTACAATTTTTAAAAGGTGTCTGCATGGGTACATATATATAAGAAGGGAAAATGGGGCTAGATTAATTTGGGACATCTGGTCAGCATGGACGAGTTGGACCAAAAGATTTGTTTCCATGCTTTGCAGCTCTATGACTGTACAAGTGCTAAGGGGACAAATGAAGAGCCCTGAGATGCACACTACTCTGATGTGTGAGATGATGTCTATTGGTGCAAAGTGGTCTGGTAGCATCACTCAAAGGCAATGTGTCAGTGCGCTCAAAAGTGCAGCATTGCAGTGGTGAATTATATTGTAAGTGAGACTGGATATGCCATGAGATATGGTGAGGCTGGTGCATTCCTGATACCAATCCCCATGGATAGGGATATCAGGCTGTTGCTGTCCAAGTACTGAGCGCACTGTGATGTTGGGGAGCTTTGGCCAAAGTGGAGGTTCGGAAGTGCTAGCTACCGGCTTAGACTTTCATGTCAGGACTTGTTGCTGTCTGAGTTTTTCTGACATCAGCCATAAGGAGAATAGAAAATTACATATCTATGAGGAAAGAATGTGTTATTCATTCAAATGGGTCCCTTGCTGCTCAATGTTGAGGTTGTCATCTCACTGTTAACTCTTGGGTGGAAAATCGGACATTTCTTTTCATGCCGAGAATCTCATTTTTCTGATTTTGCCATGTTTTATCAATTTATCCACCATTGCTCATGTTGCTTAGGGGCTGGAAGATTCTGTCCTCTCTGTTGTACAGCTTGCCTGTCTCTTATCCAGTAAAGCAGCTCCTATACCTTAAGCAGTTGCTGGATTCATGGTCAGAAAATAACTCCCATAGAGTTAACTCTCATAAAGTGATTTATTTTTGATGACTGGGTCCTTTGAATAAATGGCTAATGTATCCAATGTGCTTACCTCAATAAACTGCGCCTTTCTCTGAATGTAGCTCCACATGCGAGGGTCTGCTTTCTGATGACTGGAATGAAATGTTCATTCATCTGGGGCTTTCTATTGTACCAAGAGGAGCTGATGCAGAAAGTTTTCATACAGCTTGCTATCTGCATTCAGATACGCTTCCTGGCACTGTTCAGCTTGCTCCAGGCTGGATCATAGTATTTTTGGCCAGTGAATACAAAATAATGTTACAGTTTTCAAGTTTTGTGAAATGGATCACTTTTACTGGTTTTGTATGTCATATTTGTAAACCTCTAAACAGTAAATTTGGATTGCCAGACTTTCAATAGGACACATATCGGTTCGACAGGTAAATGATGACTATTTCACTTGAGAGATAGTAGGGACTGCAGATGCTGGAAAATCTGAGATAACAAGGTGTAGAGGATGAACACAGCAGGCCAAGCAGCATCATAGGAGCAGGAAGGTCTAGGCCTGAAACGTCAGCCTTCCTGCTCCTATGACACTATTTCACTTGAGCTTGGAAGCAGTTTATGTCCCCATTTGGTGCGGGTAATGGCTGCGGTCTCTCTCACTCAAATTCAGCCACTTCCATAAACAAGTCCTTCACTGGGGGCCCCAAAGTCAGATACCCAGCCACTCAACTCTCATAGCTCTGTTCTGCATCAACATAGAAAGTTATCTCTCTAAAGTTATGCTGTGCTCAGGTGCCTATTTGTCACCAATTTTAAGGACAGAATTCTTTTCTGCATCTTCAGTCCGTATGTTATGTCGTTCAATCTGAACCTAGGTAATTGAAATGACCTCCATTATCTTGTCATCAGTCTAAACTATTGATTCAGCGATAACACTCTTTGGAGAAATCTCAAAGTCCAATTTTAAATGGCCCCCTGGTCACGTCATCCTTTGAATCTACGCAATAGTCTTCAATCATAGCAACCTTCATATGTGTACCTTTACATCTGGCCAAACAGACTGTTATCACCATCCTCATCAGTGTGTCTCTCTTGCAATAAACTGTGAGTAAATTAATCCAAAAGTAAAACTCACCCAAAATGATTATATCAAAGCTTAAAAGCAAAGTGCAATTAATTTGACAGAAACTTGGTTTAAATATTAGCATAGCAAGATTGTTTTAGACCAATTTTCTTTCAATATTTAATTGTGAGCTGCTAAGAAATATTTTCTACAGTTGACTAAAGTATAACCTGACAAAGAGAAGAAGAAGTTTGCCATGCAGAAAGCATGTTAACACAAATTGGACAATGTTCCTCCTTCCTATATTCACTCACATAGATGTCTATGGGACTAAATATCAGGCTTGGAGGGAAGACACCAGGGAAGAAGTTTTGAAACAGAAACAAAAATTGCTGGATAAGCCCAGCAGGTCTGGCAACACGTGTGCAGAGGAGGCAGGGTTAATGTTTTGAGTCCAGTGACCAGTCAGAACTGATAGTAGCTTGGAAAAGGTGACAATTATATTGATGACAGTGAGTGACCATACGACCAGAAGATATAAGAGGAGAATTTGGCCATTCAGTCCATCATGTCTTCTCTACCATTCGATCATGGCTGACATGTTTCTCAAACTCATTCTCCTGCCTTCTCCATGTAAGCCTTAATCCCCTTACTAATCAAGAACCTACCTCTATCTTAAATACACTCAATGACTTGGCCTGCACAGCCCTCTGCAGAAATGAGTTCCAATGAGTCACCATCCTCTACTGGAGAAATTCCTCCTCCTCTCCGTCCTACAGGATCATCCTTTCACTCTGAGGCTGTACTCCCAGGTCCTTTTCTCGCCTACTAGTGGAAATATCTTCTCTACGTTCACTCTATCCCACTCCTCAGTAGACTATAAGTTTCAATCAGATTCCCCCCTCATTCTTCTGATCTCCATCAAGTACAGATGCAGAGTCCTCAACCTCTCCTCATATGACAAACCCTTCATCCCTGGATCATTCTTGTAAACCTCTTCTGAACCTCCTCCAATGCCAATACATCTTTCCTTACATATAGGACCCAAAACTGCTCACAATATTCCAAATGCTGTCTGACCAGAGCCTACTACAGCCTCAGCAGTACACCTCAGCTCTTGTATTCTAGACCTCAGGAGATGAATGCTAACGTTACATTTCTTTCTTAACTGCCAAATGACCCTGCATGTTAACTGTAAGAGAATTCTGATCTGGAACACCCAAGTCCCTATGTGCTCCAGATTTCCAAAGCCTTTCCCCATTTAGAAAATAATCTGTGCCTTTACTCTTCCTACCAAAATGCATAACATTGCACTTTCCCACATTGTATTCCATCTGCCCCTTCTTTGCCTACAGTAGTGGCATGTCCAAGTCCTTCTGCAGCTTCCCTAATTCCTCAACACTACCTGTCCCTCCACCTATCTTTGTGTCATCTGCAAACCTAGCAACAATGCCCTCAGTTCTTTCATTCAGCTGTGAACTGTTATTGTCGCAACACTGATCTCTGCGGAACTCCACTAAACACTGGATGCCATCCTGACAAACATCCCTTTAACCCCACTCTCTGCCTTCTGCCAGTCAGCCAACCCTCTATCCATGCCAGTACCTTGCCCGCTAACTCCACGGGCTTTTGTCTTATTTAGCAGCCAATTGTGTGGCACCTTGTCAAAGGTCTTCTGGAAATCCAAATAGATCACATCCACTGGCTCTCCTTTGTTTAACTTGTTCGTTACCTCCTCAAAGAATTCAAACAGATTTGTTAGGCATGACCTCCTCTTGACAACACTGTGATGACTTGACCCTATTTTACCATGCACTTCCAAGTACTCTCCAATCTCATCCTTAAAAATGGACTTTAAAATCTTACCAACAACTGAGGTCAGGCTAACCGGCTTATATTTTCCCATGTTCTGCCTTTGTCCCTTTTTTAAACCAGGGGTGTTACTTTCACGATTTTCCAGTTCTCTGGGACACTTCCTGATACAGAGATGATCACCTTTTTGGTTCTATTTTTTTAATTTAGTCCTAGCTCCTCCTATTCCCTCAGCAGAACCTCTTTCCTCTTCCTACTTATGTTGTTGGTACCTAAGTGGACCATGACAAATGGGTCTTTCCCCTCCCACTCCAAGTCCCTCTGCAGCCCAGATGAGATATCCTAAAGCCAGGCAATAGGCAACACAGCATTTGGAACTCTCGATCCTGGTCACAGAGAACAGTGTCCATTCCCCTGACTATACTATCCCCAATTACAACTACATTTCTCTTTTCTCTCCCGTCTTGAATGGCTCCTTGTACCACACTGCTGCGGTCAGTTTGCTCATCCTCCCTACAGCCCCTACTCTCATCCAGGCAGGGAATAAGCATCTCAAACCTGTTAGACAAGCTCATGGGCTGAGGGTCCTTCTGCTCTGTCTCCTGGACCCCTTTACCTGCCTCGTTGGTGGGTTTTAAAAAGAGTAAGCAAATAGGAGGAAACGGAGGGCAGAGAGAGAAAGAAAGTGAGGCAAACAAAGGTACAGTTGATAATACACCAGGCAAGGAGAAAAGCTGATAATGAGGACCATGAGTACGTGAAACTGGGTTGGCTGCGCTGAAAGCAGCCCATGGCTTGACAGGACATGGGGTATGGGGTTGGTAAAGCCCATGGGTGTTCAGGCTGTTAAACTATTGAACATAAAAATGAGTCCTGAATCTGTCCCCAAGCACCAGAAGCGATGCTGTTCTTCCAGGTGTCTTGTTGGAGCACTGCAGCAGGCCTAAGACAGAAATGTTGGCCTGGAAACATGGTGGTACGTTGAAGTGGCAGGGAACTGGAAGCTGGGGAACATTTTTATGTACAGAACATGGATGTTTCACATTGCGGTCAATTAGTCTGAGTTTTGCCTCCCGAGTGTAGAGGAGCTATTGTTATTTCTAAGGAAGGGTAACTGGACTCAAAACATTAACGCTGTCTTCTCCCACAGACGCTGCCAGATCTGCTGAGTCTCTCCAGCAATTTCCGTTTTGTTTCAGATCTTCGGCATTCACAGTTCTTTGTCCTAGTTTCAGGGAGCAATGTTTTCCCCAACCGGTGGTTAGGATCTGAAATGCAGTTCTTGATGAAATGGCAGAGGCGAAGTAAATTGTGGCTTTTGACAAGGAATGAGAGCAACACTTAAGGGGGAGAAAAATAGGGGTTGCAGGGAAATGGGGAAAAGACTGGGAAGTCGGGCTAACTTATTCGATCTTGTAGAGAGTTGCCATAAACATGGTAGGCCGAATGGTCTATTTCTGCACCATTTGCTTTTGTTAATTCTATGGGCTGAATTTTCCAGGGTGCCCTGAACAGAGGTGAATACCCTGCGATGGGCAAATGGATCCATTTCAGTTACTATGCAGCATTGAGGGAGCATGAGAATAAAAGTCCACGATTGCAAGTGGATTGCAAGTGCAAGTCTTTTTCTCTCAGGGGATGTGGACAATCGCTGTCAAGGCCTGTATTTGTTTCCCATCCCTAACTGCCCTCAAACTGAGAAGCTTGCTTGGCCATTTCAGAGGGCAATTGCGATCTGGACTCCTATGTAGTTACAGGACATTGTTCAGGCATCTACTGGAGTTCTGTGTCCAGTTCTGATCACCCTGCTATAGGAAGGATATTATTAGCCTGGAGAGGACTCAGAAAAGATTTACCAGGATGTTGCCAGGCGTGGTGGGTTTGAGTTACAAGGAGAGGCTGGATAGACTGGAACTTTTTTCACTGAAGTGTAGGAGCTTGAGCCTTGATCCTCTAGAGGTTTATAAAATCTTGTGGGGCATTGATAAGGTGAACAGCAAATGTCTTTTCCCCAGAGTGGATGAGTTCAAAACTAGGGGACATATTTTTAAGGTGAGAAGAGAAAGATTTAAAAGGGACCTAAGTGGCAACTTTTTTACACAGAAAATAGCTCATGCATGGAATGAACTTCAAGGACTGGTGAATGTTGGCACATTTACAAGATTTAAAAGACGCTTGGATAAGTACATGAATAAGAAATGTTTGGAGGGATATGGGCCAAGCGCAGGCAGTTAGGACTAGTTTAGCTTTGGATTACGGTCAGCATGAACTGGTTGGACCGAAGGGTCTGTTTCCATGCTGTATGATGTGGAAGTGCTGGTGTTGGACTGGGGCGGACAAGGTCAGAAATCACACAACACCAGGTTATAGTCCAACAGATTTATTTGAAAACACAAGCTTTCGAAGCTTCAGTCCTTCTTCATGCGTTGGTGAGAGAGGTAGTATCAGACACAAAATTTATAAGTAAAAGATCAAGTTCTCTCAGGACCGTGACTTGAAAGGAATTCAGGGATTTACATGTACATATTAATCAATTAAAATCTTCTAACTGATTAAAGATTTAATAGCATCTTAGGTTTGTTTAGTAAATCCCCATTTACAGTGTGAAGCTTTGATCTGTTACTTATAAATTCTGTGTCTGATACTACTTCGCTCGGCGATCCAACCAACCACAGAATCCACAACCCAAGCTACAAAACTACTCCGAAACTATCTATCTCACTAACACCTGAAGAAGGACTGAGGCTCCGAAAGCTTGTGTTTTCAAACAAACCTGTTAGGCTATAACCTGGAGTCGTATGATTTCTGACCTTGTCCATGCTATATAACTCCGTGATTCTATGACACGAGTGAAACAGGTTTTAATGGCAATCAATGACAGTTTCATGGTCACCTTCCCAAAAGGTATCTTTCAATTCCAAGTTTTTAAAATTAATTGAATTTAAATTCCACCATGTCTCCAGTGTATTAACATTGGGCTTGTGAGTTCCTAGTCCTATGCCATTATCTCTAAACCACTATCTTCCTCGACATCTCCATGGTGTACTGATATCGGTTTTGCTTTTTCACTGCTGTGTAGTGCAAACTGGGAGAAGTCCACAACAAAAGCAGAAGTTGCTGGAAAAGCTCAGCAGACCTGGCAGGATCTGTGAAGAAAAAAATCAGAGTTAATGTTTTGGGTCCGGTGACCCTTTCCCAGAACGATTCTGGAGAAGGGTCACCGGACCCGAAACATTAACTCTGATTTTTCCCTTCACATAAGCTGCCAGACCTACTGAGCTTTTCCAGCAACTTCTGCTTTTGTTGCTGATTTACAGCATCCGCAGTTCTTTCGGTTTTTATTTGGGAGGAGTCCACAACTTATCGCAACAATGCCAATCTCTCCTACTGAAGGTGCCAATGCTTCAGAGCTGCCAACTCTATGATTGCACTGGCATGGTGACCCTTTCCTGCCATTCTTAGTAGGGCAGTGAGTTGGGAGGCAGCCAGTTAGACGATTACCCACTGAAGGGTGTATCACCAGACTTGTTCCTGTCAAGTGTGGCCTTAGGAGCCTCATTTGGAGATGACGTCCAAGTCTGGAAACCTGCAGCAAAATTCAACACTGTGATTTAATGTTAAGAATAAAGGCAGTTGTTATCAGACTGCTAGAGATGCTAATAATGCATGAAATTACATATAAATGCCCAAAATTGAGTTTATCAGGACCAGAGGGATTGGTTGAGCCAACGGATGTGCATGGATACAGATCATTAAACGTGACAGTGGAAATAGATTAAGGATATCACAAGTGACAGATTGAATTTGCGTTTATGCTTCAAAAGGCATCAAGTCATCTGCATCCTCCACTTGCATCAAACAGATGACATGGAAATTCCTGTTCAGTCTGTCTGAAGCAGGCAAGTAAAGTGCTCCTCATGTACACATGCAGATTCCTAAAAGTCGGAAAAGCAAGAAGCTAAGAAACTGTTCACAAAAATGAAAGCCATGTGGAATTAGAGGCAACACTTTAAAGGGTAGGGAAATAGTTTGGAAACAAATGGTATGGTAATGGAGAAGCCCTCAAATTGGTAGGTTATGACAAGTATCCTGCAGAGATCAAGGCCTGAGCTTCTCATTGTGAGTCAGAGAATCCCTACAGTTGGAAGTAGGCCATTCGGCCCATCGAGTCCACACCCTCCCTCCAAAGAGCATCCCATCCCTACTCTATCCCTGTAACTCTTTGTTTCCCAGGGCTAAACCATCTAGCCAGCACATCCCTGGACACTATGGGCAATTTAGCATGGCCAATCCACCTTACCTGCACATCTTTGGACTGTGGGGTGATATTGGAGCCCATGCAGATATGGGGTCCCTGGCACTGTGTGGCAGCAGGTCTAACCACTGAGCCACCGTGACACCCTGTTGCATTTATAAGTTACTCATGAAGGAATATTTACAAGGCTGTGTGCTCAGCTTTACCGGTGAATCCATCAGTTGCCACAGTAAATAGTGTAGATGTGAGCAAAAGAATGCAAAAGGCCATTGATTGATGAAGTGCTTTGGACACATTGACCAGTTTATGTATGAAAAAACACTTTACCTAAGTTCTCTTCTTGGTGAGATGGGCAAAGGGCTACGCGTTCAGTTTGTGGTTCAACTTGATTTTATTTAAAAAAAAAATTCTTGTTAAAAACACTTTGCAAACATTTCCCAAATTCCCACAATATTTACTATCTGTCTAGGACTATCCGTCTGAGGAAGGATATTACCCACAATGATCGACATGTTTGAGCTGGGCTCTGATGTAGGGCTAGATCTTTTCGACAAAGGTGGGTCTCATAGGCCAGAGGGTATTAAATTTAAACGCTACAGTTTAAACTCTATAGGTTCTATCTCTGCCTGTTCCTGTAGGTGTCCAGTGAATCTGCTCAGAAGAATTTTCCTACAGGTGAGTCATGTGTTATCAAAATCTTGGGATGTGTTAAGTGTAATTCTTTACATACACCCAACTGCCACGCAGCACCCCCCCCACCCCCCGCCCTGCCCCACCCACCCCCCACTCATCCCTGTATCACGTACAACTCATTGGGATATCCTTCAACCTCACCATCCACCAGGGGCTGTCCCATGCAGTGCTGCATACACACTGAGGAGAGGCGTGGCTCTATTGCACTTTGGGCAGAATATCCTAACCAGGGGTACAAGGAGTTAGACATTGGGATTTTTCCTCCACTAACTTGGGCTGCGTGATCTCCCCCACCAAATTAACTGCTGCTTGCTTCTCCAGTCCTTGCAGCGCCACGGGCCTGGGTCTTGAGCCTGGCTCCTGTGGTGGCATTAACTGCCTGGGCACCTGCAGTCCTTTGTGAAGTGGCCTGTGTGGCCACAGTTGTAGTAGTTCCCTTGCAGCTGCTGCCTCGGGCCTCCCTGCTGCTGACTTCTATCTCTCACTGCGGGATGGGCATATGAAGGTGGATGGGTTTTGGTCGGCCCCTTCATTTGTCCACACACGACTGGGGTTTGGGGCTTTTACTGGTGCATTGCTCCTTCGACTGATTTGAGGTCCTGTGATTCATGAATCTCTTTCTCTCCAAGCCCAAGCCATCCTCTTTATTGTCTACTGTTCTGCGTTGATGTTCCTCACTGCGAGACGCGTATTCGAGTGCAATTTGCTCTGTTTTGCAGTGTCAGTCCGATCCAGGTTACCAAAAACTCCTTGTGAACTATGTCCTGGCAAATGACAGTGAAAGGTGCTCTCCCTTTCACTGTCTATACATATTTAATCCTTCCATGTAGTCTCTCTCATATTATATCCTACAGCGGCTAGGATTGGCCATTTTCATGGGCTGCTGCTTCCCCTCTCCCACAGTCTCAGGCACATTAACATTAATTTTACCTCCTTAATATCATTGAGTCCATGGAGAACACTTTGTTGGGTTGGGGGCTTTAATTTTTCAATCTCACACTGGCATTATGAATGGCCCACAGCGCAGGCTCTGATTTCTTTGCCTGCCTGGGGTAGAACTCTCAGCGCAGTCTGTAGGCTTTTGCATTTCTCAGACAGCTTATCCACAGCTTTTTAGGTTGTAGCCCGATCACTGGACATGCTTTGTACCTTTGCTATGCTCTATCGTACTGGGTCTGAAACCGCCCCAAAGTGTACCAAATTCACCTGGTTCCTCTGCTCCTGAGCTCCTGCTTTGGCTCTTTCTCCAGTTCCTGCTTCTCTTCCTCCAGTTCCTTACTGAACTTCACCTTTTCCAATTCTCTACCTCTCAGCTGCTCCATGCAGCTGCCTATCACTACAGCCTTGCTGAGGTTTAACGCGCACTTTCCTTCATCTTCCTGCACTTCCAGCATTTCTGTCCCACGGTTCACTGCAATGGTTGACCAACCTGGGCCACTTCTTATTTAAATAGGTTCTTAGCACCTTCTCCCACTCAGGGCACTGTGCCATTTCTTCTTTGTTTTTTTGAATTTACCACTCTCTCTTTCTTCTGGGTTCCTGACCAAATATGAGGATTTTTTTGCTTCTCTGCAACTATGGGTCTCCGACCCGAATAAATTCTCTGTATCCCCATTGGTCCCGGACCCCAATATTTGGCTTCTCACCACCTCGTGGGTCCTCTGACCCTGTATTTGACTTCCTTGCCTCTGTTTCCATGAGTCCCTGACCCTGAACTAACTCTGGCTCACTCTCCTCCTAGCTGAGTGCCAGCTATTTATCCTTCTCACATTACAAGCACTTGGTTAATGACCCAATCACTCGTCAGAGATCTTCACCATCTTTCACCCACTTGAATCCTGGCTGTCACATGGGGCAGCTGCCCTTTAAATCAGGCTCAGGCTGGATGTCCAAGAGTTCTAATCGAAGACCACTCAGGGTTGCCAATGTTGTCTGTGCTTTGGACACTTTGAACAGATTATGTATAAAAAACACATTACCCAAGTGCTCTCATCAGAGATATGGACAATGTGAAACAGAATTCAGTTTGTGGTTCAACTTGAATTTATTAACAAAAATATTCCTTATTAAAAACAGTATGTAAACATTTCCCAAATTCCCACAATACTCTCCATCTAGCTCTATCTGTCTGAGAAAGGATATTACCTGCAATGATCCACAAGTTTGCATTGGGTTGTTGGAATCTCTCTCCGCTCCGGTGTAGGGCTGGCTTTCCTCCACAAATGTGGAGGTGCCGGTGTTGGACTTGGGTGGACAAAGTCAGAATTCACACAACACCAGCTTATGGTCCAAGTGGTTTATTTGAAATCACAAGCTTTCAGAGTGCTATTCCTTTGTTAAGTGAAGTCTCTTCACCTGATGAAGGAGTAGCGCTCCAAAAGCTTGTGATTTCAAATAAATCTGTTGGTCTATATATAATCTGGTGTTGTTTGACTTTTGACTTTCTCTTCCACAAAGGTGGGTCTTGTAGGTCAGGGTGGATCTTCTCCTGGATCTTTCTGGTTGCCACCTGGTCTTCTATCACCAGTCTTCACTGAGGGAGTAGCTTCCAGATTTGTGTTTGTATCTTCCTTCGCCCTGGACCTTCCAGAATATTTCATAGCCTTTGGCCAATCAAATCATGAGCAGTGTACAAATCATCCAGTAATTTCGTCCAACATCCTTCACTGTTGCCATGCCGGGGAGGTGTAAAGTGCACATCCTCAGGCACTGGCTGGAAGTCAAGATGCCAGAAAGTCTGATCGATACTTCTCCAATACACAAGCTTGTTGTTCTTAAAGGATGTCCAGGGAATTAAGAGAGAAATTCTATCAGCAATGCCTTCACCATGTTATCTGGATTCTGTTGGAGGACTCTGGAATAAACTGTTGGGGGCTCCCAAGTTATGAATGCTTGTACTTACAAATGCAATCCTATACAGGGGTGCAGTTTAAATATCCAACATATGAACATTTCCTGTGCTTATGAACAGCTGCTTTATATTGTCTTTCATTGTATTCCATCTTGCGTACAAATCGACTTGCGAACTGATTTGGGAATTAAACTCATTTGCAACCCAGGGGTTACCTGTGGTGTCTTTCTTGAAGCCAACTCCACAAGCATACAGTAAAACCCCTGCAAAGTCAATTGAAATGGATTGGACACTTCGTCCAACTGGCAAAAGAGCGTATCCCCCACTAGACTTAGTTTCCTCAACTCTCAAATGACCTATGTTCCAAGGGAGCACAAACAACTCTCACTAAAGAATGGCGGCATGAACATTAATAATTGGGAGGATCTCGCTACCAACTGTTCAAAGTGGTGACAACTTGCTCATCATGCTTTATGTCTCAATTTCTTAAAGATGAAGTAGATTGATGACAGACAAGGAAAGAAAACTAGGGATATCCTGTGCCCTGGATCCCAATACCACATGAGACATCCTGCCTCATGCAACTGAAGATCTGTGGGGTCAAGAATCATTCTGTTCAGTCCCGGCAGAACTCACAACCCTGAGCAGATGCCATCCTCAAATAGAGGGACAGCCGAAGACGATGAGGGCTAGTTCACTCAAATTATACCAGGACTGGAAAGTACAAGGACATATTGCGGAGACTAGGCTTGTATTTCCACGAGTCCAACAAGAAGATTAAGTGGTAATCTAATTAGGGTGTTCAAAAATTTTGCAAAAAGGATTCATACGTTAAATGAAGAGTTATTCCCACTGGTGGGGGAGTTCACACCTAGGGTAAATAACCTAAAACTGGAGCTAGGCCATTTAAGGTTATGTTTTCTCCACAGAAAAGATAACTGCAATCTTCAACTCTCTCCCTCAAAAACTAAGCCTAAGGGATCAATTGAATTGGATATTCTCAACATAGAAGTTTTCAATTGATCCTCTATTAAGGTGCTGAGGTTTCTAGAACCAAGGAAAGCCAATGGAGTGAAGGTATGGATCGGCAAGATCTGATTGGATGTTGAAACAGGTTTGAGTTGCCCAGTCCTGTTCCGAATGTTAGATTGGAATGAAACCTGGATCAAGTTCAACAAGGTTCCTCATGGTAGACTGGTTAGATCTCACAGAATAGGACAACTAGCTATTTGCAAACAGAACTGACTTGAAGGTAGAAGGCAGAGGATGATGATGGTGGAGGGTTGCTTTTCAGACTGGAAACCTGTGACCTGTGGTGTGCCACAAAGACCGGTGCTGGGGTCCACTGCTTTTTGTCATTTATATAAATGATTTAGATGTGAACCTAAGTGGAATGGTTAGTAAGTTTGCAGACAACACCAAATTGGAGGCGTAGTGGACAGCAATGAAGGTTATCCCAGAGTACAACTGGATCTTGATCAGTTGGGCCAATCAGCTGAGGAATGGCAGACGGAGTTTAATTTAAATTAATGTGAGATGCTGCATTTTGGAAAGGCAAATCAGGGCAGGACTTATACACATAATTATAAGGTCCTGGAGAGTGTTGCTGAACAAAGACATCTTGGAGTGCAGGTTCATAGCTCCTTGAAAGTGGAATCGCAGGTAGATAGGACAGTGAAGAAAGTGTTTGGTACGCTTGCCTTTATTGGTCAGTGCATTGAGTATAGGAGTTGGGAGGTCATGTTGTAGCTGTACAGGACTTTGGTTAGGCCACTTTTGGAATACTGCATCCAGTTCTGTTCTTCCTGCTATAGGAAGGATGTTGTAAAACTTGAAAGGGTTCAGAAAAGATTTACAAGGATGTTTCCATGGTGGGAGGGTTTGAGCTACAGGGAGAGCTGAATAGACTGGGGCTATTTTCCCTAGAGCTGAGAGGCGACCTTATAGATGTTTATAAAATCATAAGGGGCATGGATAGGGTAAATAGACAAGGTCTTTTCCCTGGGTTGGGCATGTCCAAAACTAGAGGGCATAGGTTTATGGGAGAGGGGAAAGATTTAAAACAGAGCTAAGGGGCAACTTTTTCATGCTGAGGGTGGTGCGTGTATGGAATGAGCTGCCAAAGGAAGTGGTGGAGGCTGGTACAATTACGACATTTGAAAGGCATCTCGATGGGTACATGAATAGGAAGGGTTTAGAGGGAAATGGGCCAAATGCCAGCAAATGGGACTAGATTTATTTAGGATATCTGGTTTGCATGAATGAGTTGGACTGAAGGATCTGTCTCCGTTCTGTATATCTCTATGATTCTAAGTTGCTGTTGAATTATCCACAGTTTAAAATTCTTTTCCACCGAGGAGTCAAAATAAACCGGGAAAAAAATGCATAGTAAATTCATTAAGGTATTACCAATTATGAGCAATTACAGGGTAACCTGGAACATTGGACTTTTTCAACTGACCTATAAATGTTTGATGACCCGATAGAGGTCTTTAAGATGTGTGGAGTTTGCACATTCTCCCTGTGTCTGTGTGGGTTTCCTACGGGTGCTCCAATTTCCTCCCACAGTCCAAAGATTTGCAGGTTAGATGGGTTAGCCATGGGAAATGCAGTGGATAACTGCTGAAAGTCGAACATTCCTTACACCCACTCCATCTTTAAAAGACCACCATCGACAAAGATAAACGTAAGCAATCTGGCATTGCCCTTACCAGCAACGTAATGGCACAACAACCACGAAACTCTGCTGCCCATAGTGCAGTCTGCATGGCTGACTCCAATTCTTTCAAATTAGCTGCTGTTTAACCATTGGATCTCATTCTTTACATATCCTTACATCCTATCTGTTTACCCTTATCCATCTGTCTACCCTGCCCCCAGCATTCATTCTAGGCCCACATGTTCTCAATGTAGGTGGGGTTCACTACCAACAAGCACATGACCAGACAACTCCACACATGAGCTTTTATCTACAGCTAACAGAAATGGATACAACCAAAATGAATAGACACTGCAGTTCGCCAATGCAAACCAAACACTGGTATTGTGACCAACAACTATTCTCCAGTCCACGATCATCTGCAGCACCCACCGTCCAAAGATTTGCAGGTTAGATGGGTTAGCCATGGGAAATGCAGGGTTTCAGCAATAGGGTAGGAGTGGTGAGTCTGAGTGGGATGTTCTTTGGATGATTGTGTAGACTCAATGGGCCAAATGGTCTACTTCTACACTGTAGGAATTGTATAAATCTATGAAGGTGTTATAGTGACATAAATGACAATACTGCCCCACCATTAGTCAGTAAAGCAGCAACATGGGAGATGGTGATAGTACAGTGGAATTGTTATCTGGCTTGTAATCCAGAGCCCCATGCCAATATCCTAACAAGTTGGGTTCAAATCCCAACATGGTAGATGGTCAAATTCAATGTAAAAAAAAATGGAACTGCAAATGCTAGTCTTACATTAATCACTTTCAATTGTTATAAAAATCTATCTGGTTCACTAATGTCTCTTAGGGAAGAAAACCGGTCATCCTTACCTGGTCTGGTCTACATGTGACTCCAGACCTACAGCAAGGTGTTGACTCTTAACTGCCAATCAAGAATGGGCAACAAATGCTGGCCAAGCCAATGATGCCCACATCCCTGAAGAAATTTTTTAAAAAATGGGAGAGTACAATTAAAATCCTCATCAAAAGAATTAGTGGAAATATTTATTTACAAGCTAGGTGAGTCAAATATAGCACAAAACAGGTTTGACAGTCTATAAATTAATTAAATGGGGAATTAAAGTAACTGGAAATGTTATAGGAAGTGAGCGGGAGCATACGACTAGAAGAAGTAGTTAAAGTGAACAAAAGCGCCAATGCAGATTGCTTGGCTGTTTCTATGTTTCAATGATTCTAATTAGCCGACAGATAATCTTGTTAAATACTTCTGGGAATTAATAAAACTGTCTCAATGCTTGTTTCTCTTTGAAAATGAATATATATTTATGTTGCCCTCAGGGCAACAAGATAATATTATTCGCTCAGCTGGGTGTTAAGCTTAACAGAAGAATCAGGTGACAATAACATCTAGGGCGGAAACTTGCATTTTTTTTGGCCAAGTGCGATTTCCATTGGGTTATTTGGAGGATTTTTCACCATGAGGCCTAGCAATATTTCTCGCCTTATCTTACCATTCTTACCTCATTAACGACCTACCTATCCCTATGGCAACCCTCACATCTGATACTAGCCCCATCTTACCAAATGCCATTCCCAGAGCAACTCGCCACTCAGTGGATAACTGCTGAAAGACCAACATCCCTTGCACCTGCTCCATCTTTAAAAGACCACCATAGACAAAGATAAACATAAGCAATCTGGCATTGTCCTTACCAGCAATGTAATAGCACAACAACCACGAAACTCTGCTGCCCATAGCGCAGTCTGCATGGTTGACTCGCACAAGTAATCCACTTCCCCCAAATTAGTTGCTGTTTAACCATTGGATCTCATTCTTTACATGTCCTTACATCCTATATGTTTACCCACTTTATGTCACCACTACCCTGTACTCAACATTCACTCTAGGCCCACATGTTCACAATGTAGGTGGGGTTCACTACCAACAAGCACACGACCAGACAACTCCACACATGAGTTTTTATCTACAGCTAGCAGAAATGGATACAACCAAAATGAATAGACACTGCAGTTCGCCAATGCAAACCAAACACTGGTATTGTGACCAACAACTATTCTCCAGTCCACGATCATCTGCAGCACCCAGCTCTCATTAATTGAACCATGTGTCAATCTGAGCCTGCTTGGCTTGCGATGCCTGATGCACCTGAGCTCTGTCAAGTAATAGGAGAGGCTCCTAATTTCCAATGCTCTGATCCTCCTCAACTGAATACTATCTCATTCCCCCAGCTCTTCAGCGACTATCACATCCCCTCTTCGCCTGTTCCATCCCACACCCATAGCCATTAACATTGGGGCATTCACTGTAGTGAAAATAACAAAGCAGCTGCCTCCCAGCTAATTGTTACCTTCGAAAGACTCACAATAAATCAAAACCTGATTACAATACCTCAGGCTGCTGCTAGCTCATTTTCTCTCAATGTGACTCGCTTGAAATAGATGCAATATGTTGGGGTTTGGTGGGGTGCACAATGTGTTGGCACAATGACTCTTATACAAGTTCTATTAGAATTGTGAGTATGTAAAGTAAATTGCAACATAGTCTTCTGAAAGTTATAGTTGAAAATGAAGGTGAAATTAACAAAAAGTAGGAGCGTGCTTTGATTACAGGCTTCAACACAAAAGAAAATTGCTAAAACCTTTTAGAGAAGTACAGGATATGCAGGTACATGCTGATACGTTTTTCTTCAAAAGGATGACCTTACAAATTCTCACTGTATTTCAATTACTTTCTGAGAGGCATCTGATAGAATTGGAATAGTAACTTTGACATTGCATTTCGCCATATACCTCTGAGGGATGATCATTGTTAGGCATATACCTCATAATGATTTTATTATTTAACTGGCTTAATTAATTTATGGCTCTGTCCAAGGCTTGTAGGAAGAAAAACTGAACAAACTCAAAGTTCTGAGGAAGGGTCACTTGACCCGAAATGTTAACTTTGATTTCTTTCCAAAGATGCTGCCAGATCTGCCGAGCTTTTTCAGCAATTTCTCTTTTTGTTTCTGATTTTCAGTATTCACTGTTCTTTCGGTTTTTATTTAACTCAAAGTTAAATTGGGTTTTCTATAATGAGTCCAATTAAGTTGCTTCATTTTTAGACAGGGTCTTTGTCATCCCTTAACGTGCCAGACAATAAAAATTAGGACAAACGTCTGAAGGAGAGTCATAGAGTCCTACAGCACGGAGACAGGCCCTTCGGTCCAAACTGGTCCGTGCTGACCAAAATGTCCATCCACGCTAATCCCATTTCCCTGCACTTGGCCCATATGCTGCTAAACCTTTCCTATCCATGTATTCATCCAAATGCATTTTAAATGTTGTTAATGTACCCCCCTCAACCACTTCCACTGGCAGCTCATTCCATTTACAAACCACCCTCTGTGTAAAAAAGTTGCCCCTCGGGTTCCCATGTATTCTTTCCCCTCTTACCTTAAACTGATGCCCTCTAGTTCTCAATTCCCCAACCCTGGGAAAAGGCTGAGTGCATTCACCCTATCCATGCGTCTCATGATCTTATATACTTCTATAAGATACCCCCTCAGCCTCTTACGCTCTAAAGAAAAAAGTCCTAGCTTGTCCAACCTCTCCCTATAACTCAGTCCCTTAAGTCCTGTCAACATCCTCGTAAATTTCTTCTGCATCCTTTCCAGTTTCATAACATCCTTCCTATAGCAAGGTGACTAAAACTGAACACAATACTCCCAGTGTTATCAATGTCCTGTACAACTGCAACATACCTTCCCAACTTCTGTACTCATTGTACTGATTGATAAAGGCCAGTGTGCCAAATGCATTCTTCACTTCCTTGTCTGGACTCGAAATATTAAATTTGTTTCTTCTCCACAAATACTGCCAGACCTGTTGAGTTTCTCCAGCAATTTCTATTTTTCTTTGTCTCAGTTCTCCATCAACCACAGCTCTTTGTTTTATTTCAGTGCTTAAAAATATCATCACCGGGCCCCATATAATAAAAATATGTTGGTCATTTTTATCCTTTCCAAATGTCCACTCCACTTCAGGTTTACTGAACTCAAAGATCAGCAAATCAGCTCGGTGAATTTGAAAGAAAAATTTGTAAACATATCCCTCTATTAACCTTGGTGTCTATTTCATGTGCAACGTTAACAGTGAGTCTAATAAATATTTAAAACATAGCTTTCAACAAAAATTCATCTAAAACAGCTGAAATGATTGACTTGGGGAGAGCAGGCCCATTGAACTTACTAGAATAAGGGCAGCTTGTTATTTCCTGAATTGTAAGAAGTCATTGATAAACATAGTGTGGATGTAAACACACATTTACATTGGTTTGCCACTTCCTTCTATCCTGATTAACTGTCTATAAATTACGGTGATGCTTTCATGAAGATTTCAAAACTGCACACTCCTTCAGATTTTCTTTTAAAATATGACAACTAATCTCACCTTGCTGCACCAATGCCTGAGCCTTTTCAGACCGAGTTTAAATGTGTTCAATTGCTGTTACTCTAACTTTTTGAGGACTTCACTGCAGCAATTTAGAACAACCCCTTCACCCAGATAAACACAAAGTTAATTTCTGGGATAAGTGCTGTCCTGAAATCAGAGTTGAGCAAGTGGACTCTATACTCTCTAGAGTTGAAAAGAATGAAATTTGATCATGCAGAAAGTAGACTTGATGGTATTGATACCAAGAGATTGTGCCTGCAGGTTACAGAGATTAGAATATGGAGAACAGATTCAGGGCTAGTTTTTTCATACAGAGATGAGAAATGCCTTTATTTAGAGGCTTATGAATCTTTAGAATTCTTTACCCTGTGGAGTTGTGAGTTTTCAGTTGTTGAATATATTAAAATCTCTAGCAAAATCAAGGGATACTGAGATCAGGCCACAATAGGCAATTAAAGTCAACGATCAGCCTTGATTTTGTATTAAAATGGAGCTGGATGGAGGAGCCAACCTACTCCTGCTCCTATTTCTCATGTATTTATAATTCTAAAGCGTGCACAGTTCATCACCAGCAGAAACATTTACAGAGAATGCTGGAGAAACTCAGCAGGGCTGGCAGCTTTTGTGGAGAGAGAGAGATAGAGTTAATGTTTGAGGTACCAGTTCACTCAGTTGATTGGATGGTTGGTTTCTGATGTAGAGTGATGCCAACAGCAGAGATTATCATAAAGGTCCTGCCTTCTCAACCTCATCTCTTGCCTGAAGTGTGGCAATCTTCAGGTTAAATTTGCCAGCCATTGTCCCTTTCTAATGAGGGAGTGATACTTCTACATTATCAGAATCTTGTTTGTGAGACATTGTCAACAAATTAGCTGCTGTGTTTGTCTGAAAAATGACTTTAAACACACTGCAAAATAATTTGTTGTTGGGAAGTAAGAGTGACTGCTCTCTATATTAAGGCAGAATTTGATCAAATGTAGCAACAAGGAACCTTAGCAAAGCTGCAATCAATGGGTACCGGAGGGAAACACTGTGTATTTTGGGGCCATACCTGAAACAAGGATAGTTTATAGTTGATGGAGGTGAACCATCTCTATCCCTAGACATCTCTGCAGAAGTTTCTCAGGATCATGTCCTAAAGTCCAAGCATCTTCAGCGGCTACATCAATGACATTTCCTCAATCATAAGATCAGAAGTTGGAATGTTTCATGATGATTGCACCATTCATGACTCTACAGATACTGAAGACGTTTGTGTCCAAATGCTGCAAGACCTGGACAACATTCAGACTTAGGGTAATAAGTGGCAAAAAATAGTCATGTCACACAAGATGGCTCCGACCATCTCTAACAAGAGTGAATCCAACCATTGCCCTTTGGCTTTCAATGGCATTACTATCACTAAATACTAACACCTTTGCTCCCTCCACCACTGATACACAGTAGCAACAGTTTGTACTATTTACAGGATGTGGTGCAATATCTCACCAAGTCTCTAGGGGCAGCACTTTCCAAATCTGATCTCTATTACCGAAAAGGATAGGGGCAGGAGATGCATAGGAACATCACCACATGCAAGATCACGTTCAAGTCATACCATCCTATAATTGCTGTGCCTTCACTGTTGCTGGGTCAAAATCCTAGAACCCTCTCCCTCATAGCACTATGTGCTTACTTTCCACCCATAACTACAGTGGTCCAAGAAGGCAGCTCACCTCCACATTCTCCAGAACCATTAGGGATGAAGAGTAAATGCTGACTCAGCCAGAAACGCTCACATTCATTGATCAGATAAGGAAGAAATTCACTGGAAAGATGTTTAAGATCACTTGAAAATGTGAAAGATATGTTACAATGGTACAAAGGTACATTATTTCCAATAATGGATCGACTTTAAAAAATAGCCCTGTCCAAGGACTAGTTCATAAGCAACACTGGGAAACGATGAGCAAGTTGGTGCTAGTCACAGGCTACTTGCAGCAGAAGGGTGAGGTCCAAATACAATTCCAGAAACTTAAGCCGGAGTCTGGGCTGATATTACAGGAGAATACTTGGGAAATAACACACTTGGATGTATTGATAAACTGCCTGCTCTCGGGTGTATATAAAATACCCCAACACTTTCTTACAAGACCAGGTGTATTCTCCCTGTTTACTTGGTCAATATTCATAGAATCCCTACAGTGAGGAAAGATGCTGTTCGGCCCATTGATTCTGCACTGACCCTCCAAAGACCATCCCACCCAGACCCAGACCCGACCTCATCCCCGCAACCCTGCATTTCCATTGCTAATCCACCTAGCTGCTGATCCCTGAACACAATGGGCAATTTAGTACGACCAATACAACTAACCTGCACATATTTGGCCTGTGGGAGGAAACCAGAGCACCCAGAGTAAACCCACACAGACACAGGGAGAGTGTGCAAACTCCACACCAACCCCTTATATTGATCCTTTACCACACACTGAAAAGAAACAGAATATCTGCTCATAACTGAGTTATAATTTTTGGAACCATGTTGTTTACGTTTTGGGTATTGCATTTCCTATGTTGCAATGGTGAGTACATTTCCAAAGTATTTCATTGATGTAAGTGTTTTGGTACTGAAGTCTTGAATGTTCTACATAAATGCAGATCATTTTTAAAGGAGAAATTTTGTCTCATGGCTAGTCTGAAAGTGTATATTGGGAAATGACAGCAATAAGTATAGGCTAAAGAACAATAAAGTCAACCAAATCAGGTTTATTAAGTGAATTCCTTTATATTATATTTCCAAATAAGATCCATTAAGATGTTTATTATTCCCATACAAATGTTAGCTGGGACACAAGACCTTCAAGTGGCCATTGAGATGAAGAACATAACATCGCTTAAAGGAGATATGTTCATGCTTTGACTAAGTCGTAAGAATCATAGAGACCTACAGTACAGAAAAAGGCCCTTCAGCCCATTGTGTCCATGATGGTCAAAAACAACCACCTAACTATTTTAGTCCCATTTTCCAGCACTTGACTTATAATATTGTATGCCTTGGCATTGTAAGTGCACATCTAAATACTTATTAAATGTTTTAAGCGTTTCTATTTCTAACATCCTTATAGACAGGGAGTTCCAGATTCCCACAGCCCTCTGGGTGAAAAGGTTTTTCCTCACATCTCCTCTAAATCTCTGCCCCTTACCTTAAATATAAGCCTCCCCACTCCCATCGAAGCAAAAAGTTTCTTCATGTCTACCCTATCTGTGCCCCTCATAATTTTATACATCTCAATCATCTCCCCTCTCAATATCCTCTGCTCTAAGGAAAACTGTCTGTTCAATCTCTCTTCAAACTGAAAGTCTCAAGCCCAGGCAACATCCTGGTAAGTCTCCTCTGCACCATCTCCAGTGCTTTTATATCCTTCAATAACATGGATTCCAGAGCAGCACACAAGATTTTAGATGTGGCCCAGCAAACGTTTTTTAAAGTTCCAGCAAAACCTCGTTGCTTTTAAACTCTATGGCTCAGCTGATAAAGGAAAATATACCATATGCCGTCTTCAGCAATCTATCCACCTGCGCTATTACTTTAAGAGGCCAGTGTACATGCACACCAAGGTCCCTCTGATCTTTGGTGTTTCCCAAGATTACACTGTTCATCATGTATTCCTGATTAGATTAAGGCTGAGCAAGGATAGATAAATATGTTTGTATCTGGCTTTAATGGATGCATAGTTAATTTCAGAAGCAGAGATAATTATGTCATGGTAATTTCACTGGACTGGAAATCCAGAAGCCTAAGCTAATAATCTGGACTCACAGGTCAAATCCCATCCCTAAAGCTAGTGGAATTTACATTCAATTAATAAATATAGAATTATGAAGCTAGTCCCAATTTTGGCAACCATGAAACCATTGTCATAAAAGCCCATCTGGTTCACTACCGTTTTGTAGGGAAAGAAATCAACAAATGTTACCTGCTCTGGCCTATATGTAACTCCAGACCCACAGCAATGTTGACTCTGAAAAAGCCTATAAGCCATTCATCTGCATCCAGTGATTGCAAAGTCAAAAACAACCAAATTGGATTGATCCGAGATTGACCTAACACTGGAACCAACAAAATAGCACACACAGACTTGTTCACCTTGCAAAGTTTGGCTTATTAACAGCCAAGGGCTTATGCCAAAATTTAGAGTGCTGTCCCACAATCAACAATCAACTTGGTATATCACAGCAGGCAAAGAACATCCGCTGCCTCACAGCGCCAGGGACCCACGTTCAATTCCACCCTCTGGCAACTGTCTGTGTGGAGTTTGCACATTCTCCCCGTGTCTGCATGGGTTTCCTCCGGGTGCACTGGTTTCTTCCCAATGTGCAGGTTAGGTGGATTGGCCATGCTAAATTGCCCATACTGTTCAGAGATGTGTAGATTAGGTGGGTTATAGGGGGATGGGTCTGGGTGGGATGCTATGAGGTTGGATGTGAACTTGTTGAGCTGAAGGGCCTGTTTCCACACCGTAGGGATTCTATGATTCTATGATTCACACCACCATCACCATCCCTGGGTATGCCCAGGAAGTTAGAACCACCAAAGATGGTGGCACAGTGGTATATAATCAGGAGAGAGTGGTAGTTTTGGAGTTCTCATTAGATACTCTGGACCAAATGAAGTCTCTTGGCATCAGGTAGAAACCTACTGGCAATTACCACTCACTGAGACCCCTCAGCTGATGAATCAGTACTCCTCCATCTTGAACACCAGTAGAAGAAACACTGAGAATGATAAGGATACAGAATTTACCCTGTAGTGTTCTCGAATGTGTAGGTTAGGTGCATTAGCCATGGGAATTGCAGGATTACAGGGATAGGGTAGGGGGATGGGTCTGGGTGGGATGCTCTTCAGAGGGTCAGTGTGGACCTGTTAGGCTGAATGGCCTGTCCCTCCACTGTGGGGGATTTCAATTTCTATCACCTAGACTGGCTCTTTCGCATCCCTACTGTCCAAGCTGGCCCAGCCCTGAAGGACATCACTATTAAACTGGGTCTACAACAGGCGATGAGGAAACTGATAAGAAGGCAAACCTACCTGAACTCATCTTCACCAATCTACTTATTGCAGAGGTATCTGTCCATGACAGTTGTGATAGTATGACCACCGCATAATTATTATGAAGAGACAGCTCAGTTTCCTTATTGAGAAATCCTCCATCGTGTTGTATGGCACTATCGCCATGCTAAATGGGATAGGTTCTGAATAAATCTATCGAAATTAAATTTCCATGAGGCACAATAGTCCATCAGCAACAGCAGAATTGTATTCAACCATCCACAAAAGCACAATTCCGCAGTGTGATGGAATTCTCCCCACTTACCTGGATGTGCGCAGCTCTAACAACACTCATGTAGTTCAACACCATCCAGGTCAAAGCGGACCACTTGATTGGCATTCTTTATACCACTTTCAACATTTTTCCCCCAATACTGATGAACAGTGATGTACAAGATGCCCTGTAGCAACTCCCCAAGACTCTATTGATGCAACTTACAAACCTGTAGTTTCAAAACAAAGTGATACTCACTGTTGACATTATGTTGTGTGATGAATCCCTACCACTGCACACCATGTTGTATGAACTATCTGGACACATTGTCACCAAAAGATAGATTTGCTGCTGCCACCAACCTCCTTTTAGACTGGAGTCTATCGGGCCTGCTTTTCTTAAGAATAGAAGAAAACCATTAGGTAGACTAACAAAAATAGACCCTTAAACAAGCTGCAGTTCATTGCATGATAGCTATCAAGCACATGTTACACTATCATAATGGTCATTGTTATTAACACTATGAAGAGACCTTAACAGTAGATCTGTCTTCTTCAAGATCCAGAGATGTTTCCTCTTAAGTCCTTATGAGACCATATCATATTTAGTGGAGCTGAATGCATTCCTCAATATTAACTCTTTCTGAACAAACACCTTATACACACCATCTCTGATCTTCTTCCCACCCCCTTAATAACATTTACAGATTACTGTGTATCATTACTTTTATCACAATGTTATCTGCTCTAATGTCTCTGACTTCACAAACTCATGCCACCTGAAGGATTCACAATTCTTCCAGATTATACTCTATTTGGACTGATAGGTCCATGTTTTAAAAGCTGTTGGCTTTGATTCTGTTCTTGACTGTGTGATGTTGAAATAATTCCAAGGATGCATGTATTCTGTCACCAGGCCACCCTTTATTTACATGCATGCATTACATAGGCTGTGACCAGCCAGCTCAGAGCCAGTCCCCTGAATGAAGGGACTCTCTGAATCTCTTGTTTATGTCAGTCAGGACTCCCTGATTGGCCCAGGTTAACAACCTCATAGTCAATGAGATCTACCTGGCCTTGCTCCAATCTCTGCAGAGGTCTGTAACTCAGCTTAAACTGGACGACCCTTTATCTCTTGCTGTCCTTCGCTTAGGACCTTGCTCCTGCCAAACCAGGCAACTGATTGATACCAGCATCTGAAGGACCTATGATCTCCTGAATTTCATCAATAGAGTATTCTCTTCAGCTGAAAAAGACATTTGACCCGAAACATCATCCAGGGGACCTTTAAACCTCATGAATGTCCTTCTTCAAAGATGGCTCATCAGTTCAAACAGATATTTTCTTCCTTGTTGTAAAGAATTTCTGATCCAGTCAATTTCTTTTTGAAGGTATCTTGAATCCCTGTGCCAGTAATTTCTTCCTGACTGTGTTCTAAATCTGTTGCAATTAATCATCCCACCTCAGTGATGACTTCTAAGGAGTTATATGTAATCCATCTTCAATTTGAAGATCTGCTGGCTAATTTGTTGATTAGGTTGGGTGCTTATATTGATCCCCTTATGGTTGCTTTTCTTGCTCACCAACATGGTCATGCCTTCATCCATGCTATTTGAGGATTGTTGCTTACATAGCATGGTCTGTAAAAGTGGTATTTATTATTCTTCTTTGAGAAATGAAGAATTGAAATGTTCTGCTAGAACTTGGGCATTCACAGCTTTTGACATCAAATTCAAATTTGCCATAACATTTTATTCACCAGGTCATTTTGATGTCTGAACAACTTCAGTTAAAGATTCATTATTGAGCTCAAATGGGTCATACTGCTCATTAACTTTCTCATCATCACCATGTTGAGGTTGCACGGTGGCTCAGTGGTTAACACGGCTGCCTCACAGCGCCAGGGACCTAGGTTGGATTCCAGCCTCGGACGACAGTCTGCGTGGAGTTTGCACATTCTCCCCCTGTCTGTGTGGGTGCTCCAGTTTCCCCCCACAGTCACAAGATATGCGAGTTAGGTGGATTGCCTGTACTGTTCAGGAATGTGTAAATTAGATGCATTAGCCACGGGAAATGCAGGGTTACAGGGATAGCGTAGGGAGATGGGTCTGGGTAGAATGCTCTTCAGAGGGTCAGTCTGAACATGTTAGACTGAATGGCCTCCCCCCACACCCCCACTGTGGGGATTCAATGATCATCTCATTCTTCTTGGAAACTTTGTTGATTTTGTCATCTGACCTTTCGTCAGTATACATAGTGGTGGAAAACATTTCTGCCAACCTCGTATTGTCATATTTTCATCCAGTTGACAGTATGAAACAATTCTCTTATGCCTAATATAAGTAACGTCAATGGATTCTGTCTTCTTTTTGGATTTGCGATGAGTCTAGTAAGTCCTTTGAAATCTTTCATCAGTTGCCCTTTGACTTGCTGCTCAACAACTAACATTTCCTTGGCCTGTCATTCCATGACTAGTGTCTCCTTGAACAGTTGTGGTGTCATTGAGCTGTCCTTCACCAATTCACTATTAATTGAGTGAGGTTCAAGTCAAGGTACACAATCATGCTCGAGGGTTAGAATTCTTGGTTTTGAAATACATACACATTTTCTACTCTCTAACAGTTTATAAAGTTGCTCTCATTTAATGAGCTGAGTGTATTAACCTAACTGTTTGGATTGTGATCTTTGACATCTTTTTCTGCCTATAAGGTAACTTTGCACATTGTCATTTTTGAACTTTTGCAAGAGTGTTTGTATGGTGATGGTCATGTGATATTTATAATAGACATAATTTCTGCCTTAGTACATACTATATGTAGAGAAAGCAGCTACCACCCATAGCTGATTTGCAAACCATGGATTGGATAACACCAATCTGACCCTAGTCAGGGCTAAGATGATGGTTTGTAGAGTCTGCATTATTAGCAGCTTTCTCTATGTCTGTGAAAATGGATGATTTACAGCTACCAGCAAAAGAAGCCCAACAATTTCTATACAATTCCTGAGGCACATTTGTGCGCATATCCTAGCAAGAAAAAAAATCACAAATCTGCTCTCCAAGGCAGATCTCCCAAGTAAATTGACACTAATTGAACAGAGGCTGTTCAGAGGTTCAGACCCATCGCAGGCCTTTTAAACAAGACGAGGAAACAGAAATGAGGAGCCTGTGTGGATTTCAGTATCAGAAAGAGGTTTTAGAAGATAAATAATGAAAAGACTGTTTTTACTGGTTGTGGGTAAATTGGTATCAAGGGAATTTAGATTGAGACTGTCATTGGGGAACAGAAGGTCATTTAGTAATTGGAAAACTACTTAATGGGAAGAATATATAAAGTTAACAGGTAAGGACAGAGAAATAAGGTGAAAGTGGATTATTCCAGAAGTATAATGGCCTGAGTGGACTTCAGATGCATTGTAACCAATACAATTCAAAGGCTATCTAGATTTAAAAGCTTATTTTTTTTAAACCTTATGCATTAGAAGCGGATGCATCTTGAATTTGTTATGCTTGTATTCTGAAGCCTCTATATTCTTGCCTTACTTTTCTCATCCACAGCAACACCTTATTTCTGCACTATATAAACTGTCTGTGGATTGAAATCAACAGCGCAACCATCCTCAGGTTTCAGCTCAGATACCAGTTCAAACCAAAAAAAAGGCCATTCTTATTAGGTTCCACTTAACATGACATACAGGCTTTAACAGTCTCTGAGTGATGACTCATCTGCCTTCCCAAAGTAGTGCCAAAGATCACTTGCAGCATATTAGCTGAAAGGATTCTAATATAATTACAGCTATTAATGTCCACAATTTTGGAAAGCAGAATATTGGCACTCTTTTGTGTCATCAGCTGCAGTTTTCTAGCAGAATTGCTAGCAATTATCATTGTGTTATTGTGAGAGAGTACATTAAAGTTATTGATTTTCAAAAAGAATTTTTAGAGAACAGTTGAATATATTTTTACAATTGGGTGTATATTGATACAGTTTCAGCTGTTATCTCAGAAGTTGTCTTTGCTGGTGGAGATTGCGCTAAGGATGAATGTTTTGCTAAAATTCATGAAATCTAGAATATCAGGCCCATACAATGAAAGGAGGGAATGGATGCAGAAAGAGGATGTGATTGTTTTCACAGAGTCAGCAATGTACTTCTAATCTGTCTGGCTCTGGATGAGATGAACGAACAAGGTAAATGTGTTGCCTCCTGTATTAAATCATTCCTTGAACAACAATGGAAGGTGAATCAATACTAATTTGTCCCACATTCCATGCCTCAGCTATCGTTCACTGTCTCTGCAACAAGTCTCTACTTCTTCAGCGGTTGATTACCACAGTCAACAGAGAGAAAGTTTGCAGAGCATCTTTTGTAGAAGGGTCCTTAAACCCCTTGAGCTGACCTTAGACAGGCTTGCTTGCCAAGAGCTTCTGGACCTGCAGGCATGAATGGTGTAGTGGTAGTGCCACCACCTCAGAACCAGGAGACCTATATTCAAGTCCTACTTTCCCAACAGATGTGTAATAACATTTCTGAGCTATCAATTAAGAAAATATCTAGGACAAACAATAGAAACCCACAAGGAAGGGTAACAAGTACTTATACTCCATTGAAGATGCATTACATCAGCAAGCTTAACATGGATGGCTATTCCAATCAGTGTTGCCATTAATGTTCTTTAGGAATTTAGTAAAATGATTATTTAACAAATTTTAGCTTTATTTATTGAATCTGCCCTCTCCATGAGTCTGCTATTATAGTACTGTTAATTGTAAATTTAGAAGGGACGGTTGAGGCTTTTGGCTTCAAATTATTCCACGTGGAAATCCTGCCAATGTTGACACACACTCACAAGCTCTTTGTCCATATTGTTACAAAAGATGCACTGCATCAGAATTTGTGATCAATTATCAGACCGCCTTAAGCAATGAGACTTTTTTTATTTCTAGTTATTTGGCTACAGCAGTCTTTATAAAGACTGCCAGAAATGTTTTATACTAATCGATCGATGCTCAAAAACATGAAACTCTTCTACTTAAGATCTCAATGGCTTAGAATAAATTTAACATGAATAATCTCATGATTATAAGAAAAACATATGAAGCTTATATGATATCAAATTATATGTATGTTGATGCCACATGCTTTTTATTTCATTAATTACAAACATGAGGATCACTCTCAACCAACAAGTTTGCTACATAAATGCTTAGTACTTATTTTAATGGGACCAGATTCATGATATAAATGATAGGAAACATAACCATTAATTTAACATTTCCTTTTGTGTTGTTGAAGGTGGGGAATGAGAGGAGTGGGTGTAGCAGGAGGGTGGTACTGGAAGTAATAAGCCTTCATTGTCAGTAAACATAAACGTCTCCCTCGAGGAAAACAGGAAATCAAAACGATGAAAATGAAAGCAGTAAAATGTGGCTTCATAAAATAAATCAGTTGTGAACCAAATTGCACATTTGGCCCCAACCTCAATAAGGTCAGTGAGATGCTGCTGTGCATGATCCCACACACGCCAGATATAGAAAGGGTGACAAATCGAAGCCAATGAGTGGCAACAATAAAATGACAAGAGTTCCATCATGTAAATTTCACCCAAGGAACCAATTTAGACTTTGTGGAAAGGAGCAGCTAACATGAGGTGACGTGAGTATGTTCACATAATGATGTCGCCAAATAGATCTGCCATGCATGACGATAAGTGCCAATGTCACTGTACAATTGGAATACAAGACACAGTTTAAGAATTTGACAAATGAAGTAAAATTTGCCACAAAAAATCAAATTATTTGCATTTAGAAAACATACACCCTTCATTTCCAAATCCCAGGATATGTTTTTGTGCATTTAAAATATAAACCTCTTTAAATGAATTCTGCAGTTAAAAAAATTCTTTAAAGTCCTCAATTCAAACTCCGTTTTGCTTATTTTAATTGTATACAAAACTCTTCCAAGCACCCAATAAATTTGAAAGCTTTCCCAGTTGGAAAGACCTTTAAAGAATCTTTGACATCTTACTGTTTGAGAGTTGAAATGAATCAGGAACATTGCTATGTCCTAAAAATGTTGATGTCAAATATAGTCACCGCACAGAATGGAAAATATTTGTACCCTGTTGCATTTAAAGCAGTGGCAGAAATGATTCATTGTTATAACAATCTAATTATCTACTCATTCAATTCTCCTTTAGTCAAAATGAAATAGATGTTATTTCATAAAATAAATCAAATAGAAAGTGGTAGTGCAGGTAGTGCAAATGTAATACCTGGTAGCAGAATCTTATTTTTTAAAAAGGCCAACAGATTAGAACCTTACCCTCTAGCTCAGTCACCATATTTTTTACAATGTAAACTCATATTGTGCAGAAGTATAGATTCAAACCACACGTAGACGCAGACCAAGATATTTTGTTTCTTATGTTAAATGACATTATCAGTCTCTTCAGTCATATCCACCTGTCTGATTTCATTCCATTACTTCACTCTTATTTGTACTTCCAGTAATAGACGCCAGTGTCCAACAAACTAAAAAAAAGTTCCCTACAGACGTGTATCTTCAGAGCAATGAAATATAGACATCAGTCTTGCTTGAATAACAAAAGCACAAGAGACTGGCAACATTATGTGGAAATGGGTTTGCAGTTTATGCACCATTGAAGAGTATGTTTCACTTTCTATATTTATAATTTCCACATCAACAAGTGACGCAAGTACCATGCATTTTTCACCTTTTATTTAAAAAAGTAATCAGTGCTGATGTTTTGCATCACAATTAAAGTGAAATGGTAAACATACAAAACCACCTCGAAACCGATATTCATTTCAAGCCCACCGACTCCCACAGCTACCTAGAATACTCCTCCTCCCACCCACCTTCCTGCAAAAATGCTATCCCCTATTCCCAATTCCTTCGCCTCCGCCGCATCTGCTCCCAGGATGAGGCATTCCACTCCCGTACATCTCAGTTGTCCTCGTTTTTCAAGGACCGTAACTTCCCCTCCTCAGTGGTCGAGAACGCCCTCAACCGTGTCTCCCACATCTCCCGCACCTCATCCCTCACACCCCGTCCACGCAATAAAAACCAAAAAAGAATCCCCCTCGTCCTCACGTACCACCCCACCAACCTCCGGATCCAACGCATCATCCTCCGACACTTCCGCCATCTGCAATCCGACCCCACCACCAAAGACATCTTTCCCTCCCCACCTTTATCTGCTTTCCGGAGGGACAACTCTCTCCGTGACTCCCTTGTCCGCTCCACACTCCCCTCCAGCTCCACCACACCCAGCACTTTTCCCTGCAACCGCAGGAAGTGCTACACCTGCCCCCATACCTCCTCCCTCACCCCCATCCCAGGCCCCAAGAAGACTTTCCACATCAAGCAGATGTTCACCTGCACATCTGCCAATGTGGTATACTGCATCCGCTGTACCCGGTGTGGCTTCCTCTACATCGGGGAAACCAAGCGGAGACTCGGGGACCGCTTTGCAGAACACCTACGCTCGGTTCGCAACAAACAACTGCACCTCCCAGTCGCGAACCATTTCAACTCCCCCTCCCACTCCTCAGACGACATGTCCATCCTGGGCCTCCTGCAGTGCCACAACGATGCCACCCGAAGGTTGCAGGAACAGCAACTCATATTCCGCTTGGGAACCCTGCAGCCCAATGGTATCAATGTGGATTTCACAAGTTTCAAAATCTCCCCTCCCCCCACCGCATCCCAAAACCAGTCCAACTCGTCCCTGCCTCCCTAACCTGTTCTTCCTCCCACCTATCCCCTCCTCCCACCCCAAGCCGCACCTCCATCTCCTACCGACCAACCTCATCCCGCCCCCTTGACCTGTCCGTCCTCCCTGGACTGACCTATCCCCTTCCTAACTCCCTACCTACACTCACCTTTCCTGGCCCCATCCCCGCCTCTTCGACCTGTTTGTTTCCTCTCCACCTATCCTCTCCTCTATCCCTCTTCTATCCGCCTCCCACTCTCTCCCTATTTATTTCAAAACCCCCTTCCCCTCCCCCTTTTCTGATGAAGGGTCTAGGCCCGAAACGTCAGCCTCTCTGCTCCTATGATGCTGCTTGGCCTGCTGTGTTCATCCAGCCCTGCACCTTGTTGTCTCTGATTCGATACAAAAATACCTGCCTCCTTTGTTAAACATTCAAAAGTTTTGCATTCTACATTGTAACTTTTAGCAATTAGATAATTATTGGGTGATAAATTTAAAGTCAATGGCCACCTTGATTCTTAATTTTATTTTCCTTCCTCACCCATAACAATAGTGTAAATTTCAGGTTTGAAGCAGCTCTGTGTAGTGTAGAATACAGTGTGCCTGGAATGTGAAGTGCAAATGATGCTGAGTTCTCTGACAGAATGTAATTTGGCGCATGTAAGGAAGTTATTCATGGTGATAGAGGGAAATTGTCTACAAGTAAATTTAAAGGGATAGAAACAACTGAAGATGAATTTCACAATCATGGAACAAAAATTCAGAGATTTTAGCCTAAAGGAGAACTTCAACCCTGCATCTGAGGAAGCTGAATATTAAGAAAACAGGAAGAAAAGGAAAGGCAGTGGAAGGACATGTGAAGGGTGAGTCTGGAGATAAGTAAAAATGCTGTTCAGCATCCAATCTTATTTCACAGGAGTACTGCCATATCAGGTAATTTTGAGGTTGCCTTCTGCATTAACCCCTTAAATCATCATGAGAGTAAATAGGTGAGGAGGTACAGTCAAGTTTCAGGCTGGTAGGTCATTGCAATAGCCGGCACACTTCACATCTCTGCCAACCCTGGCAAATAGAATACAGGTCCTCAAGGCCATTGGCAGGTATGTGTGCCAGAATCTCTGAGAGTAGTTGGTGCAATTCCATTTGTTGCAGCTAATCAGGTGACATTAACTTCTGATCACTTTAACTTGCTTTCTTTCATGCACAAGACATGATGTACTGCACTTGGAATGGCCCTCAGTGTCATTAACATAAAGGTTAGTCAGAAATTAATTTAACGTAACTAAGGCACCCAGGGTTGTGTGTCTACTAACTCAAGTTCCTTTGAGAACAAAGGGGTGCACGGTGGCTCAGTGGTTAGCACTGCTGCCTCACAGCGCCAGGGATGCAGATTTGGTACCGCACTCAGATGACTGTGTGGAGTTTGCACATTCTACCTGCGTGGGTTTCCTCCGGGTGCTCTGGTTTCCTCCCACAGACCAAAGATATGCAAGTTAGGTGGGTTGGCCACACTAAATTGTCCCGTAGTGTCCAGGGATGTGCAGGCTAGGTAGATTAGCCATGGGAATTCTAGGGTTATTGGAATAGAGTAGAGGCGTGGATCTGGGTGGGATGCTCTTCAGAGGATTGGTGTGGACTCAATGGTCTGAATAGCCTGCATCCACACTGTAGGCATTCTATGATTCTTCTATGATTCTATGACAATAGTCCTTCACCTGCAATGTCTGCCAATGTGGACATGAGAATGAGAATTCCACTGTAGCACTACTCCTCCACTGGACTGCAACGTCAGCCCATTCCCTATGGTTGGAACACAGATCTCAAGGAGTCCCCTCACCCAAAATGGTTACTTATTGTGTGTGACCCCGGCAGTGGATATTGACAGGCAGATGTTGATAACCACGGGGATTACGAGAGCTTAGCCCAGTTCTTTCCTGACCTTGTGTCCACAGCAGGATGTGTTTGATGATGGCCAGCAATGGAAACTTCAGCTGCTTTTATTTCTCACCTCCTCACTTCTGTCTACAGACACTGAAGTTAATTATTGCTCCTGAAATACTGCGCTTGGCAAAACCATAGGTGAAGAATTATACTGGGAATGTTATGAACTGTACAACTTAACACCATCTATCCATTTGGCCAAGTGTATCCACTGGATCGCAGTTTTTCTTTGTAATAAGATGTCAGCATCACTAGTTAGGCCAACATTTATTACCCATCCCTAATTGCCCTTGAGAAGGCAGCTTGTAAACTGTAGCAACTCATCTTGCAAAGCTAAAGCAATTCACATTAATTTGAGGAACTGAAGAAGAGTCTTTGAACTCAAAACATCAACTCCTTCTCTCTCCACAGTTGCTGCCAGACCTGCTGAGTTTCTCCAGTATTTTCCGTTTATATTTCAGATTTTCAGCATCCACCGTATTTTGCTTTTATTAGATTTATTTGCATTTACTTCTTAACATAGAAACCTACAAAATGGGTGCAGAAATAGGCCATTTGGCCCTTCGAGCCTGCACCACCATCCAATATGATCATGGCTGATCAATCTCAGTATCCCATTTCCACCTTCTCTCCATACCCCTTGATCCCTTTAGCCGCAAGGGCCACGTTCAACTCCCTCTTGAAAAGATTTAATGAACTGATCCCAACTGCTCCCTTTGGGAGGGAATTCCACAGGTTCACAACTCTCCATGTGAAGCAATTCTTCCTCATCTCAGTTCTGAATGGCTTACCCCTTGTTGTTAGACTGCGACCCCTAGTTCTGGACTTTCCCAACATCAGGAACATTCTTCCCGCATCTAGCCTGTCCAGTTCCATCAGGATTTTATGTTTCAGTGAGATCCTCCCTCATTCTTCTAAATTCAAGTGAGTACAAGCCCAGTCGATCCAGCCTTTCTTCATATGTCAGTCCTGTCATCCCAGGAATCAGTCTGGTGAACCTCTGCTAGACTCTCTCAATAGCAAGAATGTCCTTCCTCAGACTAGGAGATCAAAACTGCACACAATACTCAAGGTGTGACCTCACCAAGGCCCTGTATAACTGCAGTAAAACATCCCTACTCCAATACTCAAATTCTCTCACTATGAAGACCAGCATGCCATCAGCTTTCCTCACTGCCTGCTGCACCTACATACCAACCTTCGGCAACTGTTCCACCATGACACCCAGGTCTCATTGCACTTCACATTTTCCTAAATTTCCACCATTTTGATAATAATCTGCATTCCTGTTTTTGCCGCTGAAGTAGATAACCTCATTTATTCACATTATATTGCATTTACCAAGTATTTACCCACTCAGCCAGTCTGTCCAAGTCACCCTGCAGCCTCTTAGCATCCTCCCCACAGCACACACTACCACCCAGCTTAGTTTCATCAGCAAATTTGGAGATATGGCATTCACTTCCTTCATCCAAATTGTTAATGTATATTGTGAACAGCTGGGGTCCCAGCACTGAATCCCGTGGCACCCCATTTAATGTAATAGCAAGGAAAGTAAGTTGCATTTGTACTGAAATTTTCAAAACTTCGGAATGTTTCAAAGCAACAGCCAATTAAGTACATCTGAAGAGGAGATTTTGCTGTAATGTATGAAATGTGGCTGCCAGTTTGAACGCATCAGTCACGTAAAAGAATAATGAGACAATCTGTTTTCATTTTGTTCGTTGAGGGCTATGCAATAGGAAAATCCACGAGTGCAAATTACACTGCAGCACTTTTCTTCATTGGTGGTTAAAGCATTAATCGGAATGCCAAGATTGATTAGTTAGGAAATGAACATACATGCAAATTGTTGGGAATGATCATTTAAGCTTTAGTAGAGCCTCAGGAAAACAAAAATGCTTGTGGTAGATAGTGGATACACATTGAACAACCCCTTTTATCTCTGTTGATATTCATAAAGCCAGTCCTGTACAAGTGCCACACGTGAAGCTGCCAAATCGTGTTGAGGATTGCTGTTTTCGAGCTTGAACCATGCTGCCAAGCTGCTGTAGCCATAGTCATCATGGTAAGGCACGCCAGCAGACAGAAAGTGTTACCATTCCACTCTTTCTCCAGCCCGTGACTCCCAGATGCGATCGTTAGAAAGGGCTTTAATGTCACATTTGCAAGCATCCTTGAAGCAGATCCTCAGGCACCCCATTGCTCTAGCAACCTCAGATACAGAAGGCCCTTGGCTATGAAAACCTGTGGACAGGTCTGAGCCTCTGAACCAGCCTCTGTATGATTAGTGTCAATTTACTTACGAGAGGTACCTTGGAGAGCAGATTTGTGATTTTGTCTTGCTAGGACATGTGCTCAATGTGCTACAGGTAGTAAAGTTAAAAATTGTTGAGCTTTTTCTGCTGGTAGCTGTAAGTCATCCATTTTCACAGTGATGCAGCAAGCAGCTGACAATGCAGGCCCTATAAACCATCACCTTAGCCCTAATTAGGGTCAGACTGGTGTTATCCAATCTATGGTTTGCAAATCAGCTGCTTTCCCTATATATGTATCAAGGCACAGATTACATCTGTTATAAATATCACACGACTATCGCCAATGATACGAGCATCCTTAGAAAAGTTCAAAAATGCCACCTGCATAGGCAGCAAAAAACGTTAATGATCACAACCCAAACAGTTAGATTAATACACTCAGCTCATTCATTAAGATCAATTATACAAATGCTACATAATTAGGGAGTTAAGTTGCCATGAGTGCATTTTAGAGAATGGAACGTATTTTTCCTGTAGTGATGGCTTTCCTGATGTTCGGCGGTCAAAGGTGTGGTTTAATTGGAACTCAGGAAAGCAGTTTACGTATTTAAATGCCTGCTTCATTGGAAATGTGGGGAAAACATCAGCTAATTCTAAACAGATAAGTAACCATCTGAAAAATCTCCAAGGGTTCCCCTTGCGACATTTGAATGGGTAGATGGTCTGATGTGTGGGAAGTTCTACCTGGATTCATCATGTAACTAATTCAAGTTTTTATTGGAGTAAAATGATTAGTGTAGCTTTAGCCTGTAATTTAGACTCAACTTTCACACTGTAGACAGAATGCAATTGTACTGCTTCAATTTCTCATTGTGAAGATTCAATTCCATCCTAGTCCTCATCCTCTCTAATAGTCATACTATATTTACTGTCAAGGTGCAGGATTGCCTCATGGACCATCAGTTTTAGTAGACTCTGCCGACTGCTTCCTGTGTGACCCACATGGCCCTGCTGAAAGAAAAGGATTTTTGCAAAGATATCTCCTATATGTGCCTGAAGTTGATGCTACTCTGGCACCACACAGCCCAATCAGCTGTTGTAGCATCAGTATTGTAATTGTATGAAATATATGCTCAGGTACTTCTATGTTGTTTATTCTGCATACAACCAGCATGGAGCAGAAAATAGGACTTTCATGAGCAACTGCAGCACAAGTGTTTCAAGTATCAGGCATACGAATTGCAACTGGCACTTTTGGAATGCTCGGTGGGTTCCTGTACATGCAGAGAGCATTGCAATATCCTTACAATGGAGGCTGGAGAAGGTAGCCTGCTCACACAGAGGCAGTAGGGTCTGCAGAATGAAAAACGTGATGGATGTAGAGGGTACAGAGGATGCACTCTCTGGGCTACGCCCTCTGCTAAGTTAGAGATGGAGTCCTCCACGCTTGTCGACATCCTCGCAGGCCAGTGAATGCACACAACATCTGAATGTGGTCATCTATCAATGCACTCCCATTCAGAATCCAGTTCTTCATAGCAACGGTGCTCATCTGTCACATTGACGAGCTTGAAAATGAACCTTCCTTTCCCTCTGGCCTGGCTGAAGGCGTTTGTGGCCTCTTGGCTCACTGCTGATCTTAACTCCATATTGGCCTCTGAGGTATGTGCAGTGCCAGTGGTCTGAACCTGTGGCTATGGGTGTCAGACCAAGTGGCAGGCCTTTGTTATCAATACTTTCTTTGTTGCTCTTCTCTCCTGGCATAGCCATGCAGACAGCAGCTCTTACTGTCAGTAAGCAAGCAGTCAGAAGACAAAGACAACAGTGAAGATGTGCGTCCTTGATTGAGAAGCAGGAAGTCCATGGTCACATTTTCTGCAGCTTGCTCATTGTGTCAGATAAAGCAGTGAAGTGTTGTACTGACTGGGAATTGGGTATAAGGCAGGGTGATGGCATCATTCTCAATGTTTGTGCCATCTGCAAGAGTGAGGGAAGAATCCCAGGGATCATGTGGCACGGTGTTTACTTATGGATGAAGAGTTGGTGGTGTTGAAGGCAGCGAGTGCTGGGTGTAAGGCTGGCAGCAGGAGTTGGTATGTATGGTGGCGTAACATTTAGGCAGGAGTCCTCAGTGCCTGGGAGTGCAGCTCTGAGACTGATAGAGGCATGGTGCATTGATTAGCATGAGTGCTTGGTGTTGCCTGAAGATCATTGCTCACCCCTGTGAGGTAATTGAATGTCTTGTAGCTTTGCCTCCAGATCCTCGGCCCATCTACTTTCATTCTCTCCAGAGGGCAGAAGTTGGAGATCTCCTGTGCTCTCCCCACTGACCCCTGCAGAACCGTGCCCTCTCTCCTCATGTTTACCTCCACTACTAATGCCTTCAGCGCTGCATATATGACCCGGAACCCTCCCTATGTCCTTGCATTACCATAATTTCAATTCCAGTAATATCAGTCTCTCTTAAGAGGGACAGTCTGTCTTCATGTCTGCACACAATACTGTCAATACTTAGCCTCTCTTCTCCACCCTGCTAAATGCAGAGGCTACTTCCAACACGGATGAGTGGCAACAATTGAAGAATCTCCTTAGCCACATGCAACAATGATGTAATTGAAGTGAGATGAGAGCGTCACTGGCTAGACCAGTATTTGTTGGCCGAATTGCCCAGAGGGAAGCTAAAAGTCTGGAGTCTGTGGGTCTGGAGTCACGTGTAGGTCAGACCAGGTAAGGATGACGGTTTCTTCCCTAAAGGATGTCAGTGAACCACATGGGTTTTTCCCAATGATCATCATGGTCATCATTAGATTCTTAATTCCAGATTTTTGTTGATTCAAATTCTACCATCTGTAATGGCAGGATTCTAACCCAGGTCCCCAGAACTTTAGCTGGGTCTCTGGTTTAACAGTCCAGTGATAATACCACTAGGCCATCACCACAAAGTCTGCCCCTATATGAAGGGAGCAGGAAGCTCATTCTTTTGTCATGTCATTTTACGAGTTTGATGAGTTTAAGACAGACTGTTCATGCAGAAGGCAATGTCAACAACTATCTTCAGGCTGAGCCTGGTTTAAAAATCTGTTATTGCATATTGAAACAAACTGCTATTATACATGATAACAAGGTGTAGAGCTGGATGAACACAGCAGGCCAAGCACATCACAGGAGCAGGAAGGCTGATGTTTCGGGCCTAGACCCTTCTTCAGAATTTCTGTTTCAATTTCTGAAGAAGGGTCTAAGCCCGAAACGTCAGCCTTCCTGCTCCTCTGATGCTACTTGGCCTGCTGTGTTTATCCAGCTCTACACCTTGTTATCTCAGATTCTCCAGCATCTGCAGTTCCTACTATCTCTGCTATTATACATGGTAATCTGAGATATATCAGGTTCGAATCTTATTTCTACATTATTGAAAGACTATTCTCGACATGTACTTCTCTCTAGCAATCTCATAAGATCCCCTCTAACTATTTACAGCCACACAGTGCAATTAATGCACATTCAGTAAATATAAGGAGGAGATAGAATATTTTTAATTAGTAATGGGTTAACGGGTTATGGGAAGTGAGCAGGAAAGTGGAATTGAGGCTAAGATGAGATCAGCCATGATAGTATGAAATGATGGAGCAGACTGAATGGCCCTACATCTGCTCCTAGTTCCTACGTTGTTGTGCTGAAAGGGGAGCATTTCCATGACATCATCCCAAGGTTGCTCCAAAGTCCTGAAGCCCTTAGGCAACAGTCAAGAACTGTGAAGACCCATCCACCTATCCAAAGCCTTCAGTTCTTTGGTAAAAAGACGTTACAGGAGTTATAGGAAAAGCAAAATCTGTGAACCAAGAATCTGACACCATGAAAAACAAGGAGGGATGCAAGACAGTCCCTTCGCAAATTAACCTTTTTCTCAGGTAAGAACCAAACATTTATGTGCAAAATCAAAACCCTTTCCCCAAGAGTCTGTCTCAACTTCATCTCTCCATGTCCAGCCTTTTCTCTTGTTCAAGCACTTGTAAGACAGATGCAATGTGCCTTAATTAGGGATGACAAATGCTGCAAAATAGAATTACCAGGGAGGTTTTGGAGTCACATCACGAGTTTATTGGCTTGTGTATTGAGGTAATCTGTGGGTGGATTGCTTCACTGCACATGATGAAAATGGCCAATTCTGCTTATTGAACATGATGTGATGTGACATTGGATTATTTGGTCTTGGTTTCTTTATCAGTTCCCATTGTATCTCAGTTGGGCAGCCGATGAGATTGAAAGGTTGTGTGTCGTTTGTCTGGTTAACATGGAGATGGTGCAATCACTATAGTCATCCATACAGTCAGACAATTGTTGCTGTAATATCAAGCAAAAGTTCTACAATCGAAGGTAATACACATAAAGTTATCAATAAATATATCATTTTAAAATGACAAGAAGTCAGTATTTTATACGTTACGCATTGCACAGTTAAAAGAATAGTTATTGCAAATACTGCAACAATAAGGTATTGAGGAGCAACTTCTTTACCAAGAACAAAAACAAAGTTGCTGGAAAAACTCAGCAGGTCTGGCAGCATCTGTGAAGGAGAAAACAGAGTTAACGTTTCAGCTCCGGTGACCCTTCCTCAGCACGTTCTGAGTTCATAGGCGTACACCTGCCTTGGAAAAACACTTTAGGATTATGTCTAAGTTCTCCAAAGTTTTCCTTGTTAGTTTTCCCAGTTATTAGCACATCAGCTGGATAAATGGCGACCTGAGGCAGACCTTTTAAAATGTTCTCCATCATCCGCTGAAAAACTGAACAGGCTGACAATACTCCAAACGGCAGTTTCATATATTTGTACAAACTCTTATGGATATTAATTGTAGCAAACTTCTGGGAATCCTTATCTAAATGCAATTGCAAGTAAGCGTGGGCTCATGTCCAGCTTTGTGGAGGACAAGCACTCCATGCCAGCTTTGCGTATAAATCCTATCTGAGGGATTGAGTATTAACCCAGCTGCAAAAGTGGTTTGCCGTTTGTTTAAAAATCCCCACAAAGGCGAACCGACCCATTGATCTTCACAATCAGTGCAACTGGTGCTGTCCATTCTGCAAACTGGGCTGGTTTGATGGCTCCTTCACTTTCCAGCCTTCTGATTTCTGCTTCTACTTTTGCCCATAAGGCAAATAGCACTGGGCAGGTCTTGCAGAATCATGGAATTGCATTCTGGTCAACATGCAAGGTAGCCTTGGTGTCTCTGGTAGTCCATAGACCTTCTTGGAAGACTTCTGGGTAATTAATTCAGATTTCACTCAGGCAGCCATTTTCTAACTGAAAAAGTTGCGTCAATCTCAGTGAATTTCTTGCGACCAATTTCACTTCATTAAGCTTGGGCCCAAGCCTTTTATGACAATTAACGGTAATTGAACCAGCTACTTTTTGTAAGAGAACTGAACCAAAGTTATAATCTTTATCTGTAAAGGTTCACTGGTATAGGTTCTCAGCCAAAATCTTGCACAAACTTAATGGCTGGATTCCAGAACGAATTTTGTAAAAAACTGGTATAGTGATCACTGATACAGTTGTGCTGGTATCAACCTCCATTAAAACCAGATGACCATTTAACCGGATGTTTATTTTGACTGGTTCTGATTTGGATCTTGCGAAGCAATTTAACTGTTCCAAACCAGATGTAGGTGGACTTTCCAGGGTACGAAGTCTCAGAGTTATCTTACTCTATTTAGGCTGGGTGGAACTCTTTAGCTGTTTTGAGTCCACATACCAATAGCAACTACAATGGCTTCTCAACGAAAATTTTAACTGTTTGGCTGAGGTTATGCTATGTTTTGGGGTTTTCCTGAGGACTGACCCAGAGTCCCTCTATTCAGGATGTGTTCTGAGTGAGGCTCTGCAATTGCCAGCACTCAAGTGTGTTGCCCAAGCTCAGTAAGACTGCAGAGGGTGTCCACTTCCAACAGAATACCCTCCAACTCATAAGATCCACTTACCACATTTTCCAATGATAAAGCCAGTTGTAGCACCTGTTTGAAGACAGGTTGGGCTTTAGTTAGTAGTGCCTTTGCATAGTTATATCATTAATCACACATACCAAACAGACTCTAAGCATCTCATTAAGGGTTAAACCAAAGGCACATGCTTGTGCCAGTCATCTTAACCTAGTCAAAAATCCCGATATAAATTTCCCCGATTCTCAAATTGCCAAGTAAAAACAATAACATCTCAGATTTCACGGAGGCTTGGGGGTCATAATATTCCTTAATTATGCCCATCAATTCTTGAACGGTTTTAATATCTGGTGCCTTCGGGAAAGTCAGGCTCCTAACAACAGAAAAAGCTGCAGCTCTACAGGCTGTCAGGAGAATTACTCATTTCCTTTGTCTGCCCAGAAAAAATAACTCATTCTTTCCACACACTGGACCCAGTCCTTGGTAGCAGGATCAAACAAGTCAAACTTCCCAAATAACAGCATGATATTAAAAAAAATGCTTATTCCAACTCAAAGACAACTATTGCTAGCAAGTTTCTTCAGGAACATGTTTTACTCTTGTCACCACTGAAATAACTCCACAAGGGCTGGTATCCCGAACCAAGCCACCCTTTATTTACACATGAAGACCCCTTGACTCTAGCTCTCCATTTTCTGGGTCAGCTCTCAGAGTGCCAGAATCTCTGACACTCCTCTTTTTATATGTCAGCCAGGGCTCCCTGATTGGACCGGATTAACAACCCTAGTCAGGGAATTTATATTCTATGAGGGCCAGCTGGCTGACCTCATTACAATCACTTGGACTCTCACCCCATCACGCAATTCATCATGCTCCTCATGGATGCATGTATAATGAGCTGTAATGCATGAGAAAAGCTGATCTGCCCCAATATAATAAAACTAAGAACTGCAGATGCTGGAAATCTGAAACAAAACCAGAAAGTGCTGGAGAAACTCAGCAGGTCTGACAGCAACTGTAAAAAGAGAAAAACAGAGTTAACATTTTGAATCCAGTGACCCTTCATCAGAACTGAAAGCAACCAAGAAATGGTGGCATTTATGCTGATGACTAGGATTGGAGGGTGATGGTGTGGGGGGTGGAGGTGGGGTGGAGGATGAAGGAACGATGGAGACAGTGCCCAGAGAGAGGAAAAAGAAGAAGGAAACAAAGGGACTGTTGGTGATAAACTGAGAAATAGAGGAATGGTGAATGGGAGCTAATGGGAAGTGTGAAGAGTTAAAAATGTGCTGGCTGTGCTGGCAGCAACCCATACAGAACAGGATCTGTGGGTGTGGGGTTGGATATCGAACATGGAAGAAAGAGTTCACACTCTGAAACTTTTAAAATCAACGTCTCCAAGCAGATGTTAACTTCCTCAACCACTGCTGAACCTGAGCTACAGAATGCAAACTCCCCCACCCCTGTTATGTCTGGTCAGTAACGAATTATGGATGTGAAGTCTGGAACATTGGGAAAGACGAAGAGAATAAATTAATAGCTTTGAAATGCAAGGTTTAAGAAATATCCCAGGATATACTGGGTGCAGCAAAGATCAAAGAAAAGGAATACTGACAAATGCTGGGATGACAAAAGAACTCTCAAATAATATCAAATTGTGACAGATGGAGTTCTTCAGAAGGGTTGGAACATAATTCCCATGTAAGGGTTAATGGGAGAAGAACAAAACATCGAAAGTGAAGGAAGCATCTCAACAACATTAAAGACTGGTTTAATCAGCATTCCAAAAACCAGGTCATCACCAGTGCTCTTCGATTGGAAGTTTTGGAATGCCATGTTTGCCTCTGTCATTCAGTATGGTCCTTATATGACAACAATATAACCGGCATTTTTATGACACCATGTGAAATGCAATATGGCCATTATCTAAGGAAAAGTCTTGCATTTTGTTTGCACAGACATGGAAGTGATTTTAAAGTGCAGTCATTTTTGTAATGTAGGATTGGAATTGGAAAATTTACACACAGTAAGCTCACACGGATAGAAATGCAATGAATGACAAAGAATGCATTTATTTTTTTTTCCTAAGGTCCATGCTTAGGCCCCGTATAGCAAGGCACTCCAAATCACAGCCTTGGTAATTGCTTCCTACGATTACTACTCATTCCTACGCTGAGCATTTATCTATGTTTGGAGAATATATTCTTTTCGCTGTATCAAGCATCAGATAATTTTTCTAGCAAAAACAAAAGTACGTTCAGTAAACTCCAGAGCACACGGGGAAGCACGCAAAATGCTGTCGGAAGTTTCTTACTGGTTCTGCTGGATGTAAATGTTTGCGTTATTTCAAAAATAGTGCTGAGTATCTAATGCCCTGTTGCCATTCTTAGTTGAATGGCTGTATCCTGAAAAGAGTCTGTGGCTGGGCGATGGGGGGAACATTCTGTTGTCATATTTAGAAGGCACCCTGACAAGCATTCATTCTTTGCAAGCCAGGAGCATCACTTGGACTCTCACCACTGCCATAAGATGTGCCATGATCCTCCTTCAGATGGTAGGCTTTGCAAATGGCAGTCAGAGTCCTATTATATACACCATAATGTGTGCATTTTGCCTCTACCAGATATCGTTACCTGATGTGGCAATACTTGAGTTATCCTTCATAAATTAAGAAACTAAAATATAGGTAACACAGTATTGTGAGATCAAACAGTCATTCATTACAACTCAGTAATATTACACAGATATTACATTCATAGATACATCTGGGTCTGGGCTAACATTATGCTCTTTGGTTACAAAAAGTAGAATGCTTCCATCAGCATGACACGCTGCAAGAGATCTGAATTAAGATAGAACCAGAGACATTCAGGTGGTGTGGAATGATTCAGTGACAACATGATGAACAAGTCTCTTATAGGTGCACTGACGTACTAACTGTGAAAAATAACACAACACACCAGACCTTGATGCCATTTTGGGAGACAATTATGCAGAGAAAATCAAGTTTAGACTTTATTTGTGGAGCCAGGAGAAGTAAAAGACCCGACTCCTTCATCATCTTCTTTTCTTATGCACAGCAAGTACCTACAAACAGCAATGTGATAAAATCAGTGGATGTGATCCAGTGATCTGTGATGGGGGATGCATACTGGGCAGGACACAAGGGAGGCTGCTTTCATTCTTCTTCAAAATATTGCCTTGGGAACTTTTACATTAACCTAAAATTGCATGTCAATTTGAAGAAAATTGCCTTTTATCAATGCTATACTTATTGACTGAATGCACTCTTAAACTCTCCAGAAAATGTTAAACTTCCAAATGTTTAGACCTTCTCAAGGTCAATTAGGAATTAGTGCTAGCCTAGCCTGCAATGTCCACACAGAATCATAGAATCTCTACAGTGCAAAAAGAGTCCATTCGACCCGTTGAGTTTGCACTGACCCTCTGAAGACCATTCCACCCAGACCCACCTTTGTTACACAATAAGTGAGCTGAGGTAGCAGCTTTATTTTAAGGTTCTTGGGGAGAGGTATAAATGGAAGAAAATGAAGCGAATGTGCAGAAATGTGCTGAAGTTTACCAGCTGAGCAAGAAACTTATGCACAGAGACACACGTGACTCTTCACTGAAGTTTAAGCATATGTAAAGGTGTTACAGGGGTAGAAGGAATGATATTTTTCTTCCTTTTTATTGTAATGAGATCATTCCAATAGTGCTGGTCCAGTATAATATAATTTATGTCAGTCTTTTGTGTAATAAACATTTATATTCTCTTGTTAAAAGTACATTGGCAGCCTCTTGCAAATGTGTTCAGTGACTGATCTCCTAAGCAACCAAAAGAGAGGAATTAAATTTATGATCTCTCAAACAGGTTTCACTCTGGGACTGCTTGTCCAGCATTATCATCAGCTGGGGTGATAACAGAAGCAGGCATTCATCCTGGTCTGAGGACAGCAATAACAGAGACAGCACTTAGTCCCACTCTCAATTTCAAAGTTGTTGGTACAAAACACAAGACACTTTTGAAGAGCATAAGATTGTATTTTTTCAGTGTTTTTCATCAAAAGCATGAATTTATTGGGATAAGTGCAATTTCAAAACTTGTGAATGCCTGCAACTGTTAAAAGTCACATTCCAGTAGGTTAATTAAAAGAACAGTTATTGGCATTATATAAAGTTAAAGCGTTAATCATTAATGACAGGCAATCTAATTAAGAAAGTGGTCCAAATGTTAAACCCAAGTACGTAGTCATAGAGCTGTACAGCATGGAAACAAATCCTTCGGTCCAACTCGTCCATGCCGACCAGATATCCTAAATTAATCTCGTCCCATTTGCCAGCATTTGGCTCTAAACCCTTCCTATTGATATACCCATTCAGCTGCTTTTTAAATGTTGTAACTGTACCAGCCTCCACCTCTTCCTCTGGCAGCTCACTCAATACATGCACCATCCTCTGCTTGAAAAAGTTGCCCTTTAGATCCCTTTTAAATCTTACCCCACTCAACTTAAACCTATGCCCCCTAGTTCTGGACTCCCCCACCCCAGGGTAAAGACCTTGGCTAATCACCCTATCCATGTCCCTCATGATTTCATAAATCTCTATAAGGTCACCCCTCAGCCTCCGATGCTCCAGGGAAAATAGCCCCATTCTATCCAGCCTCTCCCTATTACAAAAAACCTCCAAATCTGGCAACATTCTTGTAAATATTTTCTGAACCCTTTCAGGTTTCCTTCCATAGCAGAGAGACTAGAATTGAAAGCAGTGGCACTTTCTCTAAAAATCAAGAGAATGGAAGGGAATGATGCTGTTGGTTTAAACAAACTAAGCTAATTTAACTAATCTGTCACCTGTGTTCTGCAATTAAGCAATACTAAAAGGAATGGGTTGATATTTTAGGGTTGGACACTCATCTGCTGTCTGACAATCTTTGCTTGAATTCACCACAAATTTCGATTGAAAGACCTCTTTGTCTATTGGGGCAGGAAGAAGCCCTAAAGATGCACGTCAAGAGGTACTGAATCATCATAACTCAGTGTTAGCTATCCCATTGCAATGAATGAGTACAGTCAATGAATGAACGGTGAAGTTACACTGAGTGTCCACATGCAGCGCTCTCACTGCTACTGGGAATCTCGAACCACGTGGCCACAGGCCGGAAGGTGGCGCATGCGCGGAACCGGCGCTCCGCCCTGACGTTACTTCCGGGACAGCGGCCCGGTTTCGGTTGGAGTGTGGGTAGCTGAGCTGCCATGGCGACGGTGTCTGAACCTGTTCGAGCTCGGTTCATCGTTGTGGGGGGAGGAGTGGCGGGGGTCACCTGTGCCGAACAGGTAGGTGAGGGGCGGGACAGGGGAAAGAGACACGGGAGGGGGAGGACAGGTGAGGGGTGACAGGTGAGTGACATTGTGGGACTAGTGATCATACTGCTATTCTTTTAAAAATAGTTCTGAAAGAGAATGTCTTCTTTAGAAGTTAAAGCTCTTAATTGGAGTAAGGCACATTTTAAAGGTACGAAACAAGAACTTTAAAAAGTTGATTCAGGTAGATTGTTCACAGGTAAAGGGATGACTGATAATTGGGCAACCTTCAGAACTGTGATAGTGAGAGTTCGGAAGCATCATATTCCTGTTAGAATGAAATGCAAGGCTGGTAAGATTGGAGAACAATGGCTGAATAAAGATATTTTAGTTCTAGTTGCGTAAAAAATGAATCTATATTAGATGTAGGCAACTGGGATCAACTCCATCTATTCAAGAGTGTAAAGTGTAGGGGTATTCTTAAGAAGGAAATCAGGAAGGCAAAGATAGGATATGAAATAGCCTTGGCAGATAAGGTTAAAGATAATCCAAAGAATTCTGCAAATACATTAAGAGCAAGAGAGCAACTAGAGAGAGAGTAGGACCTCTTAAAGATCAATGAGATTGTCTTTGTGTTGAACTTCAGGAGATGGGAGATATATGTTTTGCATCAGTTTTTACTGTTGAGAAAGAAGTGGAGGCTAGAGAACTCGGAGAAATAAATGTTGATGTTTTGTAAACAGTTCACACTACAGAATAGAAAGTGCTGGCAGTCTTAGAAAACGTATAGGTGGATAAGTCTCCAAGACTTGATCAAGTGTGTCCCAGGACATTGTGGGAAGTTAGGAAGGAAATTGCGGTACCCTCTGCAGAGATATTTGTGTCATCTACAAACATGGTGCAGTACTGGAGGACTGGAGAGTGGCTAGTGTTGTGCCATTGTTTAAGAAAAGCTATAAGGAAAAGCCTCAAAACTAGACTTGAGTCTGACATCGGTGGTGGGTAAGTTGTTAGTGATTTTGAAAGATAGGATTTACGTGCATTTGGAGAGGCAAGGAGTGATTAGGGATAGTCAGTATGGTTTTGTGTGAGGGAAGTTGTGTCTCATGAACTTGAATGAGATTTTTCAGGAAGTAACTAAAAAGATTGAGGGTAGGTGTTGTTTACGTAGACTAATTAATAAAGCATTCGACAAGGTTCTGCATGGTAGACTAATTAGTAAAGTTAGATCACATGGGATGCAGGGTGAGCTTGCCAACTAGATACCAAATTCTTTTGACGGTAAGAGACAGAGGATTGTGGTGGAGGGTTGTTTTTCAGAATGGAAGCTTGTGACCAATGGTGTTCCACAGGAATCGCTACTGGATGTACTTTTGTTTGTCATTATATAAATGATTTGGATGAGAATATAGGAGGAATGTTTAGTAAGTTTACAGATGACACCAAAATTGGTGGTATAGTGGACAGTGAAAAAGGTTGTCTAAGATTACAAAGAGATCTTGATCATTTGTGTCAGTTGGCTGAGGAGTGGCAGATGGTAGAGGAGTTCAGTTTGGATAAAAGCCAAGTATTTCATTTTGGTAAAACAAACAAGGGCAGGAATTATACAATTAAAAGTAGGCCTTGGGTAGTGTTGTCGAACAGACAGACCTAAGGGTTCAAGTACATAATTCTTTGAAATTTGCATCACAGGCAGAAAGGGTGGCTGAGAAGGCATTTAGCACGCTTTCCTTCATTGCTCAGACCATTGAGAATAGGAGTTGGGATGTCATGTTGAGGTTGCACAGTAAGTTGGTGAAGCTGTGTGCCATTCTGGTAGCCCCCTTATAGGAAGGATATTATTAAGCTGCAGAGGTTTGAAGAGATTTTTCAGGATGTTGTCAGGACTGGAGAGTTTGAGTTATAAGGAGAGGCTGGATATGCTGTGACTTCTTCACTCCAACATAGGAGGTTGAGAGGCGACCTTATACAGATTTATAAAATGGCCGGAAGTGGGGGTGTGGGGAATAATTAAGGTAAATAGCAAAGGTCTTTTCCGTAGAGTGGAGGAGTTGAAAACTAGGGCATTTTTTATTTTAAGGTGAGAGGAGAACAATTTTAAAAAGTACATCAGTGGTGACTTTTTATACATGAGTGGTTCATGTATGGAATAACCTTCCAGTGAATGTGGTGGATGCAGGTACAGTTATAACATGTAAAAAAATTTGGATAAGTTCATGAATAGGAAACATTTTCAGGGATATGGGCCAAGTGCAGGCAGGTGGAGCTGGTTTAGTTTGGAAACATGACCGGCATGGACTGGTTGGACCGAAGGGTCTGTTTCCATGCTGTTTAACTCCATGTTTCTAAGTTTGAGGGGACAGGTGAGTCGGGGGTGGATGAGTGAGTGGAGAGTTGGGTGGGGGTGGGATTGGGGGAGATGGCTGTTGGGGTAGGACCAGGTAAGTGAGGGGGTAGGGGGAGGACAGGTTGGGAAGTGGGTGGATGGGAGGGTGAGGCAACAGACTTGGTGTTTGTGGGGGGAATTGCGAAAGGCATTGAGATGGGGAACGTGTGAGGGAGGAGGGTGGGAGATGGGTGAGGATAGGGCATCAGGTAGTGGGTGTGAGAGAGGAGGGGGATTGAGGTTACAGGAAAGGAGACGGGGCAGTGGGGTAAGCAGCAATGGGGGAGGAGGATAGAGGGATGAAAAATGAGCAGGGGGAGGGGAATGGTGCCAAATGCAGCTCAACCAAAAGGGTGGGGTTGGAGAGATGAGAGCCAGGTGGAAGAAATGGGTCCTGGTTGAGCAGGAGGAGACAAGTGAGCCAGGCTGTCAGGAGACAGGTAGCAGGTAGGTGGGGGACGAAACAGATGAGCTAGGGCAAGGGGAGGCAATTAACAAGAGGGTAGTTGAGGTGGCGGGATACAAATGAGGCAGGAGTGCGAGTTTAAGTGAGGCAGATGAGCAGGATGAGGCATGGCAGCAAGAGTGGAGTCAGCTGAGTAGAGAAAGGCACTGGGTGGAGGGAGAGAGAAAGAGCCAGTGGGTAGAGGGTGGAAGGACTGCCAAGCTGCCAGCAAGGCAGGGAGCAGAGTCCTGAACAAAGACCACCCACAATTGTTGTTGACTTTCCTAACCAGAGCTCTATATCAACATGGGGAGCCCCACCTGGGATCCCCTGTCAACATGTCCCCTTTGTCAGTGCCTGCCTGGGACTCTGTGTTTAATGTCAACATTCCCACCATTAAACATACAAAGAAATTGTAGCTATAAATTGATTCTGACAGGGAAGTTTGGTTAGGAATCTCAGTATCTTTAAGGGATCCCGTTTAGAGTGTTGATACTGAGAGGATATGTTTAATGACCTATATGTAATGTTAATATGTAAGTAGCGTTTATAATTGTTGATCATAGCTGCATGTATCTAAATAGTGTTTAACAGATCTCAATATATAGATGTTTTCTTTTTATTTTGGCAGCTTGCTGGTCAGTTTCCAGAAGATGACGTCCTTTTAATTACAGCATCGCCACTAATTAAGGCAGTGATGAACTTCAAACAGGTGTGCTTGGTTTATGATCAAAAAGACTAGCTCCTTGCCATTTTTACCTTTGTTTCTTTAACCCTTCACTAACAGAATGGATTGCAAATTTGGCTTCTATTTAAGGTTTCCAAGACATTAGAAGAGTTTGAAGTTGAAGAAAAGCCTTCTCACATACTTGAAGAGCACTATCCCAATATTAAAGTGATACAGTCTGCAGTTCGAAGACTGGATGCAGCAAATCATGTAAGAAAGTATTTCTTTAGAGATAATTCATGCTTATTGATCACTGAGATTCATGGCAGTTGAATCTATGCAGAATATTCTATAATATCATCATATATATCTTGGAAAATATTATTCATAAGTTTAAACATTTTACCATTTCATACAGTAAACTTTCATTTTATTTTTAGCTGTTATTTTACCAACAGATTGTCTATTTGTTCAAAATCTATTCCTGTGTTGCCAGAAAATGCACTAAAATCGCCTGCATACAAGCAAACCAGTTCGGAGCAGGTATAGACCACTCTGCTCTCGAGTCTGCTCCACTATTCATTAAGATTGTGGCTAATCTGTTTACTCAACATGCCCACCTATCCCTGATATTTTTTACCCTTGCTTATGAAGAATTTATCTACCTCTGTCTTAAAAATATTCAAAGCATCTGCTTCCACCTTTTGAGGAAGATAATTCCAAAGACTGAACCTCTGATGAAAGCCCATAAGACGTAGGAGCAGAAATTAGGCCATTCGGCCCATCGAGTCTGCTCCACCATTCAATCATGGTTGATAAGTTCCTCAACCCCATTCTCCTGCTTTCTCCCCATAACCCTTGATCCCCTTGATAATCAAGAACCTATCTATCTCGGTCTTAAATGTACTCAATGACCTGGCCTCCACAGCCTTTGGTGGCAGTGAATTCCATAGATTCGTCACTGTCTGGCTGAAGAAGTTTCTCCTTATCTCGTTCTAAAAGGTCTTCCCTTCACTCTAAGGCTGCGTCCTCGGGTCCTAGATTCTCCTACCAGTGGAAGCATCTTCTCAACATCCATTTTGTCCAGGCCATTCAGTATTCTGAAAGTTTCAATTAGATCCCCCCTCATCCTTCTAAACTCCAATGAGTATAGTCTCAGATTCCTCAAACGTTCCTCATATGTTAAGCTTTCTATTCGTGGGACCATTCTCGTGAACCTCGTCTAAACCCGCTCCAGGGCCAGCACATCATTCCTGAAATCTGGGGCCCAAAACTGTGCACAATACTTCAAATGTGGCCTGACCAGAGCCTTATAAAGCCTCAGTAGTACACTCCTATTCAAGTCCTTTAAAAATAAATGCCAACATTGCATTTGCCTTCCTGACTACTGACTCAACCTGCAAGTTTACCTTGAGAGAATCCTGGACTAGAACTCCCAAGTCTCCTGGCACTTCAGACTTCTGAATTTTCTCACCATTTTATTCTTCTTACCAAAGTGCATGATCTCCCACTTTCCCACGTTGTACTCCATCTGCCACTTCTTTGCCCACTCTCCTAACCTGTCCAAATCCTTCTGCAGCCACCACCTCAATACTGCCTGTCCCTCCACCTATCTTTGTATCGTCTGCAAACTTAGCCAGAATGCCCACAGTTCCTTCATCGGGATCATTAATATACAAAGTAAAAAGTTGTGTCCCAGCACTGAAACTTGCGGAACACCACTTGTCACCAGCTGCCATCCTGAGAAAGACCCCTTTATCCCCACTCTCTGCTTTCTGCCAGACAGCCAATCTTCTATCCATGCTAGCACCTTGCCTCTAACACTGTGGGTCCTTATCTTTCACTTTACTTCTGTCTTCAATGGGAGATCCCTTATCTTTAAACAGTGACTCCCAGTTCTAATGCCTTTGGAAGTTCAAGAGTACTGCATCTACTGGTTCCCATTATCTAGTTAAATTCTCAAAAATCTCTAATATTGCTCACAATTCTGAATACTATACAGCAACTTTGTTTTAACTGGCACCTAATGAACTGGCACCGTCAATAAAGCAACAAAATTATTCTAGTCTTTTTAATTTACTTACCTCAGTGTACATGTACTTGTTCAATTTAATAGCCACACAAAATATCAACAGTTGATTCAATTTCAAGTCAGTTTCTTCTCAAATACTGCAATGTCTGAGTGGTCAGTTGAGGGTGCGAGTGAGAAGGCTGTCTGCCATTAAGTTTTATTTAAGGCAAAGTTGCATTATTGTATGTGACTTATGCTGTTAATAAAATGTAACTGGGGTGTGTATATACCCCCTGCATTACATTTCTATTACTTAGGGTAAGCAAGAAAGAAGCTGGTGTCACCATCTGAAGATAATGCTAAGAACCTACATTGTGCTTACTTGCCTTATGCTTGCCAGACCGTTCAAGGGAAGGATGCAGGCTTGGATGACAGCTAGGGACTTTTCCGTTGACCAGAATACCATATTCTTTGCACGCTCAGAAGGCTAGATCTGTCTCCTTCCTTGTGAATGTAAGGCATTTTATAGTGTAAATGGAACTCATATTCACCAAATGAGTTTTTACTTGATCATGTGGACCTCTTGATTAACCAGAATATTTGATCAACTTACATGCTCCCGGTCCCATTGATGCCGGTCAATAAAAAGTTTGCTGTCAAAATGAAATCAAGATCCTGACAGGGGAACAGACAAGGATTACCAAAGTAATACTAGGATAAGTGACTTTGGTTATGTGGAGCGGTTGAGAAACTGACTGTTTTGCTTAGAGCAGAGAAAGTTGGGATATTTAATAAAGCTAATCAAAATTGAGGGGATTTAATCAAGAAAGTTCAGAGAAATTGTTTACCCTGGCAAATAGATTGGTAACCAGGAGTCATAAATTTTAAATGATTGGTGGGAGTGCTAGAGGTAAATTAGGAAATTGTTCAGAGTTAAGATCTCAGATGTACTGCCTAAAATGATGGAGTCAAATTCCATCAGAACTTTCAGAAGGAAATGTGATTGAAGAGAACTATGTGTTATGAGATAAAGCTGGGAGTGGGCCTAAATTGGACAGCTGTTTAATGAACTATCACAGGGATGACCAACTGAAATGTTTCTTTCTGCTCTGTAAGATTTTATGATTGTCAGTACTTTTTTTGACATTTTTGTTAATTTATTTACAGAAACTGCACACAGAAGAAGGCAATGAGCATATTTACGAGAAGCTCTGTATATGCGCAGGAGCGAGGCCAAAACTGATAGTCCAGCACAATCCATTTGTATTAGGAATTCGGGATACAGACAGTGCAAAGGTAACAACCAATTTCAACTGAACGCATGTTGTATTCAAACTTTGGTGTATTAATTGTGAGTAAAGCTTTGAGTTCAGATATCTTGAGCCTTAAACTGCTTTTTCAATGTGATCTGAACTCTGAAGTGAATTAGTCCTTGAAGTATGCTCTAAGATATGATAATTTACTTATGAGTTTGTAGTGGTGATGTTGTTGCGTTTTCTTACTATTGCTTTCTATAATATCCACCACAGGCACAATAACTGTGATTTATATAACAAGTTTCAATGTCACAAAGCATTCCATGGTACTGCAGAGGACTATAACTGGACAATTGATATAAAAGCAAAGAAAATAACATTGGGACAGGTTACCAAAAGCTTGGTCAATTCTGTTTAAGCTATGTCTGAAGAAGAGGAAAAGGAAGAGGTAAAGAAGCAAAAAGATCTAGGGAGGGAATTCCAGAGCTTGGGGTATAATCATCTGAGGGAGCTGCTGTGGAATAGTAGATTGTGCCTTGATTCAGTTATCTGATTTGGATAATGTGATGTGATTTCATCAGCAGTAATGTTCATTTTATGGAAAGTTAGAGAGCAGTCTTTTTTAACTTTAAAGAGCGTTAATTGGTTTTATGTTGTACACTTAACTTGAGCTGACGTGTGTCACAAGTAAAGCTGAAGCTGTTGTAGGCAATTAAACTTCTAAGTCTAAGTAATAAGCTCCAAGTTTGCCAGGAAGCCATTGCAGGGTCATGGGGTTGGAAGAGGAACAGCTGGAATGGAATATTGAATTTAAAACGCTGGGTATCGGACTGCATAAGGACTCTCAGCAATTCCTACTGGGTGCTATGGTGAATGTTAGTTCCATATACACAATAAAATGCCTTATATTCACAAGGAAGGAGGTAGATCTAGCCTTCTAAGCATGCAAAGAATGTGGTGTCCAGGTGACTGGAAAAGCCCTTAGCTGTTTTCCAAGCCTGTATCCTTCCCTTGAACAGTCTGGCAAGCATAAGACAAGTAAGCACAATGTAGGTTCTCCTATTATTATTTTCAGATGGTGACACCAGTTTGTTGCTTGGTATCATTTTTCTTCACTTAATTGCAGGTGCTTATCAACATTTTTAAAATAAGCTAATCCCAGCCTGAACCCATATAGTCTTGGTAAGAACAGGAATACAAATTACCATTCCATCAGGAATTTCAATCTAATGATTTAATGGCAGTGGTGTGAGATTAATGAATTTATTTTGTTACAGTTATGGAGTTTATATGAATGTGGTTTGGACTGTGCCATTAAACTTAGCTTAAATGAAAGGACAGTTCTGAATTCTGTCTGGCAAGCTTGGTTTAGTCATGGGATTAGCTAAGCAAGGAGCAAAGTTCTGGCAACTGGGAACAAAAGGCAAAGGCATCTGTGCTAACAGTAAAATTGCTGGCTGTAAGCTTTTTCGGGCACAAGAAAGAGGAAAGAACAGCAGTTGATGTGGTCAGCAGGAGAAGAGGCTGCAGGTTCTTTGCAAGTTACCAGAGCTGTTGAGAGGCTGGAAGAAGATGGGCTCCAGTGGAAGTAATGCATTCCTCACCCATCTAAGGAATGGTAATCAATTAACACCTTGAAAATGAAAGAAAAATCTGTTTTCATATTTCGTACAGTTGACAAAGACATGTAGTTAATGATAAAAAAAAAACTCAACTGCAGTGCAAGCTATTTTTACAAGAATGTAATTTCTACTTTGAAAAGTGATCCAAAGGAAATTTGCTTGGGCATCAGTGGAGGAAGAAACTTTTTATACAAGAACAGGTTAATTTTTGGAGGTCTATGAGGAAGTCCAGGTAAATTTAGAAAATATAGAAACACTGAAGGTGCAAAGTGATTTGTAAGAATGATATCAGGTTCCAGGGCAGACGGGCTAGAAGACTCAAGTATTGAACAGAATTGGACTTTCTACTCTAGAAAGGTGAAAGCTGAGAGGGAATCTGACAGAGGTGTTTTAGGATTATGAAAGGGGTTAGTAAACTAGGTACAGAGAAGGGGTGTTTCCAGTTTGCAGGGTAAGTCCAAATTTAGGGTCATCAGTATAAAGTGGTTGTTGAATCCAATGGAGAATTCAGGAGAAATTTCTTTACCCAGAGAATGTGAAAGTATGTGGAGTAATTGAGACAAATGGCAAATGTGTATTAAAGCAGAAGCTCAATATACATGAGAGCAAAAGAAATAGAAGGATAAGCAGAGATGATAGATGGAAGGAGACTCATGTAGATTATAACTATTAGCACTGATAAATTAGTCTGAATGACCCTTTTCATTGCTGTAAGTTCTGTATAACCTGCTTGTAATTGTCAGCCCTGCCGAGAAGTGTTCATTTTTTTTGTGCTAATTATTGCCATGGTATGTCTTCTGCAAAATCTCATCAGATAAAATTTAAGTACCAAAAATTCTAGCAGAAGGAGGCAGTTAACCCCTATCTCAGTTACAAGTGTGATTGGTCCATGCTGCTCTCAAACAGCTTAATCTTGTCAATTCAGTGAGTCAGTGTTGTACTTTCTTACATTTTGCAGTTGCAACAGCAGCTTGCTTTTGTCTAGTAATTTTCATAGAAAGCAAGCCCTTCAGTTGTCATAGGATGAATTATTTATGTGGGTAACCAAAAGCTTCATCAAAGAGATGGATTTTACAAAAGGGTGAGAGGTGGAGGAGTTGCAGACTTATGGAACTTTGAGGATCCTGCAGCCAACAGACAGGGAGAAAAACCTGTTGCTGGTGATGTTCTGACAGTGCTTGAGTTGCTAAAAGCAAAGCAAAAGGAGGAGTCTGTTTGAGGGAGAAAGGCATTGGAGGAAATTTATTTGGTCAAACGTAGAAAGAATGAGGAGAGAGAATGCACCATGATCATAGTCACAGAAAATATCACTTGTGATTTTGGGAAGGACTGTATTCGTTCTGTGGCAAGACTAGAAACCCATTTGGAGATAATTGCATCGGAATTAGAAAACAATTAGATTGGATTTGAAGATCACAACAAATCCAAGGACTTCGGAAATAGTACAACAGATTATAAAGACTGGTGTTACTTTTTTGAAAAGTGGGATGATTTTCTAATGGTGGGAAATAGTACTTGAGGGGAGGCAAGAATTCACATTGTCAACACACAATACAAGATGGAAAAGGGCCAGAGTCTAAAACCTACTGAAGGCCTTGTCTGTAAATGAAGCACTAACATTGTAATCCAGTCATCAGATTAAGACTATCTTACTTTGGAATGGAGAGGTGATAAATATTAGTTGTTTAACAATTTGTGAAGCCTAAAGGGGAAAATAGATAAGGACAGTGGGCTACAATATGGCAATGCATTGTATAACTTGTAGTTTTTTTTTCTTTGCAGGAATTTCAAAGTCGTTTGGCTAAAGCTAAAAGGATTACTGTTATAGGAAATGGAGGTATAGCACTTGAACTAGTGTAAGTATGCCTTTTAGTGTGAAGTGTTTGATAAGGTACCCAAATTAGGTTAATCAGATTTAAGTGTTTAGAATATTTGCATTGGGAAGCATGAGCTCAGGGTTGAAGACATGAGATACAAATCTCTTCACCTCAAGCTCAACCCAAAATGGTCCTGAGTCTGATTGTAAATGTTCTAATGTGAAAGCACCATTCTAAGTGGGTTTTAGGTAGTCACCCATAACTGAAAATCTCATGTATGCAGTCCACAGCATGGATAGTGTAGGAATTGAAGATACATTACAATATTTCAGTAAGGGGGCTTTTGTTGAGTTTGGGCTGAGGCCTGTTGTTTGGGTAGATTAAGGAAGTCTTTGCCATGTTGCATATGTTCTGGAAGTGTTTGATATTGTCTTGAAGGTGCCTGAATGGGAAATATTGTATTTCTCTGAACACCTTCTGATATTTTTTAAATGCCTTGATTAAAATTCCGTATTTTGTTATAAATCGTGATGTTTCTCTTATTCAGTTGTTTCATGTGACCCAAAGCGTAAGAGTGTAAATGATATTCCAATGGCATCACTGAAGAGTTGGTGATAAGAAAGGAATCTAGTCTAGTAATTGTTCCTACATTAGCAACAGATAAAATTTGGGGTTAAGGCCATGTTTATCATTTATTAATAAAACAACTGAATAGGTATCCACTACGTTACCAATTACCATCCAAGTCCCATTCAGACACTCGGCAAATGTCATGATCCACAATGTGTTTAGGTGTTCTTTCATGACTGCCAATGTTGTAATGTTACTTGTTACTTTTTTAAGAAGCTGCAGGAAAGAGATGAGTTGCTTATTTGCCAATTGTATCAAGGAAGGTGGAAAAAATGCTATGTGAAGTTGTCACTCCTGTTTTTAATTTAAAACAGCGTAGTGGATTGAGAAATATAGTGGCAACTTGTCAAATCATAGATGACGTACACTGTGTGGAGGCTGATGAAGGGAAATTGGATCAAAAGAGACATTCAAGAGACTGCGAGAAGTTTGTTACATTAAATGGGCAGAATGATGAAAAATTCAATTTAGTGTAGGTGTAAGTCGCCAACAAATGAATTTCTGGGTAGAGCAGGAGAGTGGCTAAAACCTAGGAATTAATACATTTAAAAAAAAAAATTGGATGCCAATGTTGGTTCCTGATCTTGTGATCTCACTTCCATTCTGAGGGTTGATTTAAGAGGCTGACCATTTCAAGCAAATGAAGGCAGTACTTACCTATGCTATTTAGCAGAGTTGGACCTGCTGTTCACCTTAAATGCTAGCCATTGAATACTACACGTATGCTGTACATTGTGTCCACCATGTTTAACAAATCGCCTGGTAAGAGCCTAGGCTTGAATTTGTAACAGTAATGTTTTCATTGGGTGCCTGAAACATCCTAAAATTGTATTTTCCTTTGTATTTCTAGCTATGAAGTTGAAGGATGTGAAGTGATTTGGGCAATAAAAGATAAAGCTATTGGAAATACTTTCTTTGATGCAGGAGCAGCTGAATTTTTGATTCCTCAGCTCAAAGCTGATAAGCCTGAGGTTCTTCTCCCTTGTAAAAGGACAAAATACACAACAGAAGGTAATTGTCTAGATGCAGCTTTTATTATCCACTTTACAGTGAATGATGTGTCGATAACTTTAGGCCAATTGTGCCATTATTATTAAAGGTGCATTATCATACTTGTATCTAATTTTAGAATATTTGCCTTTCCCTTAACATCATATGCAATAAAGTGGACCAGAACCTGACTGAAATTTCACTTCATCTTGCTGTTTAAGATGATCATTTTCAATGTTTTATAATATGAATTAAAGCACTGTAGGACATTGATGGATGACCAATGTGTCAAGTTTGAGTGTTCCCTCACCAGAATTATATTTCTCTATTATTTCAGAAATCTTTTTAAGTACAGCCAGGTTTCTTGAAACTGAATTTTTTTATGATGTCAGGAACTGTTGGATCTCTTGTAACCCCATGTAATTTGTCAAATACCATGGTTCGGTGAAACTCTTTTCCTCCATAAGGTGAACCACTGAAACTGAGACCATCTGAAGTAGTTCATGAATTAAATAAAAATTTTAAAAATGTAACTGATGTGGAAAATGGTCTAGATGAATATCAGCTTGTAATTGTTTTGAATGCAGGTTTGGAACAGGAAAGGAAAGCTCTTACTGAAGATGGAGCACATGGTAGTGCTTTGGGACCGGACTGGCATGAGGGGATGAAGTTGAAAGGAACAAAACAAGTAATAAACTGTTTTTGATTATTCAAATGTGTATTGTAGCACTTCGATTTTTCTTGCATCATCAAGTTTTTATTCAAAACCTATGCAGTATTTGCCATAAAGTCTCAGTTAACTTTCATACAGGGTACAGAGTGAGTGCTACACTGTTTAAGGTATTCTTTGGACGAAATGATGAGCTAGATCGCATCTACCCTCATGAGTGTAAGTTCCCGTGGTGCTATTTTGAAAACAAACGGGCTGTATTTGGCATTCTCCTGGCCAGTATTTATTCCTGAACCAACACCATTGAAAAGAATTATATGGTCCTCATCACATAAGTATTTGTGGAGGTTTGTTGTATCAAATTGATTAGTATGCTTCCTACATTATAACTAATGTCAAGAAAGCACTTAAGTGGATACAAAACCTTTCGGATGTCTTGTGGTTGTGAAACATGCTATACTTTAATTTGTTTCTCTCTTTCAGATTTCCCACAGAGTCCACGTTGAATACCAATGTGAGGTTGATAGGATTTACCTGCAAAATGAGTTTGCAGCATCACAGAAAACATCATTGGCATTCCCTGAAAATGGATCAGAAGAAAGAAAAAGAAAAGCAGATGATGGTATTTAGGAATTAAGGTTTCTTTTGGTTTTGTTTTAATTTAACTTTTCTTTTGTTACACCATCTGACTTAGAAGCTGTTGTAGCCAATTTTACTTTTATCTGTAATGATGCTTTTTATGAAATAAAACCCCCAACAGTGCCTCTCAGAAGTATTATAAAGCAAAAGTTGACATTGAACCACTTAAGGTGATATAATGGCAGAAAGCCCAAGCTTGGCCAAAATATGTTACAAGGAGCATCTTAAAAGAAACAAAATGATGTGGAAAGATTTAGAGAGGGAATTTCAGAGCTTAGAGCTTAGGCAGCTAAAGCCACGCTCACCAGTGGTGGAGGAATTAAGATCAGGAAAACTCGAGTCCAAAATTAGAGGAATGCCGATACCTTGGATGGTTGTGGGCCAGAAGAAATTACTGAGATGGGGCAGGTTGAGAGGGAAAGGATTTTAAAATTGAGACTTTGCTTGATCAGGAGTCAGCAAGCATAAAGGCGATTGGTGAACAGGACTTGGTCCGAGTAAGGGCACAGGCAACAGAATGTCGGATGACCTGAAGTTTGTAGCAGGTAAAAAAAAAAAAGAAAGCAAGCTAAGAGTGTTATTGAATAGTCACTCTAGAGTTGATAAAGACATGGATGAGGATTTCAGCAACAGATGCGCTGAGGCAGGAGTCAAATCTCATAATGTTATGGCGCAGGAGTACATGAACTTAGTGGCTGAGCAGATATGTGGTTGGGAGCTCATCTGAGGGTTAAATATGACTCCTAAGTTGTGAACAGTCTGGATGGATGGATGGATGAATGAATGAATGAAGTGTAGTGAGCAATGTCCAGTAGTTTTATTCAAGTTTCATTGTTCTGATTTTTTTAGTCATTACTTAAAGAAAGGAGGTTACGCTTAATACTGAAGATACATTTATCTCCTCTTTGTAATCTGTGATTATTAGGATATTTCCAATGTAAAAGCCACAACATTGCTGCTGTGATGAATGACAGCTACTGCAATCCATGGAAATACTTGAATTGTAATATAGCTCAGAATTAATGATGCTGTCTTGCAGAATAATTGCAGTGCAAAATTCTGATAAATTTACATCCTTGTCTTGGGAGCCAGTATGATAAATCCATAGCTGACTGCAAAATGCTACAAACGAGATTCCTAATATTGATTATAGATGGTGTATTTGATTAATTAGAATACACTGACATGTCAGTGTTTAACATACAGCAATAAATAGTTGAAATAGCAAATGATTAAATATTAAATGATATTAAACGATATTAAATGAATATTTTGCATCAGTTTTTAATGTGGAGAAAGAAATGGAGGTTAGAGAACTCTGGCAAATAAATATCGATGTTTTAAAAACAGTTCACATTACGGAGGAGGAAGTGGTGGAGGTCTTGGAAAATATAAAGGTGGATAAATCTCCAGGACCTGATCTTTGCATCCCAGGACTTTGTGGGCAATTATGGAGGAAATTGTGGGGCCTCTTGCAGAAATATTTGTATCATCTATAAATATGAGTAAGGTGCCTAATGACTGGAGAGTGGCTAATATTGTGCCTTTGTTTAAGAACAGATGTAAAGAGATGCCTGGGAACGATGGACCTGTGAGTTTGACTTCTGAGTCTGAGGTGGGTGGGGGGGGGGAGGGGGTTAGATGTTGGAAATGATTCTGAAAGATAGGATTTACGTGCATTTGGAGAGGCAAGGAATGATTAGGGATAGTCAGCATGGTTTTGTGAGGGAAATCATGTCTCTCAAACTTGGTTGAATTTTTTTGAGAAAGTAACAAGAAAGGTAGTTGAGGGCTGACTGGGAGACATTGTTTACTTGGACTTTAGTAAAGCCTTTGACAAGGTACTGCATGGTAGACTAATTAGTAAAGTTAGTTCACATGAGATTCAGGGTGAGCTTGCCAACTGGATACAAAATTGGTTTAACGGCAGGAAACAGTGATGGTGGGGGATCGTTTTTCAGACTGGAGGCCTGTGACCAGCCATGATCGGTGTTTGGTCCACTTTAATCATTTATATAAATGATCTGGATGAGATTACAGAAAGCGTGGTCAGTAAGTTTGCGGATGATACCAAGTTTGGTGGTTTAGTGGACAGTGAAAATGGTTCTGTGATTACAAAGAGATCTTGATCAATTGGATCAATAGGCTGAAGAGTGGCAGATGGAGTTTAATTTGGATAAATGCAAGGTATTGCATTTTGGTAAAACAAACAAAGGCAAGACTTATACAGTTAAAAGTAGGGCCTCAGGTAGTGTTGTACAAGGAGATCTAGGCATTCAGATACGTAATTCTTTTGAAATTTGCAGAAGGCGTTTAGCACGTTTGCCTGCATTGCTCAGACATTTGAGTATAGGAGGTGGGATGTTATGTTGAGATTATAATCGGTGTTGGTGAGGCCTCTTCTGTACTTTGTCCAGTTCTAGTGTCTCTGTTATAGAAAGGATATTAAGCTGCAGAGGGTTCAGAATAGATTCACCAGGGTGCTGCGAGAACAGAGGGTTTGCGTTATAAGGAGAGGCTGGATAGGCTGGGACTTTTTGCACTAGAGTGTAGGAGGTCAAGGGGTGACCTTAAAGCTTAAAAAAATCACGAAGGCTACTGATATGGTGAATAGCGGGTATCTTTTTTCTAGAGTGGGGGATTTCAAGGTGACATATTTTTAAGGTGAGAAGAAAAAGATTTTACAAAGACATGAGGGGAGACTACTTTACAGAGTGGTTTGTGTGTGGAATAAACTTCCAGAGGAAGTGTGATTACAATTACAACGTTTAAAAGACATTTAGGTAAGTACGTGAATAAGAAGCGTTTGAAGGGATATGGGCCAAGCATAGGCAAGTGGGACTAGTTTAGTTTGGGATTATGGTTGGCATGGACTGGTTGGACCGAAGCATCTGTTGCCTTGCTGTGTGCAACTGTATCTAGTCGTCTTTTCATAGTGCCTTAGGCATTTCAAAGGCACAAAAATTAAATGGAGCACTACCATCTGGATGCAAGTTCATAACCTCATTGTACTAATGAAGAAATAAAGTGAATGTGATACGGTAACAATGGATACTACACATTGGCCATTCTTTATTTATAGAGCTGCAAAAAAGTGATTTAGTACAATATTCTTGCTCTGTCAGAATGTACATTAGAATTCAGCCCAAACTGGTCAAAGTTCCTTCTATTTCCTGCTTATAATTGTCTTGTACAACATATGCTTAGATAGAAACAATCCAGTCATCCTATTAAAATTAGCACAGAAAACCTGTGTAAGGCCTTGCATAGAGTTGTACAGCCATGTGCAATTACTGCTGAATATTCCCTTGCTGAAACAATGAACATGTCTTACTGGAATCTACTTTTCTGTTCTTTTCAGAATCTTGGCCTGTTTATGTACAGTTGACAAACGGAAAGATCTATGGTTCTGATTTAATTGTGAGTGCAACTGGAGTAATACCAAATGCTGAACCATTCATCTCAGACAATCCTGTAAGTATTGTGTGTAATTGTTTTCAGCCAGTTTACTTCTGCACTTGAAATCAGGGTAGTCCTTAACTAAGGATAGAAGGTGTGTCTCCAGACAAATTCTGTCTTTGTAAAGAGTGAGTCAGAACCCTGAATCAATTGCTGAGACAGGTGTAACTATTTTTGTTTTACTTGGGATATCTGTTCAGTACTTTCATTTATTCTTTCACCAGATGCACATGTTGCTGGCTGGGCTAACATGTATTGCCTATCCCTAATTGCTGTTTAGAAGATGGTAATGAACTGCTTTCTTGAACGGGTGCAGTCTGTTTGGTGTTGGTACACTCGGTGTTGTTAGCAAAGGAGTTCCAGGATTTTTAAGCCATGACAATGAAAGGTCAGCAAAATAGTGCCAAGCCAGGATGATGTATAGATTGGAGCTGCTATAGTTAGTTTGCTCATCATCGCTACAGTCCATACTTTCATCCATACAGGGAGCAAGAATCTCAAAACTCATGAATTCCAGATTCAAAACCATTTGCTTGAAGAAATTTTTCATCTCAATCCTAAATGGCCAACCTCAAGCAACTATCCTAAGACTGTTATAAACACAGTCTGGAGAGTGACACCCAAACGCCATTTGGCTTAACAGAAACAATGGCACAGTCTCATACCAGCACTGAGACTGCAGGCAGCACCTGGCCCTACCCTTGGCATGTTGTTCAACATTGTTTCTATAATAGTACACCTAAACAGGCAATCAATTCCAACTGCAGCCTAAACATTACATTGGACCAATTTATTATAATATTATTTCTGTACTCTAAGCTCCATTTATTAAACTCAAAATGCAACTGAGTTCTTGCTCAAAGGTCTACCTGCACTCAGTTTGAATGAGTTCAGTCTAGTGATTGACCTACAGTTCAAACCTGAAACTAAAATACTTTCCAATAGGTAAGGCTTCATTTAGATAGCAAACCATAAAGGCTCAAATCATTAAAGTTTAAATATTAACAAATCAAAATAGATAGTCTGGAGCAACAGGTGAAAAATGTAAAACAAATGTAAACATGTAAAACGAAGTAAGCTCACCAGAGATATCAAATTAACAGTCCCCAAACAAGAAAAAGCAGAAGCTCATGCAATTTTGACTCATCGAATCTCAAATGTCTTCGTTCTCATTTAATTTCGAGATCTAGTCATTGTGAAATGTGCCTGGGTTTGAACTGTTCATTTTCTCAGAGCAAGTTCTTTCAAAAAGCTACTATCTGTGGCCTTATCTGCACAGAACGTGTGCACATTAATTTAGTTAAACATGGGGTATTTGGCAGAACCTAAATATTAAATTCCATATTCTAGGAAACTCGGTGTAACTAAATTCCACATCTCTGACAAAATGTTGTATTACACGCAAACCTGTGCAGGTGTATGGATAATAACACAAAATTGGTTAACTAGTTATGAAAACAAGAGCTGGAACTTGCTGATAAAGACCCTATTCTCAAAACCATAATGAAAATCCCAGTTAGAAGTTAGACTTGTATTTAGTAACTGCATAAGAAATCCAATTTTTAATTATTATTCATAACTTAAAACTTAAGTTAATACTAGCTTAGAGGTGTGGGTAGGCAATGGCCCATTTGGTACTATCACTAGATTATTAATCCAGGGACTCGGCTAATATTCTGGGGACCCAGGTTCGAATCCAGCCATGGGATTGGGATGGTGGAACTTGAATTCAATAATTTTAAAAATCTGGAATTAACAATCTGCTGATGACCATGAAATCATTGTTGATTGTCAGAAAAACCCATCTGTTCACTAATGTCCTTCAGGGAAGGAAATCTGCCAACTTTACTTGGTCTGGCCTACAAGTGACTCAAGACCCACAGCAATGTGGTTGACTTTCGTTTGCCCTCTGAAATGGCCTAGCAAGCCATTCAGTTATACCAATTACTACAAAGTCTCAAAGAAATGAAACCAGACGGATCACCTGGCATCGATCTAGGCACCAGAAAAGACAACAGCAGAAACAGCCCTGTCAACCCTGCAAAGACCTCCTCACTAACCTCTGGGGACTAGTGCCAAAAATTGGGAGAGCTGTCTCACAGACTAGTTAAGCAACAGCCTGACAGAGTCATACTCACAGAATTATACCTTACAGACAATGTCCCATACACCGTCATCACCATCCCTGGATATGTCTTGTCCCGCCGGCAGGACAGACCTGGCAGAGGTGGCAGCCTGTGGTATACAGTTGAGAGGGAGTTGTCCTGGGGGTCCTCAACATTGACTCCAGACTCCATGAAGTCTTGTGGCTTCTGGTTAAACATGGGCAAGAAACTGTCCTGATTACCATGTGCCGTCCTCCCTTAGCTGATGAATTGGTGGTATTCCATGTTGGACAATACTTAAGGGAAGCACTGGCAAGGACACAAATTGTACTGTGGGTGGGGGATTTCAATGTCCGTCACCAAAAGTGGCTCGGCAGCAGTACTACAGATCGAGCTGGTCGAGTCCTAAAGGATGTAGCTGCTAGACCGGGTCTAGGGCAGGTGGTAAAGGAATCAACAAGTGGGAAAAACATACTTGACCTTACCAATCTGCCAGCTGCTGATGCATCTGTCCGTGACAGTATCAATAAGAGTGACCACTGCACAATCATTGTGGAGCTGAAATCCGGCCCATCGTGTTGTGGCACTATCTCCGTCCTAAATGGGACAGACTTCAAACAGACTGGGTATCCATGAGGTACTGTGGGCCATCAATAGCAGGAAAATTGTACTCCGGCACAATCTGTAACCTCATGTCCTGGCATATACTCTGCTCAACCATTACCATTGAGCCAGGGGATCCGCCCTGGTTCAGTGGAGAGTGTAGGAGGCAATGCCAGGAGCAGCACTGTATATACCTGAAAACAAGGTGTCAACCTGGTGAAGCTACCAAACAGGACTATTTGCATGCCAAATAGCATAAGCAGCAAGTGATAGATAGAGCTAAGCAATCCCACAAGAAAGATCTAAGCTCTGCAGTCCTGCCACATCCTGTCATGAATGGTGGTGGAGAACTAAACAACTCACTGGAGGAGGAGGCTTCACAAGTATCCCCATCTTCAATGATGGAAGAGCCCAGCACATCAGTGCAAAAGATAAGACTGAATCTTTCACAGCAATCTTCAGCCAGAAATGCTGAGTAGACGATCAATCTCGGCCTCTTGCAGTAGTCCCCAGCATTACAGGTAACAGTCTTCAGCCAATTTGATTAGCTCCACATGATATCAAGAAACATTTGGAGACTGTGGATACAGCAAAGGCGACGGGCCCTGACAACATTCCAGCAATAGTACTGAAGACTTGTGCTCCAGAACTTGTTGCTCCGCTAGCCAAGCTGTTCCAGTCCAGTCACAAAACTGGTATCTACTCGACAATGTGGAAAATTGTCTACACTCGATCATCAGTAAAGTGATGGAAGGTGTCATCAAGCAGCATCTGCTCAGCAATAACCTGCTCAGTGACGCCCAGTTTGGGTTCCGCCAGGGCCACTCTAACCTCATTTCAGCCTTGGTCCAAATATGGACAAAAGAGCTGAATTCCAGAGGTGAGGTGAGAGTGACAGCCCTTGATATCAAGGCTGTATTCAACTGCTTGTGTGATCAAGGAGCCCTAGCAAAACTGGAATCGATGGGTATCACGGGGCAAACTCTCCGGTGGTTGGAGTCATACCTGACACATAGGAAGATGGCCGTAGTCGTTGGAGATCAGTCATCTCAGCTCCAGGACATCTCTGCAGGATTTCCTCGGGGTAGTATCCCAGGCCCGACCATCTTCAGCTGCTTCATCAATGACCTTCCGTCCATCATAAGGTCAGAAGTGGGGATGTTCGCCGATGATTGCACAATGTTCAGCACCATTCGTGACACCACAGGTACTGAAGCTGTCCATGTTCAAATGCAACAAGATCATGACAATATCTAGGCTTGGGCTGGCAAGTGGCAAATAACATTTGCACCACACAAATGCCAGGTTATGACCATCACCAATAAGACACAATCCAACCACCACCTCTTGATGTTCAATGGTGTTACCATCACTGAATCCCCCACTGTCAACATCCTGGTGGCTATCATTGACCAGAAACTCAACTGGATTTGCCACATAAACACTGGCTGCAAAAGCAGGCCAGAAACTAGGAATACTGTGGCGAGTAACTCACCTCCTGACGCCTCAAAGCCTGTCCGCCATCTACAAGGCATAAGTCCGGAGTGTGATGGAATACTCCCCATGAGTGCAGCCCCAACAACGCACAAGAAGCTTGACACCATCCAGGACAAGGCAGCCCACTTGATTGGTGCTACATCCACTCCCTTCACTACTGTCGCTCAGGAGCAGCAGTGTGTACTATCTACAGGATAATCTGTAGAAATTCACCAAAGGTGCTCAGGCAGCACCTTCCAAATCCATGACCACTCCCATCGAGAAGGACAAGGGCGGCAGATATACGGGATCACCACCACCTTCAAGTTCCCCCCCAAGCCACTCCCCATCCTGACTTGCAAATATATTCCTGTTCTTTCACTGCTGGGTCAAAATCCTGGAATTCCCTTCCTTATGGCATTGTGGGTCAACCCACAGCAGGTGGACTGTTGTGGTTCACAAACGCAGCTCGCCATCACCTCCTCAAGGGCAACTAGGGATGTGCAATGAATACTGGCCAGCCAGCAATGCCCACATCCCACAGATGAATTGGGAATTAAAAAACCTAGCCACTTTTTTGGTTTAGTCTGATTGAACTAAATGGCTCAAGTCAGAATTTGTGAACTGTTATGACCAGGTGGAAGATTTTACTGGTTTGAGAAGAATGTCAAATATGAAATTTCTGAGGACATATCAGGGGGTACTTTCCAAACCTGTGAACTCCACATCTAGAAGGCCAAGGGCAGATGATCCTTGGGAGGATCGTCACCTTCTATACATCATCCTGACTTGGAACTAATTTGCCATTCTTCCATTAAAAATCCTGGAATCCATTGGCTCTCTATCTAGCAGCTTAGTTAGCAGTCAAACTTGCTGCTTTTTCTGATGGTGTCAAGCTTCTTGAGTGTTTTATAGAGCTTCATTTATTCAGGAAAGTGGAAAATCTTCTGTTATACTCTTGATTAATTCCTTGAATGGTGAACCAGCTTTGGGGAATCTCAAGATGAGTTGCTTGCTGTACAACTCCTAGGCTTTGACCTACTCTTATAGCCAAAGTGTACATACGGCTGATGCAGTTAAATTTCTGATTACAGTTAACCCTTGTGATGAAAGGGGATTCACTGACAGCAGTATGATTAAATATCAAGGGAATATGGTGAGGTTCTCTTGTTGGAGATGATTATTGCCTGACAGTTGCGTGGTGTATATGTTGCTTGCCACATCAGCCCAAACCTGAATACCACTCAGTTTTTTAATGTATGTGATGATGCTTCAGTGTCTGAGGAGGTGCTAATGGAGCAGAATATTGTGCAATCATCTGCAAACATCCCATGTCAGACCTTGGGATGGTAGAATGATCACTGCTGAAGCAGCTGAAAGTGGTTGGGCCTTGGACTTCACCCTGAGGAATGACTGCAGTGATGTCTTGGTGTTGAACTGTTTGGTTTCCAAAATCCACAACCATTCCATTTTGTGCTAAGTGACTCCATGCAGCAGGGAATTTACTCCTTGATGCTATACTCCATCAAATGTTGCCTTGATGTCAAGGGAGTCACTCTATCCTTGCCCCTGGAATTCAGCTCTTTTGTCTGTATTTGGACCAAGGCTATAATGGTGCTGAATGGCCCTGGCAGATCTGAATCCGTGTCATTGAGCAGGCAATTGCTGAACACATGCTGCTTAATAGTATTTACACGTTCCATCATTTTGATTGAGAGTACATCGATGTGGTAACTGGTCAGATGAAAAAGCTGGAATCTATCTCCGTTTCCTTGGACAACTTTTATTGTTCCGTATGGCTTGAGACTTGAACCATGATTGCTTAGTGTCAGAAGTACAGATTTAGTTATGTCCTTCTTGATTTGCATCTACTTTTCTTTTAGCTTTACCTTTTAATTCATAAAATGCCTTTGATGTACAGATTAATAAGTGATTTGATGAATTTTCTCAAGTTTCAACAACTTGGACTATACAGTGATTCATTGTGGGGTTTTGTTTGTAGTCTATGTAAGAAATCCCCAATCTAGTCCATTGCAATGGAGAAAAAGTTACGATTGTGTTGCTTACACACCACCTTGTGGATGTTTGCAGAACTGCTAAACAAATTGTTTCCTAATATTTCAAGTGCTTCTGACAGGAAAAAAATGTTATTATCCCTTTAAGTAGAAGAAATATTCAGGCATGTTGGTTTAAACGTTTCGTTCCTCAATGTGTTGTGCCCAGAGGGAGGTCCTGAAACTCATAAAATAAAAACAAAGTTTACAAGAAATGTCAGCTGTTTATCACATCACAGATGCTGCCCAACCGCAGTTTCTCCAGTATTTTCTGTTCTTAATTCAGATCTGCATACTCCATTTTTACTTTGTTTCCTTAAGGTCATTGTCTGTTTGTACATGTCTCTGCTGGCACCCAGATTTAATGTATTAAATAATGCTGGAAATTAGGAAGTTAGTACAAGAATGTTGCATTATTTAACAAGTCAGTGTCGCCTCGGATACTTACTTCTTAATGAACAAAACTTGTGTTTTATGTTACTACTTATGGGAGTTTATTTGACCATTACACATTAGCTGCTGCATTTCCCTAAATTAGAACTGTAGCTACACCTCAACACTATTCCATTGGCTATAAACTGGTTTGAGACATCCCAAGGTGTTACATTGTTTGGATTATGAACTGAAATGTGAAATGGCTGTTCTTATAAAAGATTATTGAAGAGCTTGATGCACTTTTTGAAGCCAAGTTACCTGACATTCATTGTAAGCAGCTTTCCCTTTTAATTCTCTTACTGACCATGCGGGTCTCTGAGACCTGTGCGTGGCAATGACTTCTGGAATACTGCCGCTGTAGGCATGTTGATGCAAATTGCTGCGCATGAAATGCAGCCATGCAACTTAGCAGCAACATTGTTAGTGCTGTTCACACTGCTGTTCAAGCAGTGAGGCCTGGGCTGCAGACTGCAGTGGTGTGGTAAAAGTAAAATTGAGCAAGCAATGTTGGTGATTTTCCTGTGTAATGGTGAAATGTTATTGATTACAAAGGCCTTCTTCCTGCTTACTGCTATGTGTTTGGCTGCTAGGTGGCTGTGGGTGTGATTGTTTGTTTGGTCAGACGCCAGTGGACCTTCAGAAAGGCAAGTGCTGTCCTTTTTTTCTGCAGTAAATTAAGATCTCAAGCCTTGTGTCGTAAGTTGTCATAAGGTCTGGATTTTAGCCAATAATTCGGAGACTTTATACATGTGGATCAATCTGCAACTCCCACAAGCAAACAATAGTACTTGAAGGAAGATTTCAGAACAGCAAGTCCTGGCAAGTTAAAAGGATCATCTGACCAGGGGCCATTGAACTACCTTCCCAGTTCTTTCCTTCATCCATAACACCATTTTTTTTTTTTTTTGTCTGCCTATATGTGTGTGTAAAGAAAGTTCTATAAGAAGGTTAGAGATGTAATTGGTCGTATGTGAACAGTTCTAAATCATTTACTTGTTACAAATCTATTTATTTGTAATATTTTGTAAGTACAGAAACCACTCCATGCTTTGTTAACCTGGGTCTAAAAGACAGGTAAATCGGTGAATTGTGTGTACTTTTATTACATCTTTAACTTGTAACAACTTGGGGAATAGCAGATTTCCAGCATGCTATCTCTGAAATCATAACAGTGTGAAAGGTGTTGTACAAATGCAAGTTCTCTGTTTAAGGAATTTTAAATTTAATTAGATTGTAATGAAGGCCAAGAAAATTTTTTGCACTTTTTAATGGAAAAGTGAATAACTATTTGAATAACTCTATATGTTGGATCATGGGGAGACAACAGGAAAGTAGAGTTAATTGAATATTGCCCTAATAAGGAGTGAGCGTAACAGGATCAAATGCCAGCTGGTTTTGTAAATAACTTAAAATGAAGAAGAAATTCTTAAATTGAGCGTTTCATTCAAAACAGTTATCAGCAGTCATATACTGACAGTGTTCCAGTAGATAATTAACAATTATGATTTCTCTTTTTATAGCTTGACGTGGCAGAAGATGGGGGCCTTATAGTAAATGAGATGATGCATACCTCAATCCCAGATATCTTTGCTGCAGGTGACGTCTGCACTGTATCTTGGAAGCCTCGTGCACTTTGGCAACAGGTACAAGACCCACCATCTGTCACCAAGAATTTTTCATTCGTTAGAAAATGCAATTTGCCTGAATAATTACAGATATTTAAAATTCATCTACACAACCTAACAGATGCGACTGTGGACCCAGGCTAGACAGATGGGATATTATGCAGCAAAGTGTATTGCAGCGGAAATATCGGGGGAATCGATTGAATTGGATTTCTGCTTTGAATCATTTGCCCACGTCACCAAATTCTTCAACTATAAGGTAATTTTGAAAGTAGCTGTGACAAAATGGGTAGAATTTCAGGGAAGCTGTACCTAGTTCTTTTTCCTAAAACCCATACAGTTGCACTAATAAAGGAATATTCCACATGTGCTGCTTTCTGTACAGATTTACTAGCTTTTACACTATGAATGATGATAGAGAATAGTTCTCTAGCGTTTTTAACGTTAATGACTTTGCTGTTGTAATATTTCACTGGAGGACTTCAGTTGACATTAATGCTTTCAGGTTGTTAATACTTTTCTTACCTTACAGGTAGTATTGCTCGGGAAGTACAATGGCCAGGGTCTCGGGCCAGATCACGAGCTGTTGCTGCGTTGCACCACTGGCCAGGAGTATGTGAAAACAGTGATGCAGAATGGAAGGATGAAAGGAGCTGTGCTTATTGGTGAAACGGACTTAGAAGAGACCTTTGAAAACCTAATTTTAAATCAGATGGATCTTTCTGCATATGGAGAGGATTTACTCAACCCAAATATTGATATTGAAGATTATTTTGATTGAGAGGAGCAATTCTTAACACATCATTTGCATTTTATTATGCAGGTTTGGATATTCTGCCTTGATAGACAATAGTAAGGTACTTGATGGTTATTAAAGATTCCATGGACCTAATGGCGCAGATGCAGGGAATTCCTGTACTGTCCTAGCAAATCGTTCTCCCTCAACCAGCACCGACAAACAGATTAGATGGTTGGAGAAAATTACTGCAGATTCAGATTAGATAGCTGTTTGGAGACTTTGCTGTGTATAAATTGGTTGTCGTGTTTGTTTACAAGGAAGCAACAACGCTTTTAAAGCCATTCATTGATTCAGAAGCATTTTTAGATATCTTGAGGATTTGTAAGATTCACATTCTACCCTAATGAGTAACAAATGCCTTCAGTTGAATTTTCACAGAAACACTGTTAACTATTTCCATCTTTCTGGCTCCTCCAAACAAATTGAGTTCTTTTAACAAAAGGAAGTGCTCAGAAATATGTTTAGTGTTTGACTGAGAGTGGCCTTATAGGAATTGTTACATTGCAAAGACAACAACTTGTAACTTTTTAATAGCATCATGCCAGCAGCAACACCTTGCACTTGTATGGTGTCTTTAATATGGTAAAATATCCTAGGCACTTCAAGATTACCAAACTAAATTTGATTTTAATATCTAGACATTTATGTAGCACAAGTGAAACTTGCAATTTATTTTGTCTGCGATCAAATTTAAGTAGACATTTATCTCCTTTTTAATGCTGTCATTGTACTTAAAGCTGCTCCATATATATTTTTTCAGATTAAGGCAGATGAATGTAAATATCTATTTTTAAAAAAGTCACATGGCTACTGAAACCACTGATTACATGTCACAGAAACACATGAAATTGGTGTAATGTCATCAGACCAATCCCTCTACTGGACATTGCCGTAAGACTGCATATCTTCATCGCACAACAAATTACCAAGCATCATTTCAAAATTTATAGCTTATTCATTGTTGTAAAGGGTTTTCTAGTACTAGTGTTTTCAGTCCAAGTGTCCCAGAGTACCCTGACCATTTTATTGATTATGGTTTCAAGAATATTGTAATTCTGGATTTGAATGAAGCAGTAGGATCAATGCTGTGGAATTTTGTTTATATTTTGTCAGCCTTTTCTAATGTGTCCCTCTGGTGGTTGCCTGGGAACCATTTATGCTGAAATTGTATAGTCTAAGTTTGCAGCATCCACAAACAATGTACATTATTTTAGTTTAGATATTACTTAACAGGGCACCTGAATTGCAGGTGATTGACATGTTTGTTCCCAATTTTTGAGGAGCAGTCAATAAGAAGTTAGTCCCTCATTAACTTTAAAAACTGTCTTTGAAAACCCTGTGTACAGTCTGGTCAAACATTAAACAGTGATAGAACATTTGAATTATTTAAATCCTGTTAAGCTTTTTGAGCAGGGTGTGTATTCTTTGCTTTATTGAACATTTTTCCCCTCAAAACATCAAGGTCTGCTGTTCAGTATTGCCAGCAGTGGAAAGACAAATAGAATTAAGTTGTAAAGTCTTTGAAAGATTATTAGCTTAAAAAAAACCAGGAGGTGCTCACAACTTCTAAATCTAAAATCTGATGTTTTACTATTTGAAGCTTACCTAGTGTTAGCTCGTTTACACAGGTCGTACTCTGTCTTTGTTTTGGTAAGTTACAGTTCAAGTCCCACTCGAATATAAGCATATAATCCAGTTCATAATTAGACACATTGCTGACTGAGGGAGTGCTGTGTTGCACACTACAAACAGAGCCTGTCAGGAGCTGAGAAAGTAGAAGTACAATGATCTTATACGTGGCACCTTGTCAGATGCCTTCTGAAAATCCAAGCACAGTATGGCAGTAGGTTTACCCCCTTATTGTCAACACATTACTCCTTCAAAGAACTTCAGTAAGTAGTTTAAACATGATCTCCCCTTCCCCAATCCATGCTGAGTCTTCAGATTACCTTTTAGATTTTTTCAAAGTATCTAGTTATGACCATCTTAATGACCAAATCCACCGTAAGCCCATAAGATATAGGAGCAGAATTAGGCCATCTGGTCATGGCTGATATGTTTCTCAACCCCATTCTCTTACCTTTTCCCTGTAACCCATGATCCCCTTACTAATCAAGAACCTACCTATCTATCAATCAACGAATTGGCCTCCACAGCCCTCTGCACCAATGACTTCCACAGATTAACTACCCTCTAGTTGAAGAAATTCCTCCTCATCTCAGTTCTAAAGGCTCACTCGTTCACTCCGAGGCTTTTGTCTCGGGTCCTAGTATCTCCTACAAGTGAAAACATCATCTTCGCCCCCACTGCATCCAGAGATCTCTGAATTCTGTAAGTTTCAATCAGATCCCACCCCCAAAATCCTTCTCAACCCCACTGAGTATAGATATGGAGTCCTCAACCGTTCACTATATGACAAGTACTTCATTCCCAGGATCATTCTCATAAACTTCCTCTGATTTATTGTCACGTTTACCGAAATACAGTGAAAATCTTTGTTTATGAGCGGTTCAGGCGCATCACAGCAAGCAAATGATGTACAGATCAAAAAAACTTAGAGGCATGCAGGTTACATTATTTGAGGCTTGAGTCCATTCAACAGTTTGATAATAACCGTAAATAAGCTGATCCTGAACCTGCTCCTGCGTGTGTTCAGGCTTCTATTTCTTCTGCCTGATGGAAAAGGCTGTAGGAGGTTATTAGCAGGATGTGATGGGTCTTTGATATTGGCCGCCTTTCCGCGGCAGTGAGCCATGTAAATAGAGTCCATGGATGGAAGGTTGGCTTCCGTGATGGTCTGGGCTGTGCACACCATCTTCTGTAGTTTCTTAGGGTCCTGGGCAGAGCAGTTGCCATACCAGGCCATTATGCGCCCAGACAGTATGCTTTCAATGGTACATCTGTAGAAGTTGGTGAGGGATCTTATGGACATATCAAATTTCCTGAGCTGCCTGAAGAAGAAGAGGTGTTGTTGTGCCTTCTTGACTGTCACATCTACATGGCAAGTCGCGGACAGGTTGTTGGTTATCGTCACTCCAAGGAACTTCGTGCTCTTCACTCTCACAACCTCAGTTCCACTGATGTAGATGGGAGTGTGTTCTCCTTTCTTTCTGAAGTCGATGATCAGTTCTTTAGTTCTGCCGACGTTGAGAGACAGATTGTTATCATTGCACCACGTCACCAAGCCCTCTATCTCCCTTCTGTATTTTGATTTATCTTTGTTAGATATCTGTCCCACGACAGTGGTTCCACCAGTGAACCTGTGGATGGCGTTCATTCGGAATTTGGCAACACAGTCGTGGGTGTACAGGGAGTGCAGTAGGGGGCTGGGGATGCATCTTTGGGGGGCTCCAGTGTTGAGTGTTATTGTGGAGGAGGTGCAGTTACCTATCCTCACTGATTGCGGCCTGTGGGTCAGAAAACTGAGGATGCAGTTACAAAGGGCGGAGCCGAGACCAATGTCAGAGTTTTGAGATTATCCCAGAGGGGATAATAGTGTTGAAGGTGGAGTTGCAGTCAATGAGCAGGGGTCTGAAGAGGTTATCTTTGTTGTCCAGATGTTCCAGGGCTAGGGATATGGCATCCTCTGTGGACCTGTTAATAGTAGGCAAACTGTAGAGGATCAAGGCGGATTGGGAGACTGGAGTCGATGTGGGCTATGACCGGCTTCTTGAAGCACTTCAGGATTATTGAAGTCAGAGCCATTGGGTGGTAGTATTAAAGCACACTGCATGTGTTTTCTTGGGTACGAGGATGATGGTGGCCTTCTTGAAGCAGGTAGGATTTCGGCCTGTAGGAGGGAGAGGATGAAGATGTCGGTGAATACCTCCGCCAGTTGGTGCACACAGGATCTGAGTGCTCGGCCGTGAGCCCCCATGCAGGCATGCCGCTTTCCTTGGATTGATTTCTAGGAAAACTGATCTGACTTCTGAAGCGGTGACAGAGGGAACAGGTATGTCTGTGGCAGGCATCACCACGCCATTGGTATTCAGCTCAAACCGAGCATAGAAAGCATTGAGCGTGTCAGGGAGGAATGTGTCATTGTCTACTATCTTACACGGTTTCATTTTGTATCCAGTAATGCCATTTAGGTCTTGACGTAGACGGTGGGAGTCTGTTTGATAGGTCTGAGCCTCTAACATGGTCCGGTACTGTCTCTTGGCCTCCCTGATGACTTTATGGAGGTCGTATCTGGATTTTCAGTATTGGTCCGGGTCACCTGACTTGAATGCTGCACATCTGGTCTTCCGTAGGGAGTGGATTTCCTGGTTCATCCAAGGTTTATGGTTGGGCAGCACTTGGTTTGACTTCTTTGGTACACAGTCCTCCACGCATTTGCTAATAAAGTCTGTGACGGTGGTGGCATATTTGTCTAGGTTTACCACTAAACACTGTCCAGTCCACCGAGTCCAAGCATTCCTGGAGATGGTCTTCTGTTGCCCCAGACCAGCACTGTACGACTTTTTGTGAAGGATTCTCCTGTCCCAGCTCCTGCCTGTAAACTGGGAGGAGGAACACCGTGCTGGTGATCAGATTTTCCAAAGTGTGGGTGGGGGATTGAGCAGTAGGCATCTTTGGTTGTGTAGCAGTGGTCCAGAATGTATTCGGTCTGCTGGTGGGCAGGAGATGTGTGTTGGTGGTATTTTGGCATCACCTGCTTGAAGTTGGCTTGGTTGAAGTTGCCGCCCACAATGAATAGGGCCTTGGGTATTTTGTCTCCAGAGTATTTGTGGCGGTGTAATTCTCATCCAAGGGGTATTTGTCATGTCTGCATGGGATGAGATGTAGATGCTGTCAGGATGGCAGAGGTGAATTCTCATGGTAGGTAGTAGGGACAGCGTTTTACTGTAAAGTATTCTACGTCTAGGGAGCAGTGGCTTGCCAGGGTCCCTACGTCCGAGCACCAGGAGGTGTTGATCAGGAAGCATACCCAACCGCCCTTCACCTTACCCGAGGACGCCATGCAGTGTATGGAGAACCCGTCAGCTTGTAGGGCACAGTTGGGAATGGCAGGGTGAGCCAAGTCTCTGTGAAGCAGAGCACACGACAGTCTCTCAGCTCGCTCAGGTAGGGAAACATAGATATGAGTTCATCCCTTTTGTTTTTGATACTTTGGACATTTGCTTAGGAGTGTGCTGGGGAGGGGAGTCTTGAAACAGTGTTGTTTCAACCTCACCTTTGGGCCAGCATGTTTTCCCTGTTTCCTTGTAGGTTTCCTGCAGCTGGATGATCTAGGGAGTCAGTGCTGTGGGTCTGCTACTCCTGCAGGTAAGTGAATCGGTTCGGGTCAGTCTGGACCTCTTCCAATGCCAGCACATCCTTCCTTAGATTCGGGGACCCAATATGCTCTTAATATTCCAAATACAGTCTAAAGAAAGTCTCAGCTGTACATCTTTGGTCTTGTATTCTAGCCCTCTTGAAATGAGTGTTAACATTGCATTTGACTTCCTAACTGCCAACTGAACCTGCATGTTAATGTTAAGAGAATGCTGAAGTAGGACTCCCAATTCCCTTTATGCTTTCAGATTTGTAAAGTTTTACCCCATTTAGTAAATAGTCTATATCTCTTCTTCCTACTAAAGTGCATCACCTCACACTTGCCTACATTGTACTCCTGCCATTTCTTTGCTCACTCCTGTGGCATTTCCAAGTCCTTCTGCAGCCTCCCCACTTCCTCAAAGCTACCCATCCCTACACCTTCCCCATGACAGACTTAAAGCTAACTGGACTATAGTTTCCTGTTTTCGCCTTCCCTCCTTGAATAAGGTAAATTAAATTTCCTAGTCTGATGGAACCATTCCAGAACCTTGCAAATTTCAAAAAATTAAAACCAGTGCATCTACTACCTCATTAGTCATTTCCTTTAAGATCCTAGGAAGAAGTCTATGAGGTCAACATACAGTTCCATCAATCTGCTTGGTACTGTTTCCATAGTGATTGTATTCACCTTGATCCTCTCTTCCTTTTACCTCCTGATTTACGGCTATTAATGGAATGGTTTTTGTATTGTCATGGCCCTGATGGGAAGGGAGCACTGGAAATCAAGCCCCACTATTCCAGTAGTGATCACAAATATATAACTGACCACATTAATCACTGAGATGGGTAACTTGCCTGACTTTGACCACTATGATAAAACAATCCCTCACTAGGTTTCATCAATAAACAAGAAAGCAAAACTCATTACAGACAAACTTTGCCTAACAAGTAACAAAATGGATTAATTACTAAAATGCATACATAAACTATCTGACCCTTTAAATCCCAACACACGCACATTCATTCACAATAGAATAGACAAGAGTTCTGCAGATTTACCATGGGCGGAAAACTGGCAAAAAGGAATAAATACTGTGGATCAAGAGTTTAAACCACACAGGTCGAATGAAGTGACTTTCAGTTGTTCTGGTTTCTGATGATATCATGTTGTTGCCACTTGTGGCGATCCTCAGTTCAGTAGCTGGTCAGTTAGACTTAGGGTTTTGCTTTGACAGAAGTTCTTTATATTGAATTTTTTTTTAACCAGCAAAAGACCAAGTCCAGCAATTGCTTGCAGGCTTTTTGGAAGCGTGAGTGTAACTGCCCTTTCTCTCTTTGACAAACTACAATTTAACTGCACAATCTGTTGCCAGGCAGTCATTTTTTCAACCCAAAGATACTGTGTCAGCATGTCTAATAAAAGTATCAAATCTAGTTCTCCCAAAATACATGACTTTGTGAAATCAATAGCAAACACCACGCATTCCACTTTTGACACGAGTCAAAAAAAAAAACTTTAATACCGTGTAGTAACAAAAACAAAGTTGCTGGAAAAGCTCAGCAGGTCTGGCAGCATCTGTGAAGAAAAAAATCAGAGTTAACATTTCGGGTCTAGTGACCCTTTCTCAGAACTTCCACTCTCCTGTTATGTTAATACAGTAGTACACACATTTCAACTTTTTCCAGCTTATATTTTAAATAAAATATTAATAGTAGCCTCTATAATAAAAACAAAATGAATCATTTTAATGTGCCATTTCCCTATTATTTATTAAGTCCCTATTCTCTTCACACCTTACCTACTCTTTTTTTGCTTTCAAATACTTGTAGAAACTCTTGCTTTCTTTTTAAAAATATTTATCTAGGTTTCTGTCATTCTCAAACTTGTCTCTTTATTAATCTTTTCAGTCCTCTCCTTGAAACAAAGTATATTCCTACTATAAAGAAACATTTGTCTAGACGGAAATATTCCACTCACTCTCTGCTACTGCTTCTCTATTGATTGATCTCTTCACCTACCTCAGCTTTCATGCCCACACCGTTACACATACTTAAGTTTAAAAGAATAGTCTTACACTGACTCTTCTCCCCTTCAAACTCAAATTCACTCATATTGTGGTTGTTGCTGCTTAGAGATACCTTTATGCTGAGGCCATTAATTAATTCTGTCTCATTACACAATACTAAGTTTAATATAACCTGCTCTTTGGTTGATTCCACACTTCTGCTCTAAGAAACCATTTCAAAAAATCATTCTATGAACTAGTCACCCAGGGTACCAATTCTGATCTGAACTTTCCAGTTTAAATGTAGATTTAAATCACCAGGGTCATTTATGTCTCTTTATTGCATGTATCAAATATTTCTCTGTGCATTCTGTGTTGTGGTTACTCTTGGTCCTGTGACCACTCCCCTCTATGACCCCTTTTTCCTGCTATTCTTCAGCTCTGCTCAAACTAATTCTTAATTCTAATCTCCTGAATCAAGTAATTTTTTACTACTGCAAGAATGCTTTTGTTACCTAGCTTCCTAAAAATGTCAGTCAGTCCTCAATATTCAGAATCCTATCCCTGTCATTTGCAGCCATATCTCTAATAGCTAACAGTTCATATTTATTCACCTCAATGTATGCTCACAATTTGTTTAATTTGTTATGAATGCTATGTTATGCCTTCTGATACAGAGCCATTGTTTATTTTTAGTTATTTTTGTAACATCTAATGTGGACGGTTGATGATGTTTCCATGGATTTTTTTTTTTCTCTATCTTCCTGCCATTGTCTGACTTTCAGTTCCTAATTCACTCTCCTGCCTTGACTCTACCCATTGAATTCTTCTTCTTACTATCCTCCCTCCTTACACTTGATCAGAAGCCTATTACATTTCCAACTCTTCCCCATTCTGAAGAAAGATTGCAGATCTGGTTATCACTGCTGGCCCACAGTGCCAAAGGCCCAGGTTCAATTCCATTCTCCGGCAACTGTCTGTGTAGAGTTTGCAGGTTCTCCCCATGACTGTGTGGATTTCCTCTGGGTGATCCAGTTTTCTTCCACAGTCTGAAGATGTGCAGGTTAAATGAGCTGTGCAGTGTCCAGGAATGTGTAGGCTATGTGGGTTAGCCATGGGAAATGCAGGGTTACATGGATAGGGTAGAAGGGTGTGTTTGGGTGGGATTCTCTTTCGAGGGTCAGTGCAGATTCAATAGACCAAATGGCCTCCATCAGCTCTGTAGGGATTCTAATATGAACTGTTTATTCTGTTTTTCTCTGCACAGATGCTAACAGAACTGTGCATTTTCAGGTTTTCAACATCTGCAGTATTTTCCTTTTATTCCATTGAGCTTCACTGAGACATAGCAACTGGAAACTCTAAATGAGACTACATTTTAAGCAACAAATACAATTGACTAAATTGAAAGGCTTACAAGTAAATCACTTAAAGAGCTTTGGGTGCTAGACAATGGGAATTGAGGTAGTGAAGGGGTAGTTGTAAATCTTTAGTGCTCTCAATGCTGGAAAAATGGTTTGGATGTTGAAGTCATGTTGAAGGATGGAGAAATGGAACATGATGGATTTTTTTTAAGGGAACAGTCCCTTTGGATGTTAGGAGTACAGGAAAAGATTTGTTTAAGGCAAATAATGATCCATTTAATGTAGAGGCTGGAGGGTGCATGGTGAGGACAAGAGGAACCCTATTACAACTCACACTGTTTTATCCTCTGAATATCTCTCTAGCTCTGTCTCAGAATTTATGGTCTGGCAAAACTTTTGGTTTCTTCCTAAAATCTTTCCCATGCAGGTAGCTTTATAGGTTTCATGTTATATTAAATAGTCAAGTTAAAGTTTCAACCAGTTCAGAGAATGGAAGGGAAGCTGAAAATTCTTTTAAGGTCTGCAGCTAGACTAATAATAGTGATGTATCAGTAGTAGGGGGTGGGAGCAAATGCTGCAATAGCAGGAGATTTCAGGAATCCAAACCAAGTTATGAAACAGAATTTACAAGAGAATGATCCTAGCGTAGTAATGTTTCTTGTCAAAATGGGCATACAGCTGCTAAATTTGGGTACAAGATATATTTGGCATACTTGTTACTTTAGGGAACTTTAACACAAACTTGGCAGGAGGCAGGAACCAAGCTCAAAAACTGTTTCAGAAAATCCAGAAACAGATGCAACAGGATATTATTTTAGCGCAAGTGCTGTAAGTTTTTGGATCTCATGCCAGGTATTTGGATTATTGTGGTGTTAGTTACCACTGAGTAATGTGAACATTTCATGATATTAAATGTTAGCCCACATCAAAATGACTGTGAAAACCAAGATATATAAAAATTGGCAACGGTGTCCAAATTGGATATTAAGTATTCACAGAATCCCTGCAGTGTGGAAGCAGGCTACTTGGCCCCTCAAGTTCGCACCAACACTCAAGAGCATTCCACCCAGATCCACCTCTCTACACTCTCCCTGCAACCCAGCATTTCCTATGGCTAATCAACCCAACCTGCACATCCCTGGCCAATCCACCAAAATTGCAAAACTTTGGACTGTGGGAAACCTGGAGGAGACCCAAGCAGACACGGAGTATGTGTAAATTCCATAGTCACTCAAGGCTGGAATCCAACCTGGGTGCCTGGTGCTGTGAGGCAGCAGTGCTAACCACTGAGCCACTGTACCATCCCAATTGTGTGCCCTTTTCTGAATTCTCAATAATGTTTCAGGGCTGTAACCTCTCAGGCTCATTATTTTGTCCTATTATAAACAAATGTCTGATTCAGATTACAAGCAGATACCCTCATTGCTTTCTATTAAAACTGTGTAAAACTGTGGCTATCAGTGTATTGAAAATCAGGGACAAATATTTGCCTATATTTATCTTTGCACTAATTTTAACTTTTTAGTTACATGCTCCTGGCTACTTCGACACAGGTAAACTTAAGCATAGTATTGCAAACTTGAAATTTTATTTCAACAAATCATGGGACAGCACATTAAATGAGAGAAGGCAATAACTTGAAATACATTATAGATAAAATCATGCAGAAATATGGAAATAAAAACAGTAGTATAACTGAATACTGATGGAATGATTGGTTTACCATAATTGACAATATTGAACAAATAGATTTCATAATTATGCTCCAGATTCCATGAGTCCCAGCAAGACCTGGCTTCTGTTTATGTTGATGCAATTATCATTGATACAGTACTACTGGACTGTTGGTTTTCTATCTTATTATTGATGGTCAACAGGAGTGAAAACTGAACATGACTCATATTTGTATTAAAAAATAGGTACTGGAAGTAATCAATTAATCACTTGAATAGTATAAAGAGACAAGGCTTCTGCCATTTTGGTTTTGTACTGTTCTGCAGAATTGTCTGAGGGGCACCAACACAAAATGCCATAACCTGTTCTAGGTACTGATACAGACGGACAGTCTCATTGTCTCCAGTTTCTCCTTTCTAATTAAATTATACTTCATTTAGAGTCAACTTGGGGAATAAACTCCATTGAATTAATTAAGATAAGCACATCATTTTCTATAGTTTTCCAATTTTACTAAATCTTGAGAAATCAAACAGCTGTTGTGGCCAATGATGGTGTAAATTTTACCACAACTGGTATGCTGTTGACTCAAACTAATTACGAAAATTATGACATGAAGTGAATGCTGTTCCATGGGTGCTGTGATGTGGCGACCATGAGAGATCAGATTTGCTGCTGGGTGGTGGACACCAATGTCATATAGCAATCCCCATCTGTGGCTGTTTTTGTTTTTTTTTTGCCATCTAGGAGTCTCGGTGTATATACAACAGTTCCCAGCCTCAAAGTATAGGCCAGAAGTAGGCATTGGTGAATTCCTGATACCAACATATTCCTAAGCCCTCTATCAATGGAATCTCAAGATTGGTGCATTAATGTGAATCAAAGTCAATTTTTTTTCCTTCCTTGCTCCCCAGCAATAAGCAGTATTAAATTTCCTAATGACAGCCTGACACAGTAAAGATTGAACAAGCTGTTATTAGGTGGAAACAGATGACCTGGCATTCTACGGTGTAGCACCTTACAGCTCCAACATCCTCCCCCCATCCCAATACGATTCCAGTTTACACCATGATGTACGGCAAAGTTCTTACATTGTACCAGCAGCACACTCTTCCCTCTGAGGCAAAAAGTCATACATTCAAGTGTCTAACTAAGATGGAGATTTCAGTGCAGTACTAAGACAGCACTGTTTTTTGGATTAGATTTTAAACAGAAACTTCGTCCTCTCCAGGTGGAGGTTAAAGATCCCACAGCATCTGTGAAAGAGTTGGAAGCTCTTCCTTGTCCAAATTTCAGTCATTACATTACCAAGTGGAAATTGGTACTACATTTCAAAAGTACTTAACTAGCTGTGAAGCAATTTGAGACATCCTGACATCTAAAGGCACTAAAGAAATACCAGTTTATTCAAACATGGTGCACAGTGCAAGGGTACTGCATGATGCGTGCCATGGCCTAAAAAATGTGAAAGATCTACAATTCCACAAACGTTTTGGATACAAAATTGGTACAGCTTTGCCCAAGGCAAAATGAAATCATTAACATATAAAATTGATGCAATAGTTGATTGCACTTACTTACAAAAAAAACTACAAAAAATTATTTTGGTCAGTTTTATCAGTGTATAATGAGCTCCACTTTCAACAGTCCGTAACTATTGTCACGTGCTCATAAGAGAGAAATAGATTTGTCATTCAGGTGAAATTTTCATTTTAGCCTAGATGACAGAACATTGCAGTGAAGCGCGAAAATGGCATGTGCATCAATTTAGGAAATATTAAGCAAAATTATTTTTTTGGCCAGACTTTTTTTTTTCATTATGATTATCACCTGTCTTTCAATTTTTAGCATTTGTTTCCTCATTGATTTGTTCAACTTCCGAGCCAACCATTCTCATCATCCTATTGCTTACATTAGTTACTGCAAGAAGGCATAACTTTTAAAAAAAAAACATGTGCTTAGAATGTGCAAAACATGTAATATTGTGGATTACTGCAAGCAACAAGCCTTAAACTTTGTGGAGCTCTTAGTTCTGAGACAGATTTGTAGCCGGTGCACTATAATGACGTTTGTGATTACAAATCATACTTCTGCAGCATTAGGGCTCTTCTTAGCCATTTCTTCCCCTTGGCTGAGGAGTTTTGGCAAGCTTGCTTCTGCTGAAAGCTTTCTAATCATCAGCATCTCTCTTCTCTCCACATTCTGTTCCAAACTGAAAAAAGTATTAATTCACTTCATTAGTGGAACAGTCTTCTGAGGATAAAGCAAAAATAAGTCTAGTTACTGTGCAATTCCTAGAAATTCCAGTGTTAGTTTATTTGCTGGGGTTAGGAACAAAAGGGATGATTAATGGATACAGTATTCTGCCCCAAGGGTGGATAAGATAGCATGATTGTAACTATCTTTCTCTGACCTTTGAGACCACTATACACTGCTAGGAATCTGGAATGAGCATTAATTCAAATAGCATTGAAGGTGGGGAAAGTAATGTTTTCACCCTATTGGCAGTCTGACTGTATTTCAAAAATTAACATACAGATTACAACAAATAATTTGGTACAGAGGACGGCTATGGCCTACGGAAGAAGTGATTAATTTTTGGCAAAAACACGGATACAGATCCTGGATTTATTGAGAAGATCCAACAATTTTGGGAACATTGCGTGATTCTTTTAGAATAGATTGTCTCAGCTGCTATGTTGAAATTTATCACAGCTATCAAAATATGTGCAGAGTTTTCATAGCAGGGTTGGTAATGTGAATTAGCTTGAAGATATAAGCTCTTAAATAAGAATATTTTTGAGCTTTGTAGCTATAGAGGAAAAACCTCAAAGAAGTGCTACTTAACTGTAATAATCTGAACATGGCAGAGATATGCATTGGATTGAGTGGCCTCTTCACTTATTTTGTTATTCCAATTCCTAGGCATATCCTACTGAAATACATTTGGAGGAGGGGAGGAGAACCTTAGGATTAGCAAGTGCTTATTTGAGGAATTACTTACGTTGCATTCCATTCTTCTGAATCTTTAATAAAGCATTCACAAGATCATATCAGGTCATAGCAAGAGTGGTGTATCACTGTTTTGAGTTCACTTATGAGATAGGGCATTGATACAAACTAAAAGCTTTCCCTCATGACCTTGACAGCATTAAGAATGTTAACTTTTAAATATTTATTGTAGCATTGGACCTGTTAACCAAATAATGGATGAGGAGAAGTGTTGGAAAAGTACTGAGTCAAGTATACCTTCTTGTTCTAGTGGAGGCGAATCAGTCGAGGTTAAGTGGGATATCATCTGGCACCTTGCTTTTCTTGTTGGGGGTTACTTTGTGTGCAGTAGAAGTCTGTTTACGCTTACTTCCGGTCTCTTTCTGCTGAGCATTTGAAACTTTTTCCGGCACTTCCTCAGCGGAAGAATCCAACTACAGTTGGAGAGGAGAGTTAGACCTTTTTAAAAATCAAACATTTAGCAAACTAGCACATCTTTCACAAAAACAGAAATTGATGCAAAAGTTCAGCACGTCTGGCAGCAGCTGTGGAGGGAAATCAGAGTTTCTGTTTCGGGTCCAGTTTCCCTTCCTCAGAACGTTAATGCTTTCTCTCCACAGATGCTGCCAGACCTGCTGAGCTTTTCCAGCAATTTCACTTTGTTTCTGATCTCCAGCATCTGCAGCTCTTTCAGTTTTTATTGAGGACATTTTTAATGTATTTCTATTGATATGAACCTAATTTTCTACCCAAAACCAGGTACAAAATGCCTGATCACTGAATCAATTAAACAGCAATACTAACTGATACCTGGACATTGAGAATTTAAGAGGCTACTCCTTAGATGTTAAGTGTATAGCAGATATTAAAGTTTTGCACATCATTCGTTCATTTAAACTAACAGATGCCTTTTATGAGTGTTACGGAGAACACGTTACTTGTGTAGTTGGTGCAGCTGCAATACTTATCACCTACGACAAAACAGTACAGTTGATCAAAATCTGTGACTTGAACTCAACACCTGTTTTTGCCACATCCAGTACCATGAGATTACTGCAATGTGCAATCTACAGGATTTCTTTCTTTAATTACTTATTAATCAGCTGTGAGCTTTATTGGTTGGGCCAAAATTTATTGCCCATAAATAACAAACCTCGAGAAGGTAGCGTGAGCTACCTTCTCGAAACTGCAGTTCAATTTATAAACTTTACACAGTGGCAAGTCCAGGGCACTGCACTCCCCTGTGCCACTAATAAGGCAGAAATATCATGGGAAACACAACCTCCAAGCCCCATACCTGGCCTGGGAACATATGATCATGCCTTCATAGTCACAAGAGGGACTTATGTAATACAATTTGGTCACACCATCAGCACAGGTGGCACAGCGTATGTCCCATCAACCCTTCAGGGCATCTAAGGATGGTTTTAAAATTAAAAAGGGCCTTGCCAGTATCCACATACACAGAACATTTCTCCCCCTCTTCCTTCCTTCCTTCCTCCATTGTTGTGATCATTCTTTCCACTTTTACCATACTTGGACCATACAGTTTTATATTAATTCTTACAATATTACCTTGTTACTTCTCAGTTTCATACGCATAGAAATGACATGCTTCTTATTGTTCAGCAGGTTTGCCTTGGGTGCTTCCTTCAAGTATGAAATTGTGGCGAATGCGGTAAAGCTGAAGTCTTCTCTGTAAGTCAAATACCAATTCAATTAAATTGAACAGGAGTATTGAATTACAGTTAATTACAGTTAATCTTGATGGGTGCTTTCAGAAAAAAAAATCCATTAAAGATTCTTAGAAATTTATCATTTGATCCCCTGATACTATGTAGAGCAGGCAACTGTCCAATCCCATTTCCATCTCCAGGTCATATTTCCTGTTTTACTCTTATTTTTCAATATCTCTTTTAAATTAAGTTACAATTTCTGACAGGATGGCCAATGATAATGAAACATTCTACACATTAACACAGTATTCTGACTGCTCCAGGCTATTCTTTTTCTCAGCTTTCATTTGTGGAAACAATTATTCATCATTTACCCTCTCAAAACTGTTCATAATTTTCACACCTTTCCTTAAGATCTCTCACTTACCCTTTTCTGTGCCAGTAGTAAAGCGCCAGTCTTCAAGCTTTACTTCATAACTGTAACCTCATTCTTACCCTCATTCTCGTAAATCTTTAATGTTGCCAGTGCGTGGTTCTACTGATTTTTTTTTTTAAGAAAACCTTACCAATGGATTGTGGTACTTACTTCAAGTATTGTTCCAGAAGAAGATGGACAATTAGTTCTTCCATTTCATTCCTGGAGAGATTTGGAGGGCTTACAGAAGCCACCCTGAGTTTGGAAGGTCCCTTTCCATTCCAGGCTTCAATGAGTTTCAGTGGGGTAAGCTTTTCACCGAGCTGCTCAGCTTGTTTCAGGATTTTGATCAGATCAGCACAGTAACTTGTGACATCGACCTTTTCATATGCTGCAAGACAAGACCAAAAAAATGCATCACAACATCAGACAGACCTGACTTTCATTTTACACAGAAAGCAGGAGCAGGAGTAGGCCTTTTGGCCCTTTGAGCTAGCTCAGCCATTCATTACGATGATGGCTAATCATCCAATTCGACAGTCTGTTCCTGCTTTCTCCCCCATATCCATTGATCCCTTCATCCCCACTTCTATATACAACACCATCTTGAAATTTGTTGGACTCTATTGCTTTTTGTGGTAGCACATTTCACAGACACACCACTCTCTGGGTGAAGAAATTTCTTCACATCTCAGTCAGAATGGTTTATCCTTAACCTTAGACTGTGACACCTGGCTCTGTGCTCGCTGTCGTCAGGAATCTCCTCACTTCAGCTACCCTGTCTACTCCTGTTAGGATTTTATATGTTTCTCTGAGATTCCCCTCATTATTCTGAACTCTAGTGAATATAATCCTCACTGATTCAACCTCTCCTCATACACCAGTCCTGCCATTCCAGGAATCAGTCTGGTAAGCCTTCAGTGCACTCCTTTTAGAGCAAGGAGATGCTTCCCTAGATAAGGAGACCAAAACCATTCTCTCCCACATAATAGCAGCTCCTATACAGAAAAGCATTGTCTTCCATCTCTCACAACGCTTTCAATTTCCAATCGGGAGTCTGAATCCTACCTATCAAGCAACATTCACATTACATTGGAACAGCTGTCTTTCAAGTTGTTGGTGGGTGGTTAGGAGTTAAAAAGTGGAATTCAATCCAGTCAAACAGATTCAAGTGAACAGTTTTATAAATTTCATTCTCCAACGTCGTACTGGTGAAAGATCATTGACCTGAAATATTAGCTCTGTTTCTCTCTTTCCTGAGTGTTTCCAGCATTTTCAGTTTTAAATACCTCTACCATGGCTGGTTACAGTTACAGAATGCTGGTTTAGTATAGCCAAGTTTAATATAGCCATATGTTTCATTAACACAATTATGTGCACAGGTGAACAGCTATTCTCCTGCCAACTGTCTGATGCCATTGAAAGAGGTTTCATTATTGTCTATGGTTGTGCAACTTTTAGCAGTCGCAATGATTGTTGAGTGTGAAACACCAATCACTGTCTGGCGATTGCAAACTTGATGAGAACAACAGAAACATGAAACTCAGTTGCTGAGTCTAACAAAGAATAACTCTGAAAACATAAATAATGATTAAAGCACTGTGATATGCCAGTGTTTATATATTTTATTATACATTTCTGGCGTGTGATGACTGTCTGAGTTCTAAGGTTTTGGAGTAGATTTGTAGGTTGGGTTGTGGATGTTGTGGTTGGTTGGCTCGTCGAGCTGGTTCGTTGTTCTGCAGAAGCAGGGTAATGAAACGTCTGCGGAACAACGAACCAGCTCGGCGAGCCAAACAACCACAAGAATGTCTGAGTTACTAATGCTTCAGTTTTGCTTTTAATGAAGTGTTCTTGAATCCCTGACAATATTTTCTCAGTTTATATTGTCCATGTCACAGGAAGTGTTCAGAATTACTTTCTGAACTCAGTGCTAGCAACTTTTTTCCGTTTTTCTGAACAAGACTCATGTTCTGGTAAGACTATGAAATCTACACAACAGTGCACAATTATTTCTGCACCATGTTTTAGATTAATATTTTATGTAGTAAATGTTTATTTTTGTTGATTTGAACTCATTGGGTGTATCTAATGAATTAATAAGAAATGAACACTGTGTCTGCACAGTAGTCATGTATAGTCATTTTATAACATGTTCCAAAGGCATTTAACAATTTCTGTCAGAAACAAATACAAGTAGTCAGAGCTGTAGAGCATAGAAACAGATCCTTCAGCCCAATTCCATGCCGACCAGATATCATAAATTAATCTACTCCCACTTACCAGCATTTGGCCCACATCCCTCTAAACCCGTCCTATTTGTGGAAATATCCAGATGCCTTTTAAATGTTGTAATTGTACCAGCCTCCTCCACTTCCTCTGACATTTCATTCCATACACACACCACCCTCTGTGTGAAAAAGTTGCTGTTCAGGTCTGTACGTGTTCGAAAAAAATTGTGGCTGCAAGAGCTGCTCTTCAGTGTTGGAACCGATTCCCTTAAATTTTTAGAGCAGTAATTACTGTTTTATAAGCTGTTGCATTGTTTTGGAACTTTGGATTAAAAAAAATCAAAACAACAGCACTTTAAAAAATGGAGAAAGAGAGACAAAGCAAATTCCAAGTGGGAGGTGAAAAAACCTTCAGTGCTGACTGCCTCAGCTGTTTAGTTTCAAGTATCTCCGGACACTGGAGTTTGTTCTAAGAAAATAAATATAGGAAGGAATTATATCAACAAAACAAAACAAGACCTGACAATTCACAAAAGTACTTTACATGTTTCACTGTTGCAGTTGTCGCACATTTTGTTGCACTTTGCCGAATCCCAAACTTCATCAAAATACTGTGCTATCTGTACGCGTCTACATCTGGAAATAAAGTACAATGACAGATTACAATAATGTTCCAGCTTTTGATTCTGTACAAATATGTGAGATTTCAAAGGGTTCCAACCGAATCTGAGCAGCAATGTGAATGTACCATTTAATTACATGCAGCAAGTTACACCAGCATCACAGTGTCAATGTACAGTGTATGGACACTGTCAATATAGTGTTAAAATATAGACTACTGAGTTTCAAATTCCATCATCTGATCTTAATACTTGCGACATTCATAAAGTGGTTTTAAAAAGAAGTAAACACTAACTTATAAGTAGCCACAGCAACTAGCTGACCACACAATTAGTAAAATTTCATGAAGCCAACATGGAAAAACCACAAAACATGTCTGAACTGAAATTAATATTTTTATTAAAAGGCACTGAAATAAGTCCACCCAGTCTGATGTGAAGAAATCCTCATTTTCCAATTTGATTTATACCTGTACAAAAGATGAAGTCATCACCTGCAATTATCAAGCTTGGACACAATGAACTCAGACACTAAAATAAACCAGGAAGCTGCTTTGGGCAAAGCAGGGGAACTGGGCTTATGGCTAGAACCAGCTGGTGAAACTGCTCTCTCTCTCTCTCCCTCTCTTATTCAGTCACCCAACAAGGAAGAGAGCCTGGTCACATACCTAATTCAAAAGAAACATCCGACAACTGAAATATTTCCCACTGCTGATGATACAAGATACCAATTAAACAACTGTGATCTTAGATTAAAACCCACTCCTCAAAGGGGTGGCATAGTGGCTCAGTGGTTAACGCTGCTGCCTCACAGCGCCAGGGACCTGGGTTTGATTCCACCCTCTGGCGACTGTCTGTGTGAAGTTTGCACATACTCCCCGTGTCTATTTCAGTTTCCTCTGGGTGTTCTGGTTTCCTTCCACAGTACAAATATGTGTAGGCTAGGTGGATTGGCCCTGGGAAATACAGGGTTACAGGGATGGGAGGTGGTTCTGGATTGAATGCTCTTTGGACAGTTGGTGTGGACTCAATGGGCTGAATGGTCTGCTTCCACACTGTAAGGATTCCACGATTCTATGACAAAGGGGAACTTGTGGATACTATATTTAGATTTCTCAAAGGCAATTTCTCCGTAGAGGCCTTAGTGCCAAAAACTTTACAGCAATTCAGATTTCCATGAGGACCTTCCAAATGAGGACTCAATGCCTGAGCTTTAAGACAAATAGGGTGTCTTGATAAGCACATTTAAAAAAAAACTAGAATCAACAGAACTATTAATTGACTACAGTCTAAAAGCACCTTCGTGAATCCTGACAGTACGCCACCATCTCATACAGTTTCTGCTGTCCTACATTCTCCATGACCACCATCGTGCTTTGCCTGAAGATATCCATAAATCCATAATACAAAATACAATCGGCCTTAAGATCATCTCGACCTAGAAAACACAACCGGATGAGGTAGGTTATAGTAGATTATAACAGATCATTTTGATCGAGAGATGAAGTCATCTCATAGACCAACCAACTACTCAAAATGCTGCCTGGTTTGAAATGTGATCTGACCTATGTTAGCTAATCCGAGCCAGGGAACAGCAAGATCATTACAGTCCATCTTAGGAGAACAGCAAAGAACATACGTATGCTGGCAGGCTCAGCTGAGAATCTCATCAATGTTGATATCGAGCCTCTTGTCCAAAAAGTAGCAGAGAGGACAGAAACACAAAGTCACCAACTGCACAAAAGGAAGAAATAAATAGGACTCGGGCAGGGAAATGCTTCCACAGGTGCAATGCACAATATGCAAAATGAATGAACACGTTATACCTCCCTGACCTGGTAGCCTCAGGACCAGGCCTTTGCTGGCTCAGAGAATTGCTCTTTAAAATAACCCATTTCTCTACTCCAACCTCCTTCCACCATCACGTAGGCTCTGACTTGTAGAAAAGCCTTTGCTTTGTGCAAGCTTCTGATGGTGATCCTCAATGGGCTATTTGTCCATGGTGTTATCATGGGTACCGGCTGCTTTCCTCATCTGCCTCTGTGAACCCATCTTGAAGTCTGGTCTGACTAATATGCTTTGGTCGTTTTCGATGAGTTTCTCTTGTATCATGTAAACAGATATGACCTCGTGCTCAAAAATAATCAACACTAGGAAATCTTACTTGCTGCTCTTCAATCTATTCAGTTCTTAAAATGCTGAGAATTGCCTTTACAGCAGTTAAATGGGGAACTCTGTTTGCTTTATTTTAAGCTCCCTTTAGAGATGTTAAGCACTAGGAACTCTGCTTTCTGCACTGTAAGATATGTCTTCTTTGGGAAATCAGAAGTACTGTGGATGCCAGCTCACAGATGGCCAGGCCAGAGAGTACCAGATTAGGGAGGCACACCCAATATTGGGTATCAATTTGCTTGCTGTTTGTGATGCATTATAAAATAAAAAAGGGAAATAACCAGTTTACTTTGTAACTGCATCATCCAGTTATTAGTATTTGCATCCAGAATCTCATCATTAACTCAATCCCCCTTTAACCTTTGTAATTGGTGTATCTCGCAACGTTAATTGGCAGGGATGTTTGCTCTGTGTTGGCAGCTGCTAATATTAAGTGTGCACAACACACGTAATGGCAACTGTACTTGATTATGAATTCATGTTAAATCTATAATTTAAATAACAAGGAGCTCATTACAAGAAAGTTCAACATGTAATTTTGAAGATCTTGGTCCAATGAACATCTATTTGTTTACATTTTACATTTATCATATTATGAATTCCAAAGGTACTGATTACTTCAGTTGTATCCTGTATTGTGCCTCTAAACTACTGAGTTTGTGAACATATTATAGTCCTATCCAGAATCTAATGCAGATTACTAAAATTTTTGGTTGACAAGAGGCATATGTTTAGGATTAACATCTAAAAACGAAACGAGAAAATTAGAGGATTTATTTTTCACAAAGGAGGTTATTAGAACATTAAGTGATATTGGAAAAAAAGTATAGCATTCAAGTGGAAACTGAATAAATATTTGAAAAGTGAGGATATGATGCAGAATTGGGAAAGAAAGAAAGAGATAAAAATGGTCTTTGTTAGTGGTAAATTTTATGTTTCTATAAAAGACCGAAATGGATAATGTCACTGTCATGTTTGGTTACTTTATGACTGTCCTAAATTCACAAGTCTTTTGATACTTCACCTGCCCGTCCACTCTCTTGGTAGTAATTCTCCATTGATTTGCTGAGAGTCTGATGGATCACAAATCGCACATCAGCTTTGTCAATACCCATACCAAATGCCACTGTTGCCACAACAACCTGAAAAAAGAAACATTTGACAATCAGAACCAGCCCATTAAACAATACATCATTGTACTTTCTAATTCAGGACAGTTGGTTTCCCTCTTCCCTGCAAAAATCGCTTGGGAGAACACTTGAATTCAAAACTGCAGACAAATTCAATTTTTTGCATTTACTGTGCACCATGCTCAATGGAAATAGGAATGCCGAGCATTGGTCCATTATCATTCAGTTCCCTCCCACCAAAGGTTACATCATAGATAGCGCATGGAATTAAATACCGCTGTTAAATAGAATTATAATGTACAGGTTATTATTATATGTACAGAAAGGACTTTCTGTAGATTAATGATGCTTGCATTGGAATACACTGGGTGGATATCTGTTGCAATTTAATTTAGCATTGTCTCTGAAATAAGGCTAAGCCTCTGGAAGAGGAAATGAATCCTACAATATAAAATCACAGCCTGTGCAATCTCCTCGCCGAACGTCAATTTCTTAAGCAGGCTTGGAGAGATTTTTTTCTCCCAGTAGGTATTATATTTTTTTTTAGTATTTAGTGGGAGGTTACAAAACTTCAGCTGATCTTTGGCACACCTGCATGATTGGTACTAGAGCTATACTGGATAGGTGAGATGCATCAATATATCTTTTTTGTTATTTCCTCTGTAAGTAAGATGGTAAGTGGATAAATAAAGGAATAACTGCAATACTTATGCCACTTGCACCTGTTCTATAGATTATTTCCCATGATGGAAGGAGTATTTTCATATTCAATACTTGGGTAGTAATCTGCACAATCTGAGACTACAGAAATATTGTAGAACTCATCCTATTTTTATCTTGTTGCACTGATAATCAGACAGGCTTTCAGCAGCTTTGCATGTGTACTGCCCAAGCACTGAAGGTGGAAGTTACTCCCATTAACTTACCAATATGTCACTTAGTGCTTCTCTGTCTAATAGGAAAACACACAAAAGGCATATCTCTGTTACTAAACAGTGTTTTACTTTTAAACATGCCATTTTGTGGGAAGGGTCCAGTGCAGGTTTGTGCATTTTAGCACCTTGGTAAAGAGCAGCACTTAGAGTTAAACTGCAATAGAGAGATAGGAATGACCCTACTTTAACCAAGTCTGTGTGTTCCCATCAGTGGAGGGAAGATTCGTAAATGTAACTAATGTGACAGTGATTGATAGCAGCAAATAGAGAGGTTTGGGAAAGGTTTTCAGCAGGCAGTGCAAATTAAGTTTGCACACAAGATTATTCTCTCAGTCGGGGCTCAGTAATAGCACTCCATCTTCCAAATCCGACGTTCACATGTTCAAGTCTTACAAGAGGATTGAGCATTACATTCAGACTGACACTGCACTGTTGCACTGCCACCTTTCAGATGAGATATAAATTAAGGCTCTTAAACTAGAGAGGGTTCAGAAGAGATTTACCAGGAAGCCGTCAAGTATGAAAGGTTTGAGTTATAAAGAAGGGCTGGATAGGCTGGGACGTTTTTCCACTGGAGCGTGGGAGGTTGAGAGATGACCGTATAGAAGTGTATAAGATCATGAGGGGTATAGAGACGGTTAATGGCAGGTGTTTTTTGCCTTCGGGTGGGAGATTAAGACCAGGGGGCATATTTTTAAGGTGAGAGGACAGAGATTTAAAAAAAGACAGGAGGGGCAATTTTTTTTTTTTTAGTGTGGAATGAACTTCCTGAGGAAGTGGTGGTTGAGGGCACAGTCACCGCATTTAAAAGACACTTAAACAAGTACATGAATAGAAAGGTTTTGGAGGGATATGGGCCAGGAGCAGGCAGATAGGACTTGTTTAGTTTGGGATTATGTTCAGCTTGGACTGGTTGGACTGAAGGTCTGTTTCAGTGCTGTATGACTATCTGCCAACAAAGATGAACATGAAATAGCAGTGCTATTTCAAAGAGGAGCAGAATTTACCAGCATCCTGGGGAGTATGGCCCAAAGGATTAGGCTATTGCATTAGTTTGTGGGACCCTGCTGTGTGCAGATTGGCTGCACACATCTCCTATATTATGAACGACTACACTTTAAAAGTACTTAATTGGCTATGAAGCACTTGAGTAGTCCTGTGTTCATGAATGGAGTTAGTCCTTCTTTCATTCCAGTAAACAGCCATATTAAAATAAACAACCATGAAGAATATGAAAAGCTGTTATGTATCAATCTAATTTTACTGACCTTTATTTTGTTTAAAGTCCAATCCTTATGAACTTTACTCTTTTCAGCACCCTCCATGTTGGCATGGTAACACCCAGCTGCAATGCCAAGCTTTTGCAGACTACTAGCGACCTGCTCAGTATCTTTCTGAGAAAGGCAATAGATTATTCCTGGTGGAAAAAAGTTAGCAGAGTCAAAATTACAACGTAAACTGCACTACACATTTAGCTGTAACACACTTTGGGTACAATATTAAATACAATAATACATGGAACCACATAAAACGGATGAAATGGTTACTATAATTTGAAGTACATCATTTCTGCCAGATAGCCAGAAAAATCCATAAACATAATTCTGAAGATTTTATAATGGTAATGAGTTTTATTATATATCATAATTATTATTGCAGAACTTGGGTTCTAAAGTGGAGGAAAAATTAATTTTGGTTTTCAGCTCAAGTGAATCATAATTCTGTACGTTTTGAGATAATTATAGAAAAGGATAAGACTGGTCCTCAGGTGAAAGTGCTAAATTAGCCAAAGGTTAATACAACAGTATCAGGCAGGAACGAAAAATTAGATTGGGGGGGGACAAGAGATGTTCGAGAATAAATCCATATGGGAGTCTTTTAAAAGTCAGTTGACCGGAGTTCAGGACAAGCATATTCTTGTGAGGACAAAAGACAAGAAGGCCAAGAATCACGAACCTTCAATGACTGGAGATGTTCTAAGTTTACTTTAGAAAAAGCAAGCGTACATAAGGTTTAGGAAACTGAAACCTAATAAAGTCCTTGAGGAATATAAAGAAGCAGAAAAGAAGTTAAACAAGAAATCAGGAGGGCTAGAAGGAGCCATGAAATATCCTTAGCAAGTAGGATTAAGGAAAATTCCAAAGCATTTTATGAATATATTAGGAGCAAAAAGGGTAACTAGGGAAAGGGTAGGTCTGCTCAAGGACAAAGGAGGGATTTTATGCGTGGAGCCAGAGGAAGTGGGTGAAGACCTTAATGAGTACTTAGCATCAGTATTCACCAAGGGAAAAGACACCTGATGATGGTAAGATTAGAGAGACGTTTGTTGATACTGTGGGTCCTGTTGATATTAAGGAGGTGGAGGTGTTGGGTGCCTTGAAAGCATTAAGGCTGATAAGTCCTCAGGGCCTAATGGGATCTATCCCAGGACACTGAAGGAGGCAAGGGAGGAGATTGCTGGGGCCTTGACAAAGATCTTTGTATCTTCTTTAGCCACAGGTGAGGTCACAGAAGACTGGAAAATAGCCAATGTTGCTACTTTGTTTAAGAAAGGGCAACAGGGATCATCCAGAAAATTGTCAGCCAGTGAGTCTTACATCAGTGGTAGGGAAATTATTGGACAAGGTTCTTAGAGACAGAATTTAGTTGCATTTGGAGAAGAGTGAACTTATTAGGTATAGCCAGCATGGCTTTGCGCAGAGGCAGTCTTGTCTCACAAATGCGATCGAGTTTTTTTTGAGGAAGTGACGAAGATGTTAATGAGGGTAAAGCTGTGGATGTTGGCTACATTGACTTTAGTAAAGCATTTGAGAAGGTCCTCGTACTAGGCTGGTCCAGAAGATCAAATCACATGGAATCCAATGTGAGTTGGGAAGTTGGATACAAAATTGGTTTGGCTATAGAAGGCAGAAGGCAGAAGGTAGTTGTGAGGAGGTGTTTTTCTGACTGGAGGTCTATGACCTACGCAAGACTAAGTGATGGGACCTCTGTTGCTTGTAATATATATAAATGATTTGGATGAAAATGGCAATGGTCTGATTAGTAAGTTTGCGGATGACATGAAAATTGTTGGAGTTGTGAATAGTGAGGAAGGATATCAAAGGATACAGCAGGATATAGATCAGCTGGAAAGTTAGGCAGAGAAATAGTTAGGGGCGGCACGGTGGCTCAGTGGTTAGCACTGCTACCTTACAGCGCCAGGGACCCAGGTTCAATTCCACCCTCGGGCGACTGTGTGGAGTTTGCACATTCTCCCCGTGTCTGCATGGGTTTCCTCCGGGTGCTCGGCTTTCCTCCTACAGTCCAAAGATGTGCAGGGTAGGTGGATTGGCAATGCTAAATTGCCCAGGGAAGTTTAGGTTAGGTGGGTTAGACGTGGGAAAATGTAGGGGTAGGGGAATGGGTCTGGGTGGTATGCTCTTCGAAGGGGCAGTGTGGACTTGTTGGGCTGAATGGCCTGTTATCACACTGTAGGAATTCTATGATTCTATGAAATGGCAGATGAAGTTTATTCCGGACAAGTTTGAGATGTTGCATTTTGGGAGGTGAAATGCAACAGGAAAGTATACTGTAAATGGCAGGACTCTTAGGAGCATCAATATACAGAGGGATCTTGGGGTGCAAGTCCATAGCTCCCTTAAAGTAGCAACACAAGTGGTGAAGGTGGTGAAGAAGGCATACGGCATGTTTGCCTTCAGCAGTCAGGGCTTGTCATGTTGCAACTGTATTAGACTTTGGGCAGGCCACATTTGGAGTATTGTGCGCAGTTCTGGTCACCACACTTTAGGAAGGATGTGGAGGCTTTGGATGGGGTGCAGAAGAAGATTACCATGACATTGGCTGGATTGGAATGTATTAGCTATAAGGAGAGGTTGGGCAAGCTTGGATTGTTTTCGCTGGAGCGTCAGAGGCTGAGGGAAGACCTGGTAGAAATATATAAAATGATGAAAGGCATGGATAGTCAGTCATTTGCCCAGGGTGGCAATGTCAAATATTAGAGGGCAAAAGTTTAAGGTGAGAAGGGTAAAAGTTTAAAAGGAGATGTGCGAGGAAAGTTTTTTTTAAATCAGAAAGCAGGAGGCATGTGGAACATGCTGCCAGGCTTGATGGGAAAAGCACATACCATAGCAAAGTTTAAGAGGCATTCAGACAGGTACAGGCAGAGGATAGAGGGATACGAACCATGTGCAGACTGAAGAGATTAGGTTTAGTATAGCATCATGGTTGGCACAGACATGGTGGGCCGAACGGCCTGTTCCTGTGCTGTACTGTTCTGTGTTCTAAGATCTGACCAGGTTTCAGCTCCGAAACTATCAAAATGGTAAATAAGATAGGGTATCAAGCACAGAGAAATAAAGGAATGGAAAAGGATGGACAGTTCCCTTCAGAAGAGTGTACATCATCTTACATCAACAGACAAACATGGATTTGAAAAAGGAATCACTGAGACGGCAAAATTTTTTGTTCCAACTCCATACATGGATACTTGACAGCAGAGTATAACTAGAAGGTTTTGATGATTGAAATTCAATGTGAAAATAAGATACCAGATTTTCCTTTGTAACGTCCATTGATGATTTTGACTATATCTTCAATGCAGGCTTCAAAACTTGCTGGCTTTTGACGGATCTGTGAAATTAGAAGAAAATAGAAGTTTAAACACTGCAAGAACAGATGGCAGATCCACTCATATGCAAAGTTTCCTCACTTGACAAAATTTTGAACACTGTGTACATCTGGAACAACTTCTATTCATGTAGCTCCTTTAATGTAAGGAGACATCCAAAATTGTTTCACAGGGGCATTATAAAACAAAGCATAATACCAAGCAACATTAAGAGATATTAGGTCAGATGGTCAAAAACTTGGTCAAAGATGCATAATATACACTCGTGTAAAAACTGAATTTTTGGGACAATTTAATTAGGCGAACAGTTAAGAGTTGACCTTTAAACAGTTCATGTTTTCAAGGGGCTTATTTAGAACTAGAAAGTAATGGGGAAGCCCATCATTAAGAAGTACAGAAACAACTCTGGTCACTTGGTCATTATAAACAGTCCTAAACTATAGAATTTAATTTTGCTTCTAACAAGGGTCCTTCACATACCAGATAATAACCCATCTCCATGAAGATTCTTTATCCAGTTCTGTTTATGCTAAACTGGTCATGGAGCTCCCAGTTTTTCAGGTAACTGGCATTTAGTTCCAGACTGATCAGCTTTTGCATGTTCAGTAGTCAGCCCATCAACATGGTGCTCCCACAAAATCTAAACAGGCACTGAACTTGAACCCACTCTTATATGCTCCCACTTTAGGGAGCTCCACCAACCCAGGAGAGGTTATAGTGGCTTGAGCAGAGCCTGCACTTTCAATGCTGCTCAGGGGTCAAGGGAACCCACTACTAAAGTTACTGAGCATTATTTTGAATAGCCTGTGAAAGCGTATGAGATACTCTGTGCTCGTCAAAGGCATGTCTTCACAGCTCAGAAGGAAATCAAATAATACATGGGAGGGGGCAGTCAATTGGCAAGAAAAGGTTCCTGGACTGAGGCAACTTTACGGAAATATTTCAGATCTTGAAGGCAATCAATAAACTGTGTCCTGTAGGTTTGATATTCAAAGATAGATAGAAAATATGAACATATGGTTACGACACAAATTCTTCACATTAAAAACAGACAGAAAACATATGGAATAGCAAAGCAAGACAGGTACTTCACAAAGCGGCATACTTAGGAATTTTCAGAGAAGTGATGGATTAATATGGGTAATTAAAGTGCTGAGGCAAAATGTGTGAAAAAAATCTATCACCAACCAAAGCCCAACCTGATGGATGGAGTATTGCTCTATATGCCCAAAGAAATTAGTAACTATGGGCTGGAGAGAAATGTAGTTAGCTTAAGAAGACTAAGTGTAGTGACTTAATGACTAAGTCATTACAAAGAAGTTTCATCTCCTGGAGCTTACACGATTGTTTCAGATTGCTAAAACTATTCTGTGCAACTGGCCAATTTTTCTCTCCTTCCTTTGCCTCCCCCAACAGTGAGCATCATTACAGGTTATTGGGGGTGGCAGACAAACCAACTTGAATGACCTTTCGGTTCACACATTTAAGTGTGTGAGAAAGACTCCGATCAAAAGACAGCAAATGAGAAGATTTTTGGTGCTTGGACTTTGAAGTGGGTGTACAAATTTGCAATGCCTTTGATTTTCTACTCTTTCCCATCCCACTCCTTGAAAAGCATTAAGGTGATGCACCGATTATAAAATGGTTTTCACTGCCAGCTTCAAATTAAGAAAGTCATCACCCTTCAACTCTGAAAATATAATAAACATGGTTGTGGTATCATGTGTTGAATTTGAATGCACTTGACTCTGTGTGCAAATTCTAGTAAAATCAACATATATTAATGAGAGTGTTAAAAAAACAGCAAGTTGTTCAATATTTCAGTGCATGTTAGGTACCTCGTAAAACAGATTGGGTCTGTTGAAGGAAGCCGTAAACATGAGGCATTTGGGAACACACAGGATTTTTTTCACATCCTCCAAGACACTGCTTGTTGCGGTTGCAGTCAATCCAATTAACGGAGTCTTTGGGAACTGACGTTTCAGGATACCAAGGCTCTTGTAGTCTAAAGGTAACAAAATTTAATGTTCATCTCTAAAAGCAATTCCAGGAAATAAGTCTCCTCACCTTTAAGTTTTTCCCATAAATAATCACCGTTGCAAATTACACCATAAAGACAGTTTTAGTCATTTTTATATTGGCCTAAATCTTCCAATCTGAAATAGGGGTCTGGCCAATATCAGATACAACGCTGAGATAACAAGAACTGCTGATACTGGAGTCAGAGATAACACAGTGTGGAGTTGGAAGAACACAGCTGGCCAGGCAGCATCAGAGGAGCAGGAAAGTTGACGGTTTAGGTTGGGACCCTTCTTCAGAAATGGGGAGAGGGAAGGGAGCTGGGAAATAAATAGAGAGGAGGGGTGGGGCTGGGGAAGGTAGGTGGTATGGTGATAGGTGAGTGCAGGTAGGGAGTGGAGGGGAGTGGCCAGTGGGATGGGTGGGGTGGATAGGTGGGAGAGAAGATGGACAGGTTGTGTCAGGTCAAGGAAGCAGGGATGAGGGGGAGGGTTGGACATGGGATGAGGCCGGGGGTGGGGAGATAGTAAAACTGGTGAATTCCACGTTTAGGCCATCGGGCTGTCGGCTCCCGAGGCAGAATATCAGGTGTTGCTCCTCCAGACTGTGGGTGGTGTCAATGATGTCAACTTTACCGCTCCTTTGATGCTGCATGACCTGCTGTGTTCCTCCAGCTCCACACTGTGTTATCAGATACAACGTTGCCCATTTACCTTTGAGGTGGTTTTTGGTTGAACTTCTGGGCTAGGAGCCTTCCTAGCCAAACAATGCAGTGCACTGAAACAATCCAGACAGACAATTCCCACAGAGTCAACTGCATTGGGACTTCCACATGGACCTAACACACACGCCCTATTCACACTGCTGCAACAACAACTATCATTCTATTGGGAGACCTGGCCTCAGGGGATTTGGACTTGCATGTCTATGCCAGCATTTAGTGTCTGTCTCTAATTGCTCTTGAAAAGGTGGTAGTGGTGAGCAGTCTTCTTGAACCTTTGCAGTCAATTTGGTGTAGTACACCCACAATGTTACGAGGGAGGGCGTTCCAGGCTTTTGACCTAGCAACAGTGAAGGAATGGCGAAATATTTCCAAATCAGGACAGTGAGGAGCTTGGACAGGAACTTTCAGGTGATGGTGTTCCTATTTACTCCTGTTCACGTCCTTCCAGATGGCAGTGCCTGTGACTTTGGAAGGTACTGTCTCAGGTTCCTTGGTGACTTTCTGCAATGCATCTTACAGATGGTGCACAGTGCTGCTACTGTATGTTGGTGGTGGAGGGAGTGAATATTGAAGGTGTCAGATAATGTGCCAATCAAACGGGTTGCTCTTTCTTTGATGGTGTCAAACTTTGAACATGGCCGGACCTTCACTCATTCAGCCATGTTGGGAATGTTCTGTCACATTCCTAAATTGTGCCTTCTGAAGAGTGGACAGGATTCTTGGATGGGGTTGAGTGTCAGTTATTTAATGCAATCTTCCTTTTGGAGCCACAGTGTTTATATGGCTAGTCCAGTTCAGTTTCTGATCAATAGTAACCCTCAGGATGTTGATTTGTGGGGGATTCAGTGATGGTAACGCCTTTGAATGTCAAGTGTCAATGGTTACATTCTCCCTTTTTGGAAACGGTCATTGCTTGGCACTTTTGCGACGCGAATGTCACTCGTCACTTATCAGTCCTAGACTACTGTTCAGATCTTGCTACATTTAGACATAGGTCACTTGACTAACTGAGGAGTTGTAAATGGTGAAGAACATTGTGCAGTGAACAGCCCGACTTTTGACCTTATAATTGCGGGAGATGCTGAGGCAGCTGAAGATGTCTGTGCCTCAAACACACTACCCTGAGAAACTCCTGCAGTAATGTCCTAGAACTGAGATGACTGATCTCCAACAACCACAGCCATCATCCCTTGTATTAGATAAGACTCGAGCGTGGAGTCTTCCCATTGATTCCCTCTGATTCTAGTTTGGCTCCTTGATATCACATTTGCTCAAATGCAGCCTGACCTTGGTGTTAGATGTGGTAAGTTTCACCTCACCTCTGGAATTTTACTCTTTTGTTCATGTTTGAACCAAGGCTATAATGAGGTCAGGAGCTGAACAAGCGTAGCAGGACCCAAACTGAGTATCAGTGATCAGGTTATCACCAAGCAAGCGCTGCTGATGACCACTATAACCAGTTTACTGATAATATAGAGTAGACGGATGGGGTAGTAAGTCATACATAACACAGTGTAGAGCTGGAGGAACACAGCAGGCCAGGTAGCATCAGAGGAGCAGGAAAGCTGATGTTTCGGGTCAGGAGCCTTCTTCAGAACCTTCTTACTATCTCTGCTTTTTGCATACAGTAAATACCTGGGCAATTTTCCACATTGTCAGGTCAATGCCAGTTTTGTAGATGTACTGGAACAGCTTGACTAGGGATACAATATGTTCTGGAGCTCAAGTCTTCGGTACTAATACCAGAATACTGTGAGCTCCCATTGCCTGTGCAGTATCCAGTGCCTTCAGCCATTTCTTCATATCACGTGAAGTGAAATGAATCTACTTGGCATTTCAGATTGAATACTGTTGCAAATGTTTCAGCCTTATCTTTTCCACTGACTTGCTGGGCTCCCTTACTATTGAAGATGGTGTATTTCTGGAGCCTCAATTTTCAGTGAGTTGTTTAATCATCTACTGCCATTTATGACTGGATGTTGCAGAACTTAGATATGATTCATTGGTTATGGAATTGCTTAGACCTGTCTTTCATTTGCTGCCGAAGCGGTTCAACATGCATGGAGTACTGAGTTATAGATTTTCCAGGTTGACACCTCATTTTCACATGTCTGGTTAGTCCTGGCCTGCCGTCTTGCACTCGTTATTGAACGAGGGTTGATTCTAATAATGCTGGACTGGGAGATACGCTGGCCCAGGAGGTTGCAGATTGTAAATTCTGCTGCTGGTGGCCAACAGCACCTCATGGATATCTGGTCTTGAGTTGCTAAATCTGTTTTAAGTGCACATAGACAGTTGCATCTGCAGCAGGCAGATTGGTGAGAATAAGGAAGATTCTGAGGAAGGGTCACCAGACTCGAAACGTTAACTCTGTTTTCTCTTCCACAGATGCTGCCAGACCTGCTGAACTTTTCCAGCAACTTTGTTTTTGTTGTTGTTGTTGGTGAGAATAAGGCCAAATATGTTTTTCCCTCTCGTTGGTTCCCTGCTGAAGAATCAGTTCAGCAATTATGTTCTTTAGGTCTGGACTAGCTTGGTCTATTGTGTTACTCCCAAATCACACACATTGAAGTCCCTTACCCAAAGTTACAGCAGCACCCTTATCACCCTCAGCACTCTCCCCAAGTGCTGTTCAAAATGGTGGCAAGGGCAATACATGGTAATTAGGAGATTTCCTTGCCCATTTTTGGCCTGATGCCATGAAAAATCATGGGGTCTGGAGTCAATTTTGAGTTCCCTCAGCATAATAAGACAGATTATTCTCTGAATGTTGATAGATTGGGAAAGGGGTAGGTGCAACATTGTACACCAGTTGCTGAAAGTAAGGATCCAAGTGCAGCAGGTGGTGAAAAAGATAAATGGTATGTTGACTTTCATAAAGAGAAGATTCAAATACAGGGGCAGGGATATCTTGTTGCAATCATGTATCTTAACTGGCCTCTGGGCAATTAGGGATGGACAATAAATGCTGGTTTAGCTAGTGAAACTCACATCCCATGAATGAATAATAAAAATACAGGGCTTTTCTACGACCACACCTGGAGCGGTGCACACAGTTCTGGTCTCCTCACCTAAGGAAGATTGTTCTGGCTATGGAAGGAATAAAATCAAGTTTACCAGACCGATTCTTGGGGATGACAGGACTGACAAATGAAGACAGACTGAAATAGTTTGGAATATATTCACTGGCATTTAGAAGAATGGTGGGGCGTTGGAATTTCATATAAACTTATAAAATTCTTACAGGACCAGACAGGATAATGCAGGAAGGATGTGTCTGATGACAGGGGAAAACAGAACCAGGGGTCACATCTTAAGTTTAAGGATGCAGGGTAGCCCTTTTAAGTATAAGAGGAGTAGAAACATCTTCACTCAAAGAGTGGTTAGCCTGAGGAATTCTCTGCCACAAGAAAGTGGCTGAATCAAAAACTCTGAATGCTTTTAAGAACCTCTTTTAACATGATAGTACAATACATGATGATGGGAGCGATACATTACCTAAAGCTTGAGACTATGGATAACAATTGGTTTCTCACTAAAGACTTACCTTTAAGGGGTCAACAGCTATAAATGTTGCTGCTAAAAGTAAGTAGCTACATCCTGTCATTCAATCATACCTATTGTCTGGTCCTGGGCTTGGCAAAGATCACAATTTACAGTACAAGATGGACATGGCCAGGGCTTGGTAGATCTGGTATCAGTTTTTCTTCTCTACTTTCTTCAGAGGACAGCATTCTCTATGCCCAGGTGGCCCTGGAAAGAGAATATATGGAGCGTGCCTCCATGCTCAAGGCCTTTTGCAATTATCAGCTGGTCAATGGTTGGACACTTCAGCATTTTTATTTGGTTGGGAAGTTTTTTGTTGACACACTCATATTGAAGTTAATTTATTTGGATTGTCTGTTTCTTTCCTATATTATTGTTACCCTAGAAGAGGTAATGATGCCAAGTCTTCTTTAATGACCTTGGGGTAACCTAGTTATACCATTACTGGTCTATCAAAATTAGTCCAGCAACTGCTTGTGGAGCAACTGTTAACTCATCAGCAGTGATAGAAATTTGACAAAATTGGAGTTACTATTAACAATTTCAAAAAAGTGAGAATTGCATCTTTGTAAAAAGGAAAATCAGGAAATGTTTAAAACACGTGGACAATTTCATAGTGCTCATTTTAAATCGTCTTTCAATGGTCAAAATTACCCTCCCATAAGTGGAGCAGTTTACACTTAAATGTAAATAGTTTAAACTGTTTCAATTTTACTGTACACTATTTACATATATAGTTGTAGTTGGTAGAAGACTAATTTGGCCATGTATTCAAATGCCAACTTGAGAGAATGCTGCATTGTTGTAGGTTCCGCCTTTTGAACGGATATTAAAACTGTCTTCTGTCCAGGTGATTGTTCCTCCACCAAACTAACATTAACAAAACTCTTCCCAAAAAGTACAGGTTAACCAATCATTCATCTCATTTGCTTTGTGCAAGGCCTGCTGTGCTCAAATTGGCTGCAACATTTACCTATGTATTAACAATGACTGTACTTCACCAACCCTAACATTGCAATAAAATGGTATATAAATACAAGTTCCTTCCTAATGTGGAACACTGAGTTATGTACTGCCAACTAATTTCAATATGTATTGTCATATCTATTGATATATACCATTATGGTAAGTACAAAGGCATAGATATGTTTTCCACATAAGGCATCAGAACGTACAAAGGTAACAGGCAAGCAAAGACCCATTAGTCCATCAAGCCTACTCTACATATATTGTAGCACTGTGGCTAAATACATCCTAGCCAATAAACACCACCCATCCATTCACTAAGCCATGTGACCTCCTGAGAGACAATGCAAAAGCTCAGAGGAAATACAGGGAATATACTCAGGAAAACTCTTCTCTGAACCCCCACCATCCCTCCCTCCAATTAAGCAAAACTGATGAAAAAGACAACAGCCTCAAGAGTTATCTATAAAGGCACTCACCTTCTACGTAACACAATCTCTGACCCAGTGAGGAAACCGTTCTCCTCCCTCTTGAAGGCGATGTGGAAAGTTGACAACCAGACAACAGTCCGCAATGAATTTCGGCTGCTCACTACTCTCTGAGAAAAAAGACTGCCTACATCCAAACTATTCTTAATCTTACATAGTTTAAATTCACAACCCCAGTCCTCGCCAATCTGTTCAAGTGGAATAATTTAAGAGGCATATTCTCCCACCTTTTACACACACACACACATGAATGTATAAATTATACATGGTGTATCTTCCAATTCTAGGACATTAGTACTCACCAGGTCTGAAATCATGACCCCACTGACTGCAACAATGAACCTCATCTACGGCAATACGAGTCAGGCATCCTGCGTTGTATGCCTTTTCCAGCTTGGACATGAAGACTTTACTTTTAGCAATTTTCTCCGGAGTCACATACAGGAGCTTCAACTTGGAAGACTTGTTGAGCATTTCATCATGGACCCACTTGACATGCTCCTGTAAAAAGAGACCTTTACGCTTAAAAATCTACTGTACAACAGAAGCCAAATGTCACATCATGAAGAAGTGGGTGAAGGAAAAATGCTGCGGGCAAGCAGAACATCGTAATAAAACTCATTTCCAAATTATAGAAATAAGTAAGCCAAATATATCTTCAGCAGCCGTTAGCGAACACAACTCTGAGGTCGACATAGATTCCACAACACAATTGCTGCCCACATGTTTTCCGTTTTAGGGCACTCAAAAGTCTGTGTCATTGTTGGAATGGAATGAAAGTCAATAACCAATTATAGCAGAACTGAACATAAGTACTGCTGAAAAAGAAATGCATTTTGTTGAAGGACTCAAAGACAATTCATAAGAATACCAATGTAAACAGAAAAATCATTACTTATACTGTACAATACTGAAAATTTATACTTAATTATATTCAATAATTATTATTATTTGTAATTAAATTGGTATACTTGCAAATTGTCCCAATGACAAAACATTCTGTCTAAATCGGTCTTTCTTCAGCAATAACCAATGACCTCCATATAAAGCTCATTATTACTTAGTGGCAGGAAGCAGAGGGTGATGACTAAAGGATATGTGTGTGTATGGAAGCCTGTATCTAATGAAGTACAACAGCATTCAGTAATGGGTCCCTTGCTGCTTGTTGTGTACATTAATGATGTAGACATAAATGTAGAAAGCATGATCAGTCAATTCACAGATGACATGAAAATTGGTAGTATGGTAAATAATGAAGAGAAAAGACTCATAGACATAAACAGGGTAGTCAAAACATCTGAATAGCGGCAAATGGAATTTAATCCTGAAAAGTGTAAGGTGATATATTTTGGGAGGACTAATAAGGCAGGGGAATATACATTGAATGGTAAGACTCCAACAAATACAAAAGATCAGAGGGATCTTGGTGTATTTGTCCCTAATTCTTAAGGCAGAGGACAGATAAGATGGTTAAGACGACATATTGGACACTCGCCTTTGATAGTCAAGGCATTGAATACAAGAGCAAGAAGGTTATGGTGGAGTTGTATATAACATTAATTGGAATACTGTGTACAGTTCTGGTCACCCTGCTATAGATCATAGAATCTCTACAGTGAGGGAGCAGGCCATTCGGCCTATTGAGTTCTCACCGACCTCTGGAGAGCATCCCACCCAGACTCACCTGTAACCCTGCATTTCCCATGGTTAAACCACCTATCTTGGCCATCCCTGAGCACTTTGGACAATTTAGCATGGCTAATCCACCTAACCTGCACACTTTGGACTGTGGAGAGCACCTGGAGGACACTCACGCAGACATGGGGAGAACATGCAAACTCCACACAGAGGGTGGAATCGAAACCGGGTCCCTGGTGCTGTGAGGCAGCAAGCGCTGACCGCTAAGTCATTATGCCACCCCTATATGGAAGGATTTGATTGCCCTAGAGAGGGTGCAGAACAGATTCACCAATTAGCTGGGCTGGAGCAATTCAGCTATGAAGAGAAACTAGATAGGCTGGGGTTTTTTTCCTTATAGTGGAGAAGGCTGAGGGGAGGAGGAATCTGATTGAGGTGTACAAAGTTCTGAGGGCACAGACAGGGTAGATAACGAGAAACCTTTTCCCTTAATCAGACAGTTAATAAGCAGAGAACACAGTTTTAAGAGAAGGAGCAGGAGGTTTAGACAAGATTTGAGGAAAAATGTTTTTCACCCAGAGGGTTGTGGGTATCTGGAACTCACAGTCTAAAAGAGTTAGAGAGGCAGTGACCCAAAAGACATTTAAGAAATATTTAGATGTATGCTTGAAACGCCAAAGCGTACAAGGCCATGTGCTGGAAAACAGGATTAAAATAGATGGATGTATGATGAGTTGCATTGACATGATGGACCAAAAGGCCTCTTTCTGTACTGTAAAACCACTATGACTGTATGACACTGGTGAAGATCAAATGGTTAACTGCTGGGTTCATCTTGAAGTGCAACATCATTGAACCATTCTGAAGCATCTTAAAGAATACTCCGTGAAGATCATGCAAAACTGGCATGACTACTTTATACAGTTAAGTACACAAAGAAAGGTTGTATTTACACTTCACAAGACACTTGTACAATGAAAACAAGTGTCGCATTGTACAGCACTTTGTTATGAATCTGACACACAATTAGCATCATAGGGTCATACAGCATGGAAACAGATCCTTTAGTCCAACTCGTCCATGTCGACGAAATTTCCCAAAATAAATTAGTCCTAATTGCCTGCGTTTGACCCATGTCCCTCTAAACCTTACCGATTCATGTACTTATCCAAATGTCTTTTAAATGTTGTAATAGTAATAGCATCCATCACTTCCTCTGGAAGTTCATTCCACACACCAACCACTGTGTGAAAACAGTGCCCTTCAAGTCCTTTTTAAATCTTTCTCCTCTCATCTTAAAAATATGCCCCCTAGTTATGAAATGCCCCACCCTAGGGAAGAGACCTTTGCTATTCACCTTATCTATGCCCCTCATGATTTTAAAAACCTCTATTACTCACCCTTCAACCTCCCACATTCCAGTGAAAAAAGTCCCAGCCTATCCAGCCTCTCTTTATAACTCAGACCCTCCAGTTCCAGCAACATTCTGGTAAATCTTTTCTGAACCCTCTCCAATTTAATAATATCCTTCCAATAGTAGGGTGACCAGAACTGTACACAGTACCCCAAAAATACATCACTAATGTCTTGTACAACCTCAACATAATGTCCCAACTCTTATACTCAATGGTCTGAGCAATGAAGGCAAGTGTGCTAAACACCTTCGTAACCATTCTGTCTCTGATGCAACTTTCAAATAACTACGTAACTGAACCCCTAGATCTCTCTGTTCAACAACCCTACCCAGGGCCCTACCAATAACTGTATAAGTCCTGCCCTTGTTTGTTTTACCAAAATGCAATACCTCACATTTATCCAAATTAAACTCCATTTGCCACTCCTCAGCCCATTGACCCAGTTGAACAAGGTCCCTTTGTAATCTTAAATAACCTTCTCCACTTTCGACTATACTACTAATTTTGGTGTCATCCACAAACTTTCTAACCATGCCTCCTAAATTCTCATCCAAATCATTTATATAAATGACAAAACTGGACCCAGCACCAATCCCTGTGGAACACTGCTGGTCACTGGCCTCCAGTCCGAAAAGCAATTAACTATCTGACATGCACAGGTGCTGGGCATATTTTTCTCTTTCTAAACTTTGCTTGATAACCTGCAGAATGCTGAATTTTGTAACAGTAACGTGCCGTTCAGCCTATAGAACTTGTTCCAACATTCAGCTAAATCTAAATTACATTTAGATAAATGTGAGGTATTGCATTTTGGTAAAACAAACAAGGGCAGGTCTTGTACAATTAAAAGTAGGGCCTTGGGTAGCTTTGTAGAATAGAGAGACCTAGGGATTCTGGTGCATAAGTCTTTGAAGTTTGTGTCACATGTAGACAAGGTGGTTAAGAAGGCGTTTTGCACATTTGCCTTCATTGCTCAGACCTTTGAGTATAGGAGTTGGAACGTTATGTTGAGGAAGTACAGGGTGTTAGTAATGCATCTTCTGCAGTACTGTGTCCAGTTCTGGTCTCCCTGTCAAAGGACGGATATTATTAAGCTGGAGAGGGTTTAAAAGGTTTATAAGATCATGAGGGGTTTAGATAAGGTGAATGGCAGGTGTTGTTTCCCTAGGGTGGGGGATTTCAAGACTATGGCATATATTTTTGAGGCGAGAGGAGAAAGATTTTAAAAAGACATAAGGGACAACATTTTTACACAGACAGTGGTTCATGTGTGGATTGAACAATCTGTCCCAGACCACCCATGTTGGTATGACGGTCAAGAAAGCCTCCTGAGGAAGTAGAGGCCAAGGAAATCCAGCATGTCCATAAGGACCCTCACCGAGTTTTACAGATGCACCACAGAAAGCATTCTATCTGGGTGCATTAATGCTTGGCATGGCAACTACTCTGCCCACTGTAAGAAATTACAGCGAGTTGTGAACACAGCCCATGCCATCAAGCAAGCCAACTTCCATCCATTGACTTCATCAATACTTGTCATTGCCACGGAAAGGTAGCCAACATCATCAAAGACCCCTCCCACCCCGGTTATAATCTCTTCCAACCTCTTCCGTCAGGCAGAAAATACAAAAGCTTATATACACATACCAACAGGTTCAAGAACAGCTTCTTCCCTGTTGTTACAGAGTTATAGAGCTGTACAGCATGGAAACCCCCAACCCTTCAGTCCAACTCGTCCGTGCCAACCAGATATCCTAAATGAACCTAGTCTCATTTGCCAGCACTTGGCCCAGATTACTCTAAACCCTACCTATTGATATACCCATCCAGACACCTTTACATGTTGTAATTGTACCAGCCTCCACCACTTCCTCTGCCAGCTCAGTACATGCAGGGTATCCAACCGACAATCTTCAAAACCTCAGCAATCTGACTTTTGAAGCCCAGGCACCTCAGTCTTTATTGAACTCATTTGTATTTGCTGATTTTCCTGTAGCTGGGAAGTTCAGAAAGGGATATTTTAGAGCTTATGATTTGTCGATCCACAATCAGAACATTGATGCCTGATCAGCAAATTGAGGTATCAGCAAACTAAAGCAAGCACTGGTTTACGTACGGTCTTTGATGTGTCACAGTCAAGTATGCACTATGTAACCTAGAGAAACATGGCACCCCGGATAGACCTTGTTCAGTGGTTGGTGGTTAATAATGTTTGAATGATTGCACGCAGGATTATTTCCTAAAAACATTTAATGTTTAAAATATTACTTGGATAGAAATAATGTGCAATAGCATGGGGAGAAAGCTGGAAATTACCTATTGCCAATGATGCTCATTTAAAGAGCCTGTTTAAACACAATGGGCTGAATGGCCTCTTGCCGTGCCATAACACTTTTGTGATTCTGAGATTCAGAATAATAAGTGATAACATTGTTTGGGACTGATGTCTACTGGTAGAACAGCCAGTCAGTATAGCTTCAATCCTGTTCACATTAACTTTATTGGCCATATTTTACAAAGGCAACCGAATCTTCAAAATACATACGATTATTAATGGATGTAAAAGATTGTAAGGCTGTATTTGAAGAAAAGTAGTGGGCCATTCCAATCTCCTGGCCACAACTTGCGCTTCAACACCAATGAAACATGGCAATCAATGGTGCACTAAATGTGCCAGCCAGTTGTTATATTTACACTTGTCCAGAGACTTTTATGGGCTTTTGCATGGCAGGTTGCTGTCACTCAGCTTTCCAAAAATTGCACTGTCCTCTAGGGAAAATCTCAGAACTATGTGAACAGGGCAAGCAAATGTTTCTCTCCTTAATCAACCAGACAGACAAATTGTCAATGAGAAGTGCCAAGTCCGAATAATTAACTATGAGAATTTGTAATTCAATGTGAAATCAAGTGCAAAAAAAAAGATTGAAATAAGAGAAATAAAATAAGTAGAAAGATAAAACCTTTTAAATTTAACTTTTACTAAGTCTCTAACAATAATTAAAATCTGAAGGTAGAGACTCCTCATAAGTATTTTGTTCTTACCTTAGTACTATTGGAATTCAGCATTGTAGATGCAATACCCAATTGTTCTAGGACCATTAGTTGATCTTCCATCAACGAGATTAAGGGACAGATTACCAGAGTGAATCCTAATCAAAAAAATGAGCAATTAATTCCAATGCAACAGCCTTCTTCCACCTTCAACATTTTGTAAAAGTCCACATTTCATGAATTCTGGTCAACTTAAATATTTTAGTTACATATCTTTGTTATATATGGGCCTTAGCGCTATTTTATAAATGGTGCATTCATAAAAAGAAATTGCTTTTCAGAGCAAGAGGTGGTATGTCTTATATAATTGTATACATAAAGGACAAAAATCACTACTGTCACAGTGACTTATCATTATACTTTTGAAATTAGCTTAACTTTCTTCATGCTGCAGGCTTAGCTGTGAAACATTTGGGAGCCTCCTGAGGACATAAAAGGGGCCACATAAATCTGAGTATTTTCCTTATAACATTCCCAAGCCAATTTCTCTGAAATCAGCAGCAGTTATCATTTTAACACAATCATTTTGAACCAGGATAAAGCAAAAGAAAAAAATAGATTTAAAAAATTCACATGACAAAGCTCTCAAAATGTTTCTTCAAAGCTCAAGGAATAGAGAAGAGTATAACTGAAAATGTTATTAATGAATTTGGAGCTACATAAAATATTGAATTACTGGGGGAAAAAAATGACATCAGCAGTTTGCAGTACATACCACTGGAACAGGCAGCTGGCAGCTCATAGCACAAGCTCTTCCCACCACCTGTCGGCATTATCAGAAAGATATCCTTCCCTGACATCGTAACATTGATGGCCTGAAGCTGCAATGGTCGAAAGGTTTGCAGTTTAAATACGCTCTTCAAAGTCTCATCCACCTTCTGTGACCATGAAAAATCTGGTCAGGAGTAAAAGATAAATCATACTGGTTAGCTACATATGCCAAACAAAAACAAACCACTGAACACTAAGTAATCTATCAATGTTAATCTCTTAATAATAAACACCCTTTTCAGGAATTAGATAACTGCAATATTTAAGTTTCTAAATTTCATAAAACTTTCAACCTAGACAATAACCTGATCCTTTGCACGGTGATCTGTATAGGTAATTAATGTTTTTGAATGTGTGTAGAACATTTTTTTCTGTTATTTACTGTAAAACAACTTGTCCAAGTTAATAGTGTTCCAAGTTTAACTTAGATGTTTGAGATTTCAAGTCCTCATACAGATCTCCACATGGACCAAAATGGTGCTTCACTGAAGTATAATATCTGTTGGAGATGCCATCTTTCAGAAGAGTCACAGAACCAAGAAATCACCAAAAGGTTAAAACTTCCTTTTAACTATGCAAAAGAAGGGTGGGGTAGGTCTTCCAATGTTCCACTCAACATTCTTCCCTCAAGTATCGCTACCAAAAACAGCTCATCTGGTGACTCATTTGCTCTTTGTGGGATCTTGCTGCACACACAGCAGCTGCTACATTTTGCGAAATAGTTATAAATTTCAACAATAATGCAGGACAACAAGGTAATCCAATATATCAGAGGGTAAGATTACGTATTATATATTAAATCATTCTATTTGCATCATTCATATTGATCAATATACCAACAACTGAAATTGGCCATATCTATTCAGCAATTCCTGACACATCAAGTGATTTCTAACTTGTATAAAGCATTCTAGCAGCAAAGTAGTAGAATGTTTATTTTGTTGAATGAGGTGATTTTTGTTTTGAAACCATCATTCCAATATGTAGCTTCACAGTGGGAACATCCATTAGGACTATTCTCACCTGTGTATCTTCATGGGAACTTCTAACTATTATTTTAATAGAACAAAAAATTATGCCATGCTCGTTTGGTTGACCTCATTGGAGCTCCCAACATGTATGGTTATTAAGTGCAGGAGCTCTAATCTTTACTCAATAACAAAAGATGGAAGTGGAAGAAACAAACCTAATACCACAACGCTGGTATTTCTGAGACATGTTCATGCTGTGCAATGTTCACATAAAACTGTAATTCACCATGCTAACTTTTGGCTTTCACACAAATGCAACCTCAATGTCCTAATTATTACAGAGCTCTCAGCTGTCACAGTCACTGCACAGCAGAGGTGAAAAAGTTGCCTCAACACAACTAACGTGCTCAAAATGAAACCCAGCTTCAGCAAGAAACATTAGAACTTTACAGTTTGAAAAGATTCAAGTTACCATAAGGAGCATATAGCAACACAAGGTCTTTCTTTAAACCTCTATCGCTCCCACAGCAAACCTAAACAGGGCAAAAAAATCATAGCAGCATCCAACTCAGAGTAGCTATAGATGTACTGCACATTTTTGCATGTGGGGTTCAGGCCAGAGTGCAAGGGCTTCACTGAAATGTAAAAGGTGGCAGCTGATCACTGAAATTCAGAGCCTCAAACGGATTTAACATTTAGTGACACGTCTGACACCAGGAACTGGACTTGCCAGCAAAACCTGGTGCAGTGCAGGTGCAGGACCAGGACAGCACCAAGAGTTAAGCATATATGATATTGGTTTTCTTTAAAAAGTTTTCCTTTCCTTGTGGATGAAAGTGGGGAGAAGGGCTGAACGGCTTAATAGAAGACATCTCCTTGGCTCATTTACAGCAGGCAATTTCTGCTCCTGTCCGCTACTTTTACTATGATGACAGGCAAATTTAGGAGAGGCAGTCCAGGGAAATTATAGCGTAGCTCACGGATTAAAAGAGAGGAAATGTCTAGTCATGAGTTTCGAGATCATAGTGTGAAGAGTGTGAAAAGAGGCCAAATGCTGGCAAATGGGACTAGATTAATTTAGGATATCTGGTCGGCATGGACGAGTTGGACTGAAGCGTCTGTTTTCCATGTTGTACAATTATATGACTCTCCATCAAGGTGTTGGGGTTAGGCTTGATGGAGCAGCTGGTAATTTCCTACTCTCCAAATTCTTGGGGTTTGTATGCCATGTCTAAGTTTCTAACTCCCCTCCTCATTATTCTTGTGCCTTCCTGAGAATACATCCACTTTGTTTCTAATGATTGGTAAATCTGTAACAATCTTTCAAGAAACCAAACATTTCGTAGTCTTGAATTCATTCCTCAGATCACCACATCTTAACTATTCCTAAGCCTAAATATTCAAACCTTTCTTTACAATGAAACACATTCAGCATTCAGTTCTCGAACCAACTTTACAGAGATTGCTTAAAATGGGCTAACATTTGCAACTGAGGTGATCTCAAAACAAGCTGAATATTTGGAGAATCAATACCACTCCCTCCTCAGAAGATTGTGGGTTCAAGTGCCATGTCTAAGGGTCAATTATATAATATAATCTGGCACACTACTTCAGTACTTCCAGGTGCTTTTTGATGAGACATTAAACACACACAATCTGCTCACTCAGATGAACAGAAAAGATCATGTGTCATTATTCAAAGATGTTATAGTCAATATTTAGACTTCAAACAATTACATTTAACAAGTTGCTCAATAATTACATAGGCTTGCACAGGATGTATGGCACAGAAAGAAATCATCAAGCCCAATCAGGCCATTCCAATATTTATGGTCCATTACAGCCTCCTCCCATCTTAACCTGTTGTTGTCAACCTCTATTCCTATCTCCCTCATATGCTTGTCTAGATTCCCCTCAAAAACATCTATACTATTCACTTTCACCATTCCCTGTGGTAGTGAGCTCCACGCTCTTTGGGTGAAGCAGTTTCTTCCAAATTCCCTACTGGATTTCTTGGTCACCTCTCTATATGGAGTCATGCTCCACTTATGCTGCTCCCCACAAGAGAAAACATTCTCTCTGCACCTGCTCTATCAAGACCTTGTATATCTTTAAAAATCTATATTACGTCACCCCTCAGCGATCTAATGTTTAAGAGCAGAGAGACCTGGCCTGTCAATTCTTTTCTGATCGTTATACCCATGCATTTCTAGCATCTTCAGAAACTCCTCTAATGTCTCTGTACTCACTTTTATAGTATGCTAATCAGAACTGCATGCAATATCCAGCGTGCTATACCCCTTGTCTCATTGCTGTTTGGGGGAGTTTGCTTTGTGCAGATGGATTGCAGCATTTGATGCATTACAACAGCAACTGCATTAAAATATAATTTATTGGCTGTGAAATGGCTCGGGATGTCCTCGGAGCTTGAAAAGCGCCGTATAAAGTGTTTACCTCTTTACTTAAAATTCTTTAACCAGAAGTGGATCTGATTTGATTTCACTGACCTTTCTTGTTCCAGTCCTCCGCAGATACAGCAGGTGCTGTGCTTGATCCGGCCCCGCAATTCGCCGAAAAAGACTCTATCTTCGTCTTTAGTGCCCGCTCCTTTGCAACCAGCATCTGCTGTCTCTCCAGAAGTTCCTGAATCTGGACCTCCAAGGCTTGAATCTCACTGGCAACTGATGCCAACTGCTCCTCCAGATCTATGCAAGATGCAATTTTTAATCAAAATGCTGATGTTATTTGGCCAATATCATTGAAACCAAATGCAAGTCTGACAAGTATTTACATAAATTTGAAAAGAGATATAAATAAATAAGATTTAAGTGGATATTATTGATGCAGTTTTAAATTTGGACAAATAATTTTACAGTGATGTATTGTACATACACAAATTTAAAAAGACACAGAAAACAGCCTCAGGTCAATCTGAGGTTGAGCTAAACACCTAACTCACAAGCCTGCAAATCTTCCAGGTCTTTGCTTTAAGGAGAAATCTTAGGGACACAGACCAGTATGGACCAGGATTGTTGTAGTTTCCTTGAGGCGTCTCCATACAGCCTAGAATTATAAGAGCAGGTCTGCAGTGTTCCTATCCTTCCCAGCAGCTGGTTAACAAGACAAACGGGCACCTAAGTAGCTGATCATGGTGGGTTACCTCCCAAATATTGGGGAATAATCATATCAAGATCAAAAGCAAAGTGGTTTCCTTCTTTCCCTACAAAACAAGTAAACCAGGAACAAGTTGATTTTGGAGCCAACGCTGCAAAGCTGTCAGCCAGGCCTGTAGCTCCACTCTCTATTTTGCTCCTTTTAGTCAGCTTAGGGTACTGTAAGGGGACAGGCCAGAGGTAAAACCATGCAGGGTAATATGCCTAATGCACCAAATTCAGCAATGACTTAGTCTGGACAGCTGCAACAGGTTTCAAGTGCACTTAGAGTTAAGGATGGGTTTGAAGGTCAGCCGCTAGGATTTGGACTACCAACCTGTATGTATAATCTGTAAATAGACTCCTCTCATCCCCTTCCTTTAAAATAAATTAATTCACTGTCAAATAGCTTTGTGCAATTCCAAAATAAATAGTGATCCAGATAATCCACAAGATTAATATACCCACAAAAATTATTTTGCCAAAACACAATCCTCCCGTAATGATATTACCCACTGTGTGACCAAATATACTTGGACATCTTTACAACTGCTCCAATATTTCAAAGTCAATCAAGTTACATCACTTCAAACGAAGTCGGTTCACTCACAATTTTGACTTTTTGTTTTAAGGTGGACTCTGCCTGAGGCAGAAGAAAGAGTTTTAAAACTGGACTCTTACAGACTGAGATCTGGAACATCCTCTCCTCTGCTTCTACTGCTTGAAAAACTCAAAAAGACCTCCTCCTTCTGATGGCACAACCACTATCAAAGATTCAAAGTCATAAAGCTTCATTTCATGGCTCCAGGTATTGTGATTTATGGCAGCCACATAGTGATTCATGGCATGACTGAAACCTAGCAATTTCCTGTCAGAGGCTAGGTATCCAGTGGATGATAATCCTATGCCTTCAAACCTATAATATCTTTGAATACACCTTGTTCTGACAGATTACAATCCCTTCCCTGCACTGGGTCTAAATTGGAAATTTCAGCAACCTTACAGTCCCAATATTAAGGTTCAACTGATGGGATTAGAGAATAGGGCACGGCCTTACTTCCAACTCTGCACCACTGCTTCGCAAAATAACAGCACTGTGAGCACAGGTTCTATGAATAAGCCCTTTAGTTTGATCAGTCTCAACTGTCTGCATGTCAACTCCTCTCCATTAAAAATAAACCTACGCTGGCATGTTCTACCGTCAAACCGACCTGGGTAGAAACATTATGCTGGTGCTCTTCAGAATAAAATTCAACACTGAAGCAGCTGAATTCAGCCCTAGAATATAGGACATGAACACCAAGCATCAACACCGTGAACGGCAAAAACTTCACCAGGTTTAGACCAAACCCAAAATTTTAGTGAAACTGTCACAGGACAACACTCACCTGAAACTGCCTCCATTCTTGCAAAAGTGACTCCTGAATTACTGGTACACCTTAAAAACCTATAAGAAAATATGCAACCAAGTGAATTCCTAGGGCATAAATACTCAGCAATTGTAAGAAACTCAGAGTTTCCATGGATCCATATTAAAGACTTCACCTTAAGTTTCTGTAAGGTTTTCATCTCAAACATTACCTATTAAACTGGTCTTAAATGCACTGTGACTGCCTAGCTTCCTAATGATCAAATACGTACAGGTAACATAAAAACCTAAAGAACTGCGGATGCTGTAAATCAGAAACAAAAACAAGTTGCTGGAAAAGCTCAGCAGGTCCGGCAGCATCTGTGAAGAAGAAAACAGTTAACGTTTCGGGTCCGGTGACCCTTCCTCAGAACATATACAGGCAGCATGTTGTTGAGCAGACGAACGAAGGTTACTAACTGCAGCCCGAGAGTTGTAAGCACACAACCCCATATAATTCCATTTTATTTGCAGTGCCACTTCCTTTGCCTGCCCGATTTTCGAGTCTTGCACCAGACAGTTCAGCATTCCTTGTTGCTGCAAAAAACCTCAATTGCCCTTATCTGTTAGTAATTGCAGGCAGAGATTGAGGCAAATTAGTAGCAACTTCAATTTACACTTCATATAATGATGCAATCTGTCCTGCCACATCCACAATGGTGTGGGGATGGAGGTGGAGAGGAAGGGGTTAACTAGCAGAAATAACCGATCAAAACCAGAGACAAAAACACAACTTGGAGCTTGGTATATATTTCAATTTGGTCGCTTTTAGGATTCTGTACTTAACAAGTAGGACACAAGAATTAATTCTGCAATTACAAACATTTTTGAATTGTTGTCATTACCCTCAAATGAATCTTAGCCATTGTTCATTTATTATTCAGCCATAAAAGGCCAGTGCTTATAACAGTTAACAGCTTTGCTGCAGAATGAGTCAACCTTCCCAGAGAATCCAGTCAACAGGAAACTTCTTTAGGAATTTTCAGTTCATGAATGTTTACATTGGTCCAGCTTTAAGCTAAATTTAGATAGACTGTGTTCACAGCTCAAGATACTCAATAAATTATATCAGCTTAGGAAGTGTTAGCAGAAGAAAGGCTAAGGACTATTTAGCCTCCTATAACCACATGGTGCAATGAGGAGTTGTTTTTAAAATTAAGCATAGCAATCAACTGATTCATAACAAATTCAGACAAGATGCGAGGAGAACCCTAGTGGTGGAAAGTTTTAGAAATCAGTGATTCATAGTCACCTGTTCCACCAACACATACATACAAGCAGCAGAAATAGGCTGTTCAGCTGGTTGAGTATCCTCTGTCATTCAACTACGTCATATTGGATTTGACTGTAACCTTAAATCCATGGTCCGGCCTACTCCGATAACATTTCACCCTCATGCTTGACACAAATCTATCCACTTCTGCCTTAAATATATTCCTCTTTTAATTTAAAAGAAGGTAGTACCTTGGTTTCACAATTGGAGTACTTGAGCCAGTAAAAGTCCAGCAGCACTCAAATAAAACAGACAAGCGCTGGAGAAAACCAGCAGGTCTGGCAGCATCTGTTCAGGGAGAGACAAAGTTAATGTGGAGTCCAATATGATTTCTTACAAATAATAAGTGCTTGTAACTCTCCTAACAACTTCATAAGATGCATCAGTATAAGAAGTATAGAGATTTACTGCATTTTTACAGCCTCATCTTACTTTCCAATTCTTGGTCTGTTGCCTTATAGGTTACAGTGCTTCAAGTGGAAACCAAGTGGTTATCAACATACTGGGGGTCACCAGTGATCAGAAACTCAACTTAACTAGCTGTATAAATACAGTGGTTACAGGAGCAGGTCACAGGCTAGGAATTCTGTGGCATGTAATTCATTTCCTATCTTCCCAATGCATGTCCACCATTTACCAGGCCTAAGTCAGGAGTATGACTGAATACGTTCCACTTGTCCAGACAAGTATAGCTCCAACAACACTTAAGGAACTTGACATCATCCAGGTCAATGCCAATTATTTGGCACCCCATCCAGAAACTTCAACATTTACTCTTTTCTCAGTAGCAGCAGTGTGTACCTATTTACAAGATATATTGCAGTAACTCATCAAGGCTCCATAGATAGCAACTTCCAAACCTGTAACCTCTACGACTTAGAAGGATAAAGGCTGTAGATACATGGGAAGACCACCACCTGCAAGTTCCCCTCCAAGCCAACAATCTCTCCCTCAATGTCAGCAAAATGGAGGAGCTGGTCATCGACTTCAGGAAGTGGAGTGGAGGACATGCCCCTGTCTGCATCAGTGGTGCTGAGATGGAGATAGTCGAGAGCTTCCAATTCCTAGGAGTAAATATCACCAACAATCTATCCTGGAACATTCACGTCAACACTGCAGTCACGAAAGCACACCAATGCATCTACTTCCTCAGAGGCTAAGGAAATTCCACATGTCTACAATGACTCCTGCCAATTTTTACAGATGAACCATAGAAAGCATCCTATTTCCACAAGAAATTACAGAGAGTTGTGAACACAGCCCAGTCTATCACGAAAACCAGCCTTCCTTGCACTGACTCTGTCTACACTTCCCACTACCTTGGGAAAGCAGCCAACGTCATCAAAGATCCTCTCCGCCCCACCCCCCACCACAGTTATACTCGCTTCCATCCCTTTCCATCAGGCAGAAAAGATACAAAAGTTTGAAAACATGTATCAACAGATTAAAGAACAGCCTCTTCCCCACTGTTTTCAACTTATGAATGGACCTCTCGTGTTAGAGTTGATCTTTCTATGCACCTTCTCTGTAGCTGTGACACTATATTCTACATTCTGTTCTATTACCCTGATGTACTTATATAAGGTATGATTGGTTCGGTTAGCATGCAAAACAATACTTTTCACTGTATATCCAGACATGTGACAATAACAAATCAAGTCAAATCAAATCAAAAGCCATGCACCATCCTGACTTGGAAACAAAATTGCAGTTCCTCCATGTCACCGAGTAAAAATGCTGGAACATCTTTTCTAAGAACACTGTAGGTGTCCCTACAACACATGGATTGTAACAGCTCAAGGAGGCAGCTCACAACCACCTTCTCAAGTCCAATTAGAGATGGCCAATAAGTTATGACCTAACCAGTGATAGAACATAGAACACAGAACAGTCGAGCACAGGCCCTTCAGCCCACGATGTTGTGCCAAACGTTTACACTAAACCTAAGGTCTATCTAACCTCCACCCCTACCTTATACTGTCATCCATGTGCCTATCTAATAGTCGCTTAAATGCCTCTAATGAGGCCGACTCCACTACCCTCTCCAGCAATGCATTCCACGCCCCTTTCACTCTCTGAGTAAAGAACCTACCTCTGACGTCTCCTCTATATCTACCTCCACTCACTTTAAAACTATGCCCCCTCATAATAGCTACCTCCACCCGAGGAAAAAGTCTCTGGCTGTCCACTCCATCCATACCTCTGATCATTTTGTACACCTCTATCAAGTCACCTCTCATCCTTTGTTGTTCTAAAGAGAAAAGCCCGAGCTCTCTCAACCTTTCCTCGTAAGACCTTCCCTCCATTCCAGGCAACATCCTGGTAAATCTTCTCTGCACCTTTTCCAACACTTCCACATCTTTCGTGTAATGAGGCGACCAGAACTGTATGCAAGACTCCAGATGTGGCCGAACCAGGGTTTTGTATAGCTGGAGCATAACTTCACTGCTCTTGAACTCAATCCCTCTATTAATGAAAGCTAACACACCGTATGCCTTCTTAACAACACTATCCACCTGGGTGGCAACTTCCAGGGAACTGTGGACATGAACCCCTAGATCCCTCTGCTCCTCCACACTGCCAAGAATCTTTCCGTTAACCCTGTATTCTGCTTTCAAGTTTGTCCTTCCAAAATGAATCACCTCACACTTTTCAGGGTTAAACTCCATCTGCCACTTCTCAGCCCAGCTCTGCATCCTATCAATGTCCCTTTGTAACCTAGAACAGCCCTCCGCACTACCCATGACTCAACCCACCTTCGTATCATCCACGAACTTACTAATCCATCCTTCCACTCCTACATCCAAATCATTTACAAAAATCACAAATAGAAGAGGACCCAGAACAGATCCTTGCGGTACACCACTTGTAACTGAGCACCATATTGAATATTTTCCATCCACTACCACCCTTTGTCTTCAGCCAATTCTGAATCCAATCTGCCACATTTCCCCCTATCCCCTGCCTCCTTACTTTCTGCATGGGGAACCTTATCAAACGCCTTACTTAAATCCATGTATAACCACATCCACTCTCTACCTTCATCCACGTGTTTGGTCACCTCTTCAAAGAATTCAAAAAGGTTTGTGAGGCATGATCTACCCTTCACAAATCCATGCTGACTATCACGAATCAAACTGTGCCTATCCAAGTGATCATAATTCCTAGCTCTCAGAGCCCAGTGATGCTGACATCCCATGAATAAATAAGAGTTATCAATTTCTCCCTCAATCACCTTTTTAAGCATTGAGTTCAACCCTCAAGTCCCCTTAAAAGCTCCTATCCCCTTGCTCTAAGTCTATAGCTGGGTAACTGGGCCTTCCTGCTCACTCTTCCATCATGGCTCCCAACTCTTATGAAATGAAAGACAAGGGACACTTTGACTGTGGAAACAGGAGTAGTGTCTGATAACAACTATAATGGAAGGGGGGAGGTTGTGTGAACATTACCACCTCTCCGTTGGCCAATAGTCAGTCATAGAGATGTACAGCACAGGAACAGACCCTTCGGTCCAATTCATCCATGCCAACCAAATATCCCAAATTAATCTCGTCCCATTTGCCAGTATTTGGCCCATTTCCCTCTCAACCCTTCCTGTTCATGTAACTATCCAGATGCCTTTTAAATGTTGTAATCGGACCAGTCTCCATTACTTCCTCCGGCACCTCATTCTGTACACACACCACCCTCTGCTTGAAAAAGTTGCCCCTTTGATCCCTTTTACATCTTTCCCCTCTCAACTTAAACCTATGCTGTCTAGTTTTAGGCTCCCCTGCCCTAGGTAAAAGACCTTGATTATTCATCCTATCTACGCCCTTCATGATTTTCTAAACTTCTATGAAGGTCGTGCCTCAGCCTCCGATACTCCAGAAGAAATTGCCCCAGCCTTTTCAGCCTCTCCGTATAGCTCAAACCCTACAGCATTGGCAACATCCTTGTAAAGCTTTGCTGAACCCTTTCAAGTTTCACAACATCTTTCCTATAGTAGGGAGACCAAAAGTGGCCTAACTTTGCAATAAAAACAGAAACTGGAGAAACTCACCAGATCTGGCAGCATCTGTGGAGAGAGAACGTGAGTTAATGTTGAATCCAGCATGACTGCAGACTGGATTGGAAATATTAACCATTTTTCTCTCTACTGCCAGACCTGCTGAGATCTTCAGCACTTTCCATTTTTATTTCAGATTTCCAGGATCCGCAGTAATTGACTCACCTGCAGTTCAGCTTGAACTACTCAAATTCATCTCGAAGACTGCCAGAATCAGTATCTCACAAGCAATGCTAGAAATAACATCCCTTAAGGGAACAAAGCAAAGAGTGAAAATAAGAGATGATTTATCAAAAAGGGGAACGGTTGGTCACCCCCCACGATTTTAGGAACTTCAATTAGATCCTTTCACTTTCAGTGGAAAAAAGAAGTGACCCGAGTCTATCTAAACTTTCCACTGAGCTAAAATTCACCCAAGCAAGCAAACACCCCCACCCAAAATTTCCAGAAAGCTGCACTCAGTGACTGGCACTGTCCAGTCCATTATCAATGGTTCTGAGGTGATGCTCCAAGGAAAGGTCACCAGACCCAAAAGGTTAACTCTGATTTTCTCTTCACAGATGCTGCTGGACCTGCTGAGCTTTTCCAGCAATTTCTGTTTTTGTTCCATCATCAATGCTGCCCATCACCATACAGTGCTGGCGGTGTTGCCCTTCAGAAGCTCCATTATCTAAATGTGATCAACTGTAACCTCATTCTGATCTGAGGCTAAATGACTGAATGGGATCCATCAAAGGGGTAGCATGGTGGCTTAGCGGTTAGCACTGCTGCCTGACTGCGCCAGGGACCTGTGTTCGATCCCACCCTCGGGCGACTGTCTGTGTGGAGTTTGCACGTTCTCCGCGTGTCATGTGGGTTTCCTCCGGGTGCTCTGGTTTCCTCCCACAGTCCAAAGATGTGCAGGCTAGGTGGATTGGCCATGCTAAATTGCTCATAGTGTTCAGGGATGGGTAGATTAGGTGGGCTATAAGAGGGTGGGTCTGGGTGGGATGCTCTGAGGGTCGGTGTGAACTTGTTGGGCCGAAGGGCCTGTTTCCACACTGTAGGGATTCTATGATTCTATGAATCACTTGTAGATCAACCTGTCACCCAGGGCCCAACCAATCAGTATCCAGGTCTCTCGCCATTGGCCAACAGGCAGCCAATCACATTCAGGGCGCCTTTCCATGATGTCACGCTCAGCATAAGCCATGGACCGTTTTTATTTAAAATTCAAGCTGCCGAATGCTTTACAAACACAACTCCGCCATAACCGAGAGTAATAGGAACGGCGCGGACCGGGACATTATCGCGGTTACATTACCGACCGGCTTAGTCTCGGTACATCCTGCTCCCAACCGGCGGTGAAAGTGATAATGGCTGCAGCGGCTCCGGCTCCTGCGACTGATTCACCCACGGCGGGGGCGGGGGCGGGGCCTCATCCCGTCGATCAAAGGAACGGCCCACCACCTTCACCAAATCAGAGGCCGAGGTACCTCTCACCCCGCCCTTGGCTTGGAGCAAAACCAATAGAAACGCGCAATCGTCCCCCGTCACTCACACGGCACTCGACAATTCTCCAATCGAAGACAAGTATCAACCAACCCATACACTGCTGCCGCCTCTTCTCCAATCAGAGGCGGTCATCCATGGCCCGTTCCTGTCAATCACATCGCAGCTCCATGAATTGAGGAGCGGAAACTCCTGTCAATCAGGCCCCAGTCCCGCCGTGAGAGGCGGGGCCTTAGCGAAGGGGCGGGGCCGCCTGTGAATCAAAGCCCAGCTCCACCCATACACTCGAACACTCCCGTCAGTCACATTCCAACTCCACCCCTTGGGGGGCGGGGACCTTGTCAATCAAGGGCAGTTTGCGGTGCTGTCCCGCCTCCGGAAGTGATGTGTTCTCGGTTTCTGGGGGGTGTTGTGGGGAGGTGCGTCGCTTCCGGAGGACGTGGCGGCTGATGTGGATCTGGAGAAGCCGATGAGAATTAGCGGCCGTCAACATGATTTCCCTCACGGACTCACAGAGTAAGTGACCCTTCCTGGGGCCACGGCAGGTCGCAGACGCCGTCGGACCGGGCTGTAGGGGAGAGAGCCGGCCTGTGTCTGCCCTTAGAGGATCCTGGTGCCTGCGGCCTGGGGCCCAACCCGGCTTCAGGAAACAGCTGCGTGCCCCAAATATCCAGTTCGGTATCGGGGACTTTGATGGCCTTAGTGAAGCAAGAGGCTTTCCAGGGGTGAGCATAGGCCCGAGGCACTGGGAGTTCCTTGTAAGAGAGCTCTGGACTTCCCAATGACTGCCTTGTCCCACTGTAGTCACTAATGAAAGAAATCCTACTCCCTAGCAAGATTCCATACGTGGCTATGTCTTGGGTTCAAATCAATGGACCACACAATGCCAGTATGTTGCAGATCACTTGGGGAAATCTCTGCTTTCCTTTTGTAATAATTAATTCAATGTCCCGCTGTACAATGGGCTGGAGAGAACAAATACCATTAAAAACCTACTCGTGGGATGAACGAAAAATCTTTGAAAGAACACAATGTCAGTATCACGCCTGTTGTATCATTGTTTTATTGCATTTCTGATGTTTGTTTTTAAATGTGCATTCCTTGAATGACATAATGTGCGAAGATGCACTGCATGGAGACTACTTACGCTCTTCTAAAATATACTTGAATAGCGAAGTCAATAGATTACTAAATTGCTTGCCTGACCCAATGATTTTTAATAAAACATAAAGCTTTAAAATGGAGGGAATCTGCACATTAAATTTCAGGTATAAATTCAATGCTATGAACTTACTGCATCTTAATTAATGGTTAGTCTTATGGGCTGTGACAGGCACTGTACCTGGCAGATGAAAACACTGTGTATGAAAGAACTTGCATTTGTGAAGCACCTTTTGCCACTTAGGGTATCCCAAATACTTCACTGTCAGTTTGTACTTTTCTAAAATGTTGTAATGTCGAATACTTAAAATATGCAGCATTCTATCAACCCCTGAAGTAATGCTTTAGTAAAAAGTGTGCTGCACATTTCCTTAAACACTGTGGGACTTCAACATAATGCATTGTATTTTGTTTAATCAAGCTTAACACCAGACTAGGATTGCTTCTCGTTAAATTCAAAGCCTGAATAGTTTTAGATGCCATCTGGAAGAGTTGTCAAATCTCTTAGCATTATTGCACTAAATGTCAGATTAGAGCTGAAGTTACATTGACATGGTGCATCTGAAAACACTTAACATTGAGAAAGTGTCTATACATCTCCAGCCTTACATCCAGGATGGTTGAAATAATCTAATTGGGAAGTAAGAATATTTCTCTCGGAGGCTACCTGCAAAAAATGTATGCAAGTTTTAGAATTGCACTATTCTTGATTTTACTGCTGTATTTCAAATTTCCTGTAACTTTTCAGATCGTATCTCATCAGGAATTGTCATGCCTTTAATGCATGTCAAATGTGCTGGATAGTTTAATGAAGCTTTTGGTCCACTGATTTTCATTCTGACTAGAGGCTTATTTTTGTGCATATAAATGCTTGGCTGCATAATGTGAAAATGGTAATATGATTTGAGCTTTCATCTCTGAGTGTAATATGCTAAGGGATGTGATAATCTTTCCAGCTGGCACTTCAAACTGTTCGTGTGTACAGAGGATAAAGAAATCTACATATTATTTGTTTTCCAAATGTTACTTTTATTTGTGACACTATCAAAAAAACCATTTCACTAAGTGCAGAATTTGATTTACCTGCCTTGTCAGCTGGTGATATTGTCAGTGTCTATTGAAATTCTTCATGTTTATAGCACCTTATTGATTAAATTAAGCTCACCTACTTCAATATTGTTGTTATTTCAAAACAAGTGGTGAACTGGGTTTTTCTGCTTACCTGTACCATTCAGTGGAGGAAGCTGCCAAGAAGTTTGGATGCTGTATGTTTTAGTTTGAACGAAGTCAGACTGTACCAGTGCTTTGGACAATCGGTGATACGTGGCCAATGTTTAATGTTGCTGCCAACACATTATGTGAAGGTTGAGAAATGTTCAGGTGCTTATTAGAGATGGGCTTAATTTTTTGTTTTGATGTTGTTTGAGACGCCAGTGAGCATTTACTGACTGCCTCTAGTTTCCTTTCAGAAGGTGGCAATAAGCTGCCTTGAACGGCTGCAGTTTGTCTGGTAAATTCACTCTTAGGGTACCATTGGGGAGTTTTGAGCCAGTAACAAGTCAGGAAAGTGAGTGACCAGGAAGGAAACTTTGTGTTATTGTTCTTTTGTGCTCACTGCCTATCTTGTTCTAGGTCATTTGCTGTAGTTAAGCGACCTATAAGTGGTGCATGCGACGGCCATGGCAGCACTGACATTGAAGGAAGTGGATGCTTGAGATGGTAGATGAGCTGTGGATTAAGTGGCTGCTTTGTCCTTCGAGCTTTTAGGTTTTTTGAGTAGTTCTTCAGTTGCCCATATCCAGGCAAGTTGTGATTCATCCATCAAAGTCTTGACTGCTTTGTTCTATGTGTTGGAAAGGGTTTGGGAAATCACAAGGTGAGCCACATGCTGCACAATACCCAGCCTCTAACCTGCTTGTTCATCAGTGTTCATGCGACAGGTCAAAGGTGATTTCCTCACGATGTTGATGGTCCAGGATTCAACAGTAGCAATGTCATAAACTATTGGGTGATGGTTAGATTCTCTTTTTTTTTTGTTTAAAAAGTCACAAATTGCAGCTCATAGGGTCTGTTGTCAAATGTCATTACCACTTAACAGTCAAGCTTGTAAGTGCTCATATCTTGCTGTGTGTGAGTATAGCCACATTAAATGTCAGCTAAGAGAGCCACATAAAACCTTATAACCATACATCACAACAGTGATGACAGTTCAAAACTACCTCATTGGATGTCCTCTGGTCATGAAAAGTGTTTCTAATGAGTGTGTTTTTATGATTTTTACATTTTAGAGCTTAAGGTATGATTAAATAGCATACTTTGTTTAGAAAATTTGATAGTTACGCAATGTGCATGTGCATATTCTCCTGTGTTAATATTTATCTGTTGGTTCAGGTGGTGGAACTTTATTGTAACATATCTGTACTACTTGTTTTGCAGAAATTGGAATGGGATTAACAGGCTTTGGTGTGTTTTTCCTGTTCTTTGGTATGATTCTCTTCTTTGACAAGGCGCTTCTTGCAATAGGAAATGTAAGTTTAAATGAGTAAACTTGCATGCTTCTCTAAAGTCTCATTTTATCCGTCTTGACAACCTAATTATTTTGATGTGTAGACAAATCTTGCTGTTCACATAGTAAGCATTTTACCTCTTTCTCTCATAAAAGAATGCTTTTTATTAGTGCCTAGTTGACTGTTGTTGACTGTTCTTATGAAAATAATTTCAGCTCTGATGTCTATTAGGCGCTGGAAAACCATTGAGCAAGTTTTGATTTCTGTTTTTATAAATGCTTAAGCTGATTATATGGAGCTAAACAAGGACAGGAACACAGTGACATAAAGTATTGTGCGCTGCTCCGTAACTCATTTTGCTATTCGGCAAGGATAGAACATTGATTGTGAAACCGACACACTCCAGTAGTATGTAATATGCTGCTTGTCTGTTGCCTTGGAACATCAATTATAATTCCTGCCACCACATATATTTCATAGCCTATGTTGCACGACCCCTTTTCTTTTGGCTTGCTTTTATTCTTCATGAAATCTGTCTAGGTACACAACCTAAGTGGGAAAGGCAAAATATGATTGCAACTGCTGGATATATTTTTCTCAGTGCATATAATGCAATAAGTTTAAGGAGGCATTAATATATTGAAATCCAATTGACAGCACTATAACTGATGCCTGTCTTGTAAACTTTCAGCTAACCCTTTTGAAACTCGGGGGATTACAAACCAGTGAGCTTCACGTCAGTGGTGGGAAAACTATTGGAGAAAATAATGAAGGAGAAAATTAATCTCTACTCAGAGAGGCAAGGTTTGATCAGGTATAGGCAATATGTCTCTGTCAGACAGAGATCATGTCTAACAAATCTGATTGAATTTTTTGAGGTGGTGACCAGGAGTGTAAATGAGGTTAGTGCAGTTGAAGTAGTTTATAGATTTCAGCAAAGTTTTTGATGATACAGAAGGTAAAAGCACATGAGATCCAGGGTAACATAGGAATGGGATCAAAAATGGATTTAGTGGTAGCAGACAGGAAGTGGTAAAAGGCCGTTTGTGTGACCAAGGAACAGTATCCAGTGTCATACCACAGGGGTGAGTGCTGGGTCTCTTATCGTTTGTGATATATACAAAATATGGATGAGAATATCGAGGAGAAGGTGATAAGTAAGTTTGTGGATGACACAAAGATTTTCTGGGTGGTTGATAATGAGGAAGAAGTTCTTGGCTTACAGGAGGATGTAGATGGATTGGTCAGACGGATAGATCAGTGGCAGATGGAATTTAACCTTGATAAGTGTGAAATGAAGCATTTTGGAAGAAATAACGAGACCATGGAATTGTCTTCTGTATTGTATGATTCTATGATTTCTGGCCACAAGTGACTTGTTTTCCTTTAGCCTTTTTAAAATAGTCTGATTGCTAAGGAAGTCATCAAGTACACCTAAGTTATTTGCAGAACATACAGCTAATATCCTGTTTCACACTACAAGAATCCTTGTGCTTAGGATAAATGTACATTTTCACTTGATAGAACTTGCAGTTGGTAAGAAATAGACGAGGGATTCAGAGTAAGAATGTAGGTTTTGAAACTGCATTAAAGATATTATAAATGTATGATTTTCAACTACCTCAGATCAGTCCTTCAAGCAACCTTTATTCTTTCTTTTTACAGATTTTATTTGTGGCAGGCTTGTCTTTTGTAATCGGCTTAGAAAGGACTTTCAGGTTCTTCTTCCAGAAACATAAAATGAAAGCCACGGGCTTCTTTCTGGGTGGTATTTTTGTTGTGCTGATTGGCTGGCCAGTAATAGGCATGGTTCTTGAAATTTATGGCTTCTTTCTTTTATTCAGGTAAGATAAATGTGAACTCTTACTGAGCTTATTCTCCATGTGATTGTCCATGAAACTATGTTGTCATGTTACAAATAGCTGCTTTATTTTGAGTAATATAATTTTTTTTAAAGAGTCAGATTTCTAGTTCCAGTAGTAATTTGACGAACATGTAAGGCACTGGAAATCGTGATCTGAAGACTTTAGATTTCAGAATTCTTTGTTAAATTTAAGTGGCATTGCTCAGCCAGGACTCCAGTGTTAACTGCTTTCGTTTAGTTACTTAACAGAAACTGTTATCTGATCTTGGTGTCTTTCAAATAAGAAGTGATTTTATTTTTTTAAATTTTACCTTTTTTTTTTGGGATGTGGGCATTGCTGGCTAAGTCAGCATGATTTACCCATCTCTCGTTGTGCTTGAGACAGTGTTGGTGAGCTGCTACCTTGAACCACAGGAATCCTTGAGAAGTAGGTATATAAACATTGCTGTCAGGAAATGCGTTCCAGTGTTTTCACCCAGCGACAATGAAAGAACAGCAGTATATGTCCCAAGTCAATATGGTGTGTGGCTTGGATGGGAACTTGCAGTTGATGACACTCCCATGCATTTACTTCCGTTTGTTGTTCTAGGATTCTTCTAGGAGAGTGCTGTTGAAAGAGCTTTTATGAATTTCTGGAGTGCTTTTAGATGATGCACTTTGCTGCTACTGTGTGTTGACTATAGATGGAGTGAATGTTGAAAGTGATGGATGAAGTGCTAATGAAGCTGGCTGCTTTCTCTGGCTTCCTGAGTGTTGTTAGAGTTACACTCCCCAAGCAAGGGTGAAGTATTCTATCATACTCCTGACTTTTGCTTTGTAGATGGTGTACAGAGGAGCCAGGAGGTGAGTTATTCGCTACAGGGTTCCCAGCCTCTGACCTACTCTTTGTCCACAATATTTGTATGGCAAGCCAAGTTCACTTAGTTGTCAATAGTAGCCCCTAAGATGGTGATTGTGAAGGATTTGACCCTGGTAATGCCATTAAATGTCATGGGAGTGGCTAGATTCTCTAAAGGAGGTGCACATTGCCTAACGACTGCATGACATGAGTATTACTTACCATTTATCAGCCATGTATGGATATTGTCGAGGTCAAGATCTAGATCTTGCCGCACATGGATATAGATGGCTTAAGTATCTGATAAGTTGTGACTGATGCCAAATATTGGGCAATCATCAATGAACATCCCCATTTCTGAACGTTTGATGGAGGAAAGGTAATTGAAGTAGCTGAAGATGGTTGGGCCTAGGACACAAATCTGAGAAACCACTTTTCCTGGGACTGAGATGATTAACTTTCAACAGCTGCAATCACCTTCAGTTCAAGATATGACTTCAAACAAAGGAGAGTCACCCCCAATTCCTATTAATTTGAGTTTTCCTTGATGTCAAGCGCAGTCATTCTCACTTCACCTGTGGAGTTTAGCTTTTTTGGCCATGTTTAGACCAAACCTGTAATGAGATCGGGAACTGAGTGGCCCTGGTGGAACCCAAACTAAATATCAGGTATGTAGGTTATTGCTGTTGTTAAGTGCTGCTTAATTGTACTTAACACCTCCTTCCATCACTTTGCTGCTGATTTGGACTGATGGGGGAGTAATTGTCCAGATTGGATTTGTCCTGTCTTTTGTGTACAGGATGTACGTGGGAAGTTTTCTACATTGTGAATAGGTGCCTATGTTATAACTGTACTGGAATAGCTTGGCTAATGGTGCAGCTACCATGAAGTTGCCTTTGCAGCATATGTATTTTTTAAATGCCCAAAGTTTCACTTTCTCTAAAATTCTTTTTCTTTCCCTTTGTCTCTGCTAGGGGTTTCTTCCCAGTGGTGGTTGGCTTTATTAGACGAGTGCCTATATTAGGCTCAATTCTGAATTTACCTGGAATAAGCTCAGTAAGTATTTGTATTATTCAGTGCATGTTAAGCTATAATCCTGTCATTTTAAAGACTTTTTTTTTCCAAAATCCAGAATGCTTAATGGTGTGTTTAACAGATGGCTGTTCCAAAGACTACAGTCAGTGGCTGGCAATGAGTTACAGGACCTGTTATTTAGTGAAGCCATATGAAGTAAACTCTTGAATGCAAGGAAATAACTTAAAACAAGCATAAACTGGATAAATAATTGTGTTACAGTATTAACCTTACTTTCAAGTATGTATTGCATTTTGTCTGTTGAATTAAGTTGGAATTTATAAAGATTTTACTGTATTCTAAGATTGTAGAAGTGCACAGGTACATATGAAAGTAAGGGTCAGGGAAAGATAGTCCACCAAGCTTATCCTATACCATGATAGAGCAGTCAATATCCCTGACCACCAAACTCCTCTATCAACAATTATGTCACTCCTACAATACACAAACAAAAAAAGTTTTCTTAAAAAAAACACTAATGAAATGGCAACAACATTGAGGAAATTATTCCCATTCCTTTCATTTCATTTACAACAAAAACCCCTAACAAAATGTTGTAACTAAGTGCTTTTAGACGCGAATCTTATTGACCCTCATCTTTGAATGTCAAATGAATCGCCCTCCATATGAGGGACTGAAAACTTGGCCAAAAAGAACTATTCCAGGTTTAGCGTGAACAAGGCTTTTTTAAAAAAAGTTCTTTGACATGAGGTATCAAAGTTTTAGGAGTGATATAACGAAATTCTTCGAGCTTTGCAAAGTGTTGTCAACATGTGGAACAGACGTCTAAATAGAATAGTGGATGCAAAATTCCTTGCAGTTGTTTGAGAAACAATTGCACCTATCCAGAGGTCCCTGTGGTCCAGTTTCTCACAAGAAGAATGATAATATGGCTGAGTCACTGGGAACTACACATCCATAACACTACATTAAAAGTTAGTTATGTATTTGACGGCAGTGGTATTTTCTCTGGTATGGTTAAGTATTGTTCTCATCAGTAGAATCTTTTGCCTAACTGTGGCATCAAAAACGTTGATAATTCTCGGGTAAATTTGTGTAAAAGTTGTTACCGGTGAAAGGAATTAAGAGAATAAGTATTTTAATATTGAGTACATCTCCCTGGTATCTTTTTCAATAGGAACCTCTTTGGTTTGAAAGAATTAATTAGGTGTTAGTATTTGAGTTGTGTAAGATTAGATTATAACTAGTATTTACCTGTTTCTTCCAGTTTCACTTGGCCTTCAAACTACATTATGGCATTGGTAGAAAGTAGAATTGTCATTGAGGAAGCTGCTGCAACTTTTGAAAGAAATTGTTTTTCATTGGTGGTAGATTAGCTGAACTTTCTGATGTAGGTTGGAGTCCACGACTGTGATACAAGTGGAGGTTCCCCAGCTGTCATCTATTTATCAAGAAAACAAGTATGTGACTTCACAGCAGAATTTCAAGTCATTTTAATCCCTGGTATTCGGCTACAAACAGGTGGATTTGGTATTTCTGCAGTGGAAACTTTTAGACCCTATTCAGTATTAATGCTCAGACAGACAGCACATTTAAACTTACACTTGTAGGTCCAGATTATCTTTGTATTTTTGTCTTTGGCAATGCTATTATGTAACTTATGGTAGAATTAAGTAATATAGCCTATCCAAAGAATTATGTAGATGGCGAGCTGCATCAAGCGATTTGTTTTTGACAGTATTTATCTTGATGTGCAAGCAACATGTATAAATGATATGATCGTTCTTTACATCATTGAAGAACTGAGTAGCCAGTCTTCATTATTTTAGACAGGGCACTGAAGAATTTATGGCTGCAAATCCATATTGAAGAGATCCTTGTCATATTTTCAGCAGCAAATTTATAAAGTGTATTTCCATTTTTTTGTAAGTTTGTTTGTACCAGTGAATATTAAGGAGCATAAGTTAATTATCTGTCCTTCAAAGGAGGAATTGCACATACCCTGGTAATGTCTAAAAGTGCAGAAATGCAAAATGTTTCTTATGCATTAATAGTACCTGGTTCTGTATGTTGTGCATCAGTAACTACTCATCATTAAGCCATTTATCCTGTTGTGCACAGAGTTCAGTATTACCTATTATTTGGATGATAGTCATATTTTCAAGCATGTTAAGGATAAGATGTATTAACTAAAATACAACTTCATTTTATTCTCTTTAAAGTGTAATGGGCCCTCTCCGACTCATAGGAGTGCCCATTGACTCTAATTCAAGAATAGGTCTTGTTTGCTTCTACAACTCTATTGAGCATATGTGCTATGTAATGGCAGAAAAGTGGGCAAATTCACAAGAACAGAGAGACTGCCTGGACAGTGACTGCACAATGAGGAATTATTGAAAAAGCAAATTTTATATCGTGCCAATTACTTCAAATCAGCATCAGGGATGGGACAGGGGGAGAAATTTGAATGAAATTGAAGATGAACTTCATTTCAAGAATAAGGAAGACATACCAAAGCTAGGTAATGATGATTCATTTATGTTTAATATACATTAGGATTGAAGTGCAAAAAGGCAGGAGCAATGAAATTAATAAGCATTCGGTACAGTTCACTTTAGAAGGAATTAATGCTGTCATTGAAGGATTTTCCTGACTATTTGGTAAAGATCACAAGTTAATTTGGTAAATGAAGAAAACCCTCAGAACTTTGTTGAGAATAGTTCCTCTGGTTCAGAGATCCCAGTTTGAACATAATTGCTGTGCATCATCTACTACTCGGGGACAGATTAAAATACAAGTCGAGGCAGAGATCCCATAGTGATCCAGTTCCCAGTGGTTTTGAGTTAAAGTTCAGAATGTAACAGGATGGTTGATGGGGAAAATTGAAATGAAACATTAGTATTGTCAATTGAGTCCTGAGGGCGCACATTTTTGGAGCAGAGTAGAAAATGCTTTTGTTCTGCATCTTGCCCATGTCATTAATGACTTTACCATACAAAACAAAACTTGCAGTTTCTACTGCTTGTTACTTCCCCTAACCAAAGAGAAGCGTTTTGTTATGTCAATTGCATTAGCAGATTATCTGTGTTTCTTCCACAATAATTATATACCATTGTTTAATAATTGAGTAAACTTTGAAGTAAGCCCTTGCTTGTGAATTTTCCACCAGAGCATTCTAGGTCCTCTAATTTTCATGTTCCGCATGCATGTTTAATTACATGTAATTAAGCCACCCTAAAGTTCTATCTTATGTGCGGTGCCTATATTTTGTTTCTTTCTGTATAACATGCAAATCTAGTTTCTGGGAGAGAAATGTACAAGAATTTGTTTACATAGTCAAGCCATGTAAATTTTTGAATAATGAATGTATTTAATGGAAATATATTTCTTAGAGTGCAAGTACAATGTGAAACAACAAAATTCCAGAAATGCCCTGCAAGTTTGTCAGCTTCAGCAAAAAGAGCATAGAGTCATAGAGATGTACAGCACAGAAACAGACCCTTCGGTCCAACTCGTCCATGCTGACCAGATACCGTAAATTAATCTAGTTCTATTTGGCCCACATCCCTCTCAACCCTTTGTATTCATGTACCCATCCAGATGCCTTTTAAATGTTGTAATTGTACCAGCCTCCTCCACCACCTCTGGCAGCTCATTCCATACACACAGCAACCTCTTTGTAAAAAAAAAAAAGTTGCTCTTTCCCTTCTCCCCTCTCACCTTAAACCTATGGCCCCTATCTTCTCATTAGTTTTGAGGGATATCTGCCGAAAATATAAGATGCCTTTTACCTTTAGAGGCTTTCCCATGTCGACTGTGTTCCCAGTATTGTTTGTATTCTTTTTGTAGTGATCAACACTTGTTGGGAATTAGAAGTAGGTTTTATTGGCACGTGTACTCAAGTACAGGGATATGAGTGAAAAGTGTACAAGTTTGCCTTTCCTGGCACCATCTTAGGAACAAAGATACCTAGGTACAAAATCTTAGGTACATCTGCTATGGTGGATTTATTTAGGTCAGTTATTAATTGGCAGACTGGTGCATTTGCTATTTGAGAAAACCTCTACTTGGACATAAAAGATGTCTTGATATTGTAACAATGTGTCATTCAGTTCATTTGATAGCAGTATTGCTTTGTGCCTGAAGTTGTGTGCTTAAATACCACAACAGGACTTGAATACATGACCTTTTTGCAAGTCCAGTGTAGTATTAAGTGAATGTTAAATTAGAATTATCAAGTATCTGAAGATAGTTAAAGTAGGATTGTATCTTCCTATTGTACTAGATTTAAAGGTCTCTGATGCTGTTTGTAGTGAGTGCTGCAAGTTCTCCTGATATCTAAGCTATATTCCAGTCTGAACCAAAAATACCAGAAGTGGATAATTGATCATTCATCTTGTTGTTTCCAGTGTCTTGCTGTGTGTGATTGCTGCATTTGACAACAGAACAGCAACACTGATCATACTTCGGATGTAATTTGTTGTTTGTGAAATGTTTTAGAATGTGATGAAGGTGTGAACTTTTGCGTTGTTGCTAATCTTTTCCTTGTACTGCAGTGTTCTCATCTACCTTTATGATATTCAGCATTCTGCATTTTAATAACTTTCCATTCATGCAAATGAGGGGAAAATGAGTTGTGAATGATCGCCAAGTGCAGATTTAGTAACCAACTCTACGTTGTGATAGTCATGTGCTGCAGTAGGTTGAAGTGGTAACGGTTAGAGTAGAAGAATTAGTCATTGCAAAAAACATTTTATTTTAAATTTAAAGTGACCTTTCAAATTGGAACAATCCAAAACACACAGCCATAGACTGATCAGTAGCACATTGACCTTATCAGAATTTCTGCTATATAGTCAGACAATGTGTCTCACACTCAAATCCAATTTATATTGACTTGATTGTGGACTACCATGCAATGGTAGAAAACATTATCTTCCCTACACTTTGTAAAATGCCCTTCTAAGATAATACTCCCTGGAGGTCCACATTCAAAATCCCAATCTCAGTTCACAGCTCCTTTTTATGTTTAAACCACCCACTGCTTTGCATTCCGTTCATTTTTGCCTTTGTTTAAATGAGCCTTCAAGAAAATGTGTTTACATAATCAAACCATCTAACACTTTGAATAATGAATTTACTGGTGCTATGCGACTTGTTAATAATTGTTCCGTTAAATATCTTTAAAGCTGACGATATCATAAAGGAGGCTGAGCATGAAGTACGTATCTTGTTATATTTTCAAAATGGTCTTGTTTGCATAACCTGGAGGAAAAGCTGCTTCCTATAGCAGTATAATTTAGCATTCTTTTTATGCAATGATATGTTGTGAACTTAAAACTATAGGCAAGTTAATAAGCAGTATATGGAGCAAAGAATTAGTTCTAGCCAGTGGCATAGGAACTATTTCACAAAGGATAGCTTGTAGCACAATTACAGGGATAATTTGCTAAGTATGCTATCCATTGAGGTTGATAACTAGAAAATGACCATTGGCACACCTGTAATTTTCCAACAAGCTACTTGCTGCATTTAAACCTCACCCCTCTTTTCTGAGATCGGTAAAGATCTCAAAGTCTTTACTGTTTCTAACTGAAATGAATTTGTTTTCCCCCATCTATTGCCAGGTTTCAGCAATGATTATTGGAATGCTTTAGTTTTTAGTTTTTAGATTTTAGTGCATGCTGCAAATGCAGAAGGGTTGGTAGCAAGTTTAAATACCAAGAACATTCATTTTTAACGGTTGGTGCAAATATTAGGACCACTACCAGTTTCTTCCAATAAGTAATTCAGCGCATGAACCTATTAATTTGAAATATATGGGGTTAGATGCTTGACTGAAGTATCCCTGAGCCATGCATCTTTCTTGATTGGGAAAATAGGCTAGGAACCTTAGGGATTTATTTAGTTCAAGCTGTTGGGAATTGCACTGTACTTCCCCTTCTATCTTGCCCTGCTATAGGTTAGATTTGAAATCCTACTGTGTAGAATATTTTGGGTGAAGGTCTTTGCCCTGCTTATCTGATCAAACTCATTACGGTCTCTTCATCTTTGATGCTGTTACATTAGATTATGGATTTCTGTGCTTTTACATTTGTGTTTAAAATCTGAAGACTAACTACGTGAAAGCTGTTGAGATATATTGGTGGGGATTCATCAAGAATTTAACTAGCTTTTACTTGTGATTAATTATGAAAAGGAAGGCTGTATATATTTGGGTAAAGGAGAAGACCAGTGTTTACAAAGTGAAAGATACTAACCATAGAGATGAGTTGCTTGATGCATATGCTGTGGATATCTAAGATGTTAAGAATTGAGAATAATAGAATAACATGAAACAAAAAGGGGACCATCTGGAAATAATCAGGTCAGGCAGCATCAATGGCTAGAAGAACAGAATTAACATGTCAGATTAATCTGTAATATATTAAAAATGCAGAAAAGTCAAATCAGTCATTTCTTCAAAACATATAAATTGTTTAATATTAACAGTTCCAGATGAGGTTCAAGGATACGTTTGTTTTGGTTTTAAACCTGAGATCACTACATAGGAAGGGAGCTTCCATTTGGAAAGTGAGTTAATTGTACTCATTTGTTATTAGGCAGTGCAGCAAGGAGAGCTGTGGATATGCATTTAATTGTCACTGATTTAAGACAACTATGTTAAAGTTTTTGAATATTAAACATAATGAAATAACACCTCTTGGTTGTATTTTAGCTAATTACAGTTTCCTTTTGTTTTTGCAGTTTGTAGATAAAGTTGGAGACAGCAACAGCATGGTATAACAGAGACTGGATGGACAACTACAGAAACATACTGTATAATATATTTATAAGGTTTACCTAAGGAAAACATTTCTAAATTTATATTTTACTGAGTTACCTGTGTAGGAACAAATAACTTGATAACATTCTTTGTACCAAAATACTTTGTTAGAGAGGAGAGTTGGTCATGGCATTGAATTCCACTCTCTTTAACCTGTCCTCCCCTCCCCATTGTTCCAAATGTCTTTTCGTGCAGAATGCTTGACGCCACAGCCTCCAGCAGAGAGGGCAAGGTAGGCTGGAATGTGGGCTGAACCACTACCACCATCAATGCTGCTCATTGATCAGCAGGAAGGAAGTGAGCCTTAAACTGGCTGAGTTGGACCAGATAAGACCAACTGAAAAGGAATATCTTTCTATTTAAACATTGTTTGACGAAGGCAAGCGATTTTTGAAATACTAGAAGGACCCTGACCCACCTGACCACTTTTTTTTTGGTTTGCCAATCAAGTAATACAACACTTGAATGGGCACACCTTGTCCCATTTTTCACTTAAAAATACATGTGTAGATGATCTTGATCTTTTAGATAAAAGTAAATAGCTTTCATTTCTGATTGTCTTACCCTTAATTGTGTGTCTCTCACTGCAGTTATTTTTGATCACTTTACTGTCTCTTGTGTTGTACCTGTATCTTTTTATGTGAAAGATCAGGTTAATGATGAGTTTTTATCTTTCGTGACTGCCTCACTTGGCAGGGATTTTGTGCAAATTAACATGACTGATGTATTATGTACCTTTAGCAGATGGTGATTACAGTTATTAAAGCAGATTTTTTTTAAGAACATTTTTCTTGGTGTTAAACTAATGTAAATAAATGTTTGAAGCAAATGATTATCACTTTTTTTAACAAAATGTTCCCTTATATGACAACACTTATGACAGTGAGTTGTTAAAACTGAGAATCAGTATGTTTTGCTTATTCATGTAGGTTTGTGTAAGCCCTGTAATTACCTGCCAATGGAAGGAAAGTTTTTTTTATAAAATGTCCTAAAAATAACAAGGCCTTCCAATGGTATGGTTTTGTTCTTGACCAAAAAAAAATTCTACAATGGAAATTAACCTTTGTGATCTTTTAGAAAAAGAGATTAATAACATCCAAACTGGTGTATCAAAATTTGTCTGAAATCTTGGAAAATCTGATGTAAAAAAATTATATTGAATCTTTGCCTATATGGATGCCTGTTGCCTGTGTAACTTCTAAAATGAGACAATATGGAAACACCAGAGCTGCTGGTCTAATTTTCATAATCTGAAATAGTATTTATACATGTGCTTACATAAGGAACTGTCTAAGGTGCTAGTTTGACCTGAGGCAGAAACTAGGGGCAAGTTAACAAAGAATGAAACCAAGATGGTGTACTTTAGGGAAAAGAAAATTTGATTTTCTTTAATTTTATAGATGAGTTTAATTTGACTGTGATTCTGTATTGTACACCAAAACAATATTGCGAATTAAAGTACTTGTTCCAGACCAAAGTTCATAGAATACATTTGTGACATTTAGGGCAGCTGCTGAACATGTTAAGAGTTGCACTTTTTGTACCCTCCTGCCACCCTTGAGAGCAGAAGTAACAGCATTGTGCATCTTTTCTAAATTGCAGAAAGAAAATTAAAAAAAAAAAGTGCCCATGGTTTTTTTCTTGTACTGAGAATTTTGCATGTATTTATTATATCGGTCCTTCCAAACATACACTTCCCACTGAACACTATTCTTAATTTCTTGCATTTAATTTTTTTAATTGTAGATCATAAGTCAGGAAAGTTTGGTGTGAATATTGTTTTCCATTTTATGACTATGCAGGTCTTTCTGCTGTGTCAGTGTGTGTTTAAAGAAATCTTTAATTTGGAAAACAGAAGTTATCCCGACTTGTATGCTCCATAGTAAATATAATGTCACCAGGTTTGTAGAAGCAACTCTCAAGGCCAGCTTGTCATCTATATTCATGGCTTCTTAAAAATTGTTTGAGAATCAATCAAACTTATCCCAGCAACCCTGAGGCAGGTGGCTACATGTGTAAATTTATCTGGTGCAAATTTGTGTAGTTTTTCTAAGGTCTTGAATAAAGCCATTGAACTGTTCTGGCAAGTTAACTAAAATAAACCAAATGTTGGCAAAACAGTGGATCTATAATATTTTAGTACTGGATAAAAATATGTAACTATGAAGTGATATTCTGAAAATATTTGAGTCCAGTTTGTGGCTGGCTTGCAGAGCTTGTCTTCTGGAGATGGGATTGATTACTAAGTTGATGTTGCAGATATATTGCAGCTTGATGAATTGCTGAACACAACAGGAGAAAAAAGTAAGAAGAGATTCAGTATGACTTGTAGTTGACAATTTAAGAAATCAGTTTAACTGAAGCCCACTGCTCTTCTGAGTGAAGTCTGAATCTAAAGCAAGCCGTGATTTTTTGAATATAAGCAATGCAGTTTTCCAACTGATAATATTAAGATTCTGTAGAAGCCTGTTGTATTTTTTTTAGTTCAATTCCTAGATTGTCATCTTGTGATCTAGTTGTACTACAAAGCAGTAACTTGCTTCATTGACTGTGACAGTAGGCAATTGCAAAGGATATTAGGAGAATTAGCCACAGTCATGATGTTGAAGAGAATTTTTTTTTGGACAGTTTTAAAAGTTGGGAGATGGAAAGCATATTAGAACAGTTTAACAAGCACTCCCAAGTACGGGAGACTAATGTTTGGATGCTGAACCACTGATTTGAGAGAGAGACGTTTGCACAGTAAGCCAAGCTGAGAAGGAGGATGGTGCAAACCAGAACACAGATTTGTGCAGATGTCTGAATGTGAACAAGGATTTGGCGATCTCTGATGGGGTCAGTGACGCAGCGGAGATTGGCAAGGACAGGACAAGTTGATGAACTTTAGTACAGGACTTTCGTACAGGATAGGATGAGAATGTTTCTGTAATACAGAGGCCATTGGAAACTTCATCCAGGAAGGGATGAGGACGGAGTTTCAATGAAGGTGAAGTTGGGACAGAGGCACATGAAGTTGCAGAGGTGGAAATCTCAGTTCATGGTCAGACAATGTTGAGCTTATGCACCATTTAATCTAAATTCGAAATACACACGCGCTAGGGAACTATGGATCAGTTCAACCACACTGAAACAGAGGTTTTATTTTGCCATTGTTTGACCTGAAGAAAATAATCATCTATTTCAACTATTGAACTGAGACAAAAAAGTAGAGTTATGTTTTAAGGTGAAGGCAGAGGTAGAAAATTGACTGATTAACCTCCAGCTGCATGAACCACAGGCTCTGGGATTCTCTTCCTAAGTAGCTCTGCCTCTCAACTGCCTTTTCGAGATCAGTCCATCTCTTGGATCAAGCATTTGGTCACATGTCCTATTAGTTCTGTAATTCAGTTCCAAATGTTGTAAATCCTGGTTTGAAGTGCCTTGGGCAATTTTTTTCGCTTGTTAAAAGTGCTATCTAAAGGCCATTGTTACATGCAAACATGCCAACTTGGAAAATTAGCAAATGCTGACAGACCAATCAAGGCCGGCCCAGATTAAGGGCAAGGGATCTATGCAGGTGAATTGGACTGAAAATGTAGTGGACATTAGCTAATTATAATTTAAGATTCAATAATCCCACCATTTCATTCCCTTCTATTCTAGAGGAATAAACTGATTGCTTCAAAATAATGAATAGCAGTGACAGATTTAGATAAAAGTGCAAAAATCATTTCTCTTGGCCAATTAGCAGCATCTGAAATTTGGAAGGAAAAGTAGGTCTGGTGACTGCAGTTATGTTTTAGTCTCTGGTAAATCTAAGCCCAACTACATCATTTGGATTTGTGAACCAAAATCTTTAATAATAGTCCGACAACATAAACAAAATTGTGCACTGTCAGTCCCTGCCCTGATCCAACTGCAGCCTAGAGGCAGTTGTGGGATGACCTCGTTGAAGGTACAGTATGCTGATTTTAACAGATGTTACTTCTAGATACATTTTGAAGGGGTAAAGGAGTTTGTATGATGGATTTCTGATGAAGGGCCACCCATACATTTTAGCCTGTTTATTTCTCATGCTGAATTGCTGTATATTTAAGTTATTTTCTGACGTGAGGCTAATAATTGCTATTGATATGGTATGTTAACGCATCACATGCACCTCTTACATTCCTCCGTTTATTTTAACGGGGTTAGTGCATTTGAAATGAAACAGGATACATCAGTAGATGTCATTAGTAATTTCTGTCCTATGGTTTCTCTGACTGGAAATAAACATTTGAATTGAAACCTTAATGTGTGAAATCATGTTTTGCAAGAATAAATGGGGGTGCAGTTTGTGTTCTTTAATGGTCTTTTAATACTAAACTGCAGATAAAGGTATTGTACTCTACTTGGAATGAAAATTAGTCGTTGTTTTACTTGTATGTTTATTTCTGAGGAGGCGTTCACATCTTACAGTGACCATTTGAAAATTTAAATTCTGATTTTTAGATTAAAAATCCCCAGAAATTTAAAAGCTACTCTATGTATAAAATTGAACACTAGCTGTTGAATAATTGTAAAATCCGAGCTACCTCACTAACTTCATTTGGGAAGAAACCTGCCGTTCTTTCCCAATCTGACCTGTCTCTTATTCAACACTCTCTAATCTGTTTGACTTTTCACTGTCCTCCAAAATGGCCTGGCAAGCCACTCCCAGGCAATTTAGAATGGACAGTAAATGCTGAGAATACATTTTCAGAAAAGCTATGACCCTTGCTGTCTTTCCCTGTCATTGTTTATAGCTTTAGTAGAGATTGTGGTTCTATTCCCCATGAAAGGATGGTAACAAAAGGATCATGAGAACACCCTGCTTTCAGAGTTTTAAAAAGAAACAAAAAATTGTTCACATTTGTCCACTGCCCACCAAGTATGATATTGCATTGTAGTAAAGTCTTAACTCGATACCTTTAAAAAAGAATTGGTAAAACTGTATGTCATTCCTTGACAATTCCACCGTAATAGTTAATGAATTCACAGGAAATCAGCCCTTTATCTCAAAAGCGTGAACAGTTCAGGACGTAATTATAACTGTGTGTAAAACATTGATCATTGGTTAGGCTGGAGCAAGCAGCTGTGAAGAAAGTTATTTCTCCCCAAAAGCTGTTCTCTCAAGAAATAGTAGGCAAACGCTTAATTGCTAGTCCCGACCTATTATTTCATCTTGAATTATTTCTGCCCCACATTTATGTGTAACTAGCTTGCATAAAGTAATATTGAATTGCTCTAATTAACCTTCAGCCCATTGTTAATTCAATCTAATTTATCCAGGCACCTCAATGAGTGGAGTGGGAGCGGGGCTGTGTTTTCCCTGCAGAGTGACAACATCTAGATATGAGAGTGTTGACTATGAGATATGGTGATGTTGGTTAGTACACAGCAAGGTCTTTCTTTATTGGAACAAATAGAGGTGGACTCACAGTAACCAGTGGGAGGATGCTGAAGTCAATAAAATCACACTGGACTCGTACTCTGAAAGCTCAGGTTAACTATCTGGTCTTGTGTGTTCAAATGGCAGCTGGTGGAATTTAAATTCAATTAAATATCTGGAACATAAAGTTAGTGGTGGTGACCATAAAATATCATGAATTGTTGAGGAAAACCAGCTGGTTCATTAATATCTTTTAAGGCAGGGAATTGGTGTTAACTGTTCTGGCTGACATGTGGCCCCAAACCTACTGCAGTAGCCAAGCTAGAGGATCATATTAAGGCCAACAATGTCGAATCCCATGAAATAAAGATTGATTTGTATTTTAAACCCATTAATCTCCCATCTAAAACAATGGGCTAAATTATCAGGAGAAAAACCGAATATAGCTAAATTAATAATACCAAACTAATTCAGAAGGGAAAGATCCCAAGGACTAGCCTCTGATTTCTTTGTTGAAATGATGCCCAAAGTGGACTGTAGTAAGGCTTCACCTATCTCTAGAGGGAAACGTGACATACTGTTAAAAGGTTATTGTTTAAGCTCAAAAATATATGAAAGAACCTCGGTGTCCTTGTGGGCTGGTCACTGAAAGCAAGCAGTTAGCAAGACAAACAGTATGTTGGCCTTTGTTGCAGAATAATTGTACTGTATTTGTACAGGCCCTTGGTGAAGCCACGCCTGGTTTATTATTTGCAGGTTTGGTCTCCTATCAAAGCCAAGGGGAAGTAAAAAAAAAAAAAAAACCTGCCATTAAGGGACTGCAGTAAAAGTTTACCAGACACATTCCTGGTATAGTGTATGAGAAGAGATTGGATTGACTGGATCTGGATTTACTGCTGTTTAGAAGAATAAGTGGACCTCATTGAAGCGTATAAAATTCTGATGTGGAATAAGGGTTCCAGAACAAGGGGTCATGGTCTCAGGATACTTTGTAGGCCACTTCAGACTGAGATGGGGAGAAATGACTTCACTCAGACTGGTGAACCTGTGAAATTCCCTATCCAAGGCCAAGTCACTGAATACATTTAAGAAGGAAATACATTTCTAGAGGCTAAAAGTGGCAAGGGATATGGGGACAGAGAAGGAGTATGGTGTTAAAATAGAGAATCAACCTTGATCATGTGACAATGTGGAGTGGACTTGATGGACTGAATGGCCTAATTCTGCTCCTATTTCCCACATTTCTTTGTATCCAAAAGTGTGGTTATTCAAGTTAAATCTTGGGTATGGTAAAGAGTTTGGGCAAATGATAAGTCTCTTTCATGGAAATAGAATATTATATAATATGAGTAAGGTTCCACCATGGATTGGTGTTGAGACTACCACTGTTTCTGATTTGTACCTCTGGCATGGTTTCAGAAACCATAGAAAAGTTTTCAAATTTATGATTAAATCATACTAGAGTTTTTGGGGGAGGGGACTGGGGAAAAAGGAGGCACCTCAATTTACTGAGTATGTTAGACAAAATATGGAAGTGGGAAGGCAAATGAAAGCAAATGCAGAAATGTGTACACTGGAAAGAAAATATTTGGAACAATTGTATGTAATGGTATTGAAACAACAAAGTTGTAAGGCATCCAAGAATTTTAAACTTGGTGCACAATGTGCCCAGCCAATGTAATAGCCAAAAGAATTAATAGAACTCTTGCCTCAACTATAATTATCTTGTGCTAATCCTGGCAGTGTGTTGAAATATTAGTGGGCTGGACTGAGCCAAATAATGTGTGGGATGGTCAAGTATGGGAATGATGGAAATTGCAATGGTAATTTCCATTCATTGAAACATGGAATTGTCAATGCTAACTTGGCTCAAGAGAAGAAAGATTTTCTGGGAATTAAGAGTTTTGCGTTGATGCTACTACGGATGGTATTGCAGTGAGTAGACTATATTGTTCACATGAAAACTTTATATTTGGGATATTTCAAATCCTTTTGTCTTTTGGCACATTTGGTAAGCATTACTGACAGTTCTCTTATCTATGTTTTAAAAAAGGTCAAAGCAGTTCTGCTGTAGGGAAAGGTTTCCATTTATCCTAATAGCAGTTGACATTTTTGATTTCTGAACATTGCAATTACCTCCCTGCTTCCTCAGAATGTGCAATTATAGCCACAATAAAAAAAAAGTTGTGTTTCTCTTCATCAGTGGATGTCTTAACCTGTTCTTGTATCCTGGTGGATCAGCATTGTCTAGCATTCAACAAAGAAGAGTTCAATTTTCCCTTTACTTGTATTTAAAATATCAATCTTTAAATAAAAGTTTTCTTGGGTGTTTGAGTATAATATTACAAAGAGTTGGTCCTTGGTGACAATATTATCATCTCAGTTTTGCTCTGTGGATAAGAGGTGGTGCTCATCTTACACTTTACTGACTTTGTCCATGAAAAAATACTTCTGTTTCAGCATCAGGTTCAATGTGACACACTTTACAGGGGTGAAATCAGAGTAGACTTCAAACCAGCGGTATAAAGCAGGAAATATAAATTTGATTGAATTGATGCACAAAGCAAAATTTAAGAGGGCATGAGACAGATGAGGTTAAAGGAAAAATGAGACACAGAAGCCAAGGAAAAAGTTAGTTTTTTAAAAACAAACTTAATTTGTTGTGAAGGATTGAAATTCTACATTTGTAAACGTTATTATCCACGGCTCAAGAAGTTGTTCAGTTGTAATTGTCATTTATGTCATTTAAATTCCCATGCCTAAAGACATTACCCACATGTTTCAGATTTTTAAAGTATGGAAATGGGGAACAAATACAACAAGTTCATGCTATTTCAGACAGAGCCCAAGGAAAAAATAAATAAAAGCAGAGGTGGCCCGTAAATCATTTCAAGCATACTTCAACATTCAATAAAATCATAGCTGATCCTTGAATTCAGCACTACTTACTTGTCTGATTCCCATATCTTAACTTCCTTTACAGACCAAAATTCTAATGATCCCAAATTTCAATATGTTTAATAATGTGCTTCCTCTAGGGTAGAGAATTCCAAAGAGTCACAACCCGCTGAATGAAGATTTTTTTTCCCTCATCTCAGTCTGAAACAGCTGACCCCTTTCTCCTGAGACTCTGTCTCTAGTCAGGAAACAGCTTCTCAACTTTCACCCAGTGAAACCTTCAGTATCATGGTGTTTCAATGAGATTACATTACTGTTCTGAAAGAGTATAAATCCATTCTGAACAATTCCTTCTCATCAAAAAAATCCAATATATACCACTTCACTCTTAGCTCTCTGAAAATGATATTACTGTATGCCTCACCAGTGAAATATCTTGTATATTAACTACCTTTTATAAGTTTGTAAAAAATGTTAATTATTGTTAAACTACCTGCCTACCACTGAAAATTACCTAATAGATAGGGGGAGCCTCATTCTTTGAATTTTTAATTGCTGTTTTAGAAGGCATTCATCTGACTGAATGACGAGGAGGTAAAAGTGTTAAAGGATGGAATGGTAGCTTAGGGAATGTGAAGTGGAGAATCCAGATCAAATTACCTTCTGCCAAAAGCTTGAAGCATCAGAATCCTGGGGGAAGTTCTTTGTACGTGGCCAGCAAATGGATCACAAAAGCACTAACAATCATGTGAAGGCTTGGGGATGAGTATAAGTGATTGTAACAAATTGGTTAGGACTGCATTAGTAATAAGAGATGTGATACGAGGGGTGGACACTAATTTTTGCAGTTTAAGTTGAAGTTCCCAGTTGTGATGTTGCTCAGCAGATATTTGAATGTTGAGGCGTAAGGGAGAACAGCTAGTCTCCATGGTGCATCTGAGACCCAACAACGTAGGAAAGAAAAAGGATCAAAATCTGGACATTATGAAGTCAGTGATCTCTTGATCATTCCCACCAATACATGCTTGAGTAGATCAGAAAACACAACATATGATTAAGAGTGGTCAGGAAGAGGGTTTCATTTTTAAAAGTAAGTGACTCCAGATCCAGGGAAGATTGGAGATGTTTCCCAAGGATTGACTGTATTTGAACTAAGAGAACGAATGAATTGTCAAAATGGACAATGGGGAATGGCCACTAAGCCATTGACAAGGAAGAGGGGAGAATAGGAAATATGTAATCAAAATGGGCAAGTTAGAACATAGAAATAAATGAGATCAGTATATGGTGAAAAGACTTAACAAAAATATTAACATGCAGAAGGAATAATGGGTTTGGTTTATTCACTAGTGTGTCACCAGTTGGGCCAGCATTTCTTGCCCTCCCTTAGTTGCCTTAGAGAAGGTGGTCATTAGCTACCTCCTTGAACTGCTGCAGTTCATGGGCAGTAGGTAGATCCACAATGCTGTTAGAGAGGGAATTCCTGGATTTTGATCCAGTGGCACTGAAGGAACTGCAGTATATTTCCAAGTCAGGATGGCAAGTGGCTTGGAAGAAAACTTGAAGATGGTGGTGTTCCCATACATTTGCTGCCCTTGTCTTTCTAAATGGAAGTGGTTGTGGGTTTGGAAGGTCCTGTCTAAAGATCTTTGGGGAATTCCTGCAGTGCATCTTGTAAATAGTACACACTGCTGCTGCTGAGTATTGGTGGTGGAGGGAATGAATGTTTGTGGATGTGACGCCAATCAAGTGGACTGCTTTATCCTGCAGGGTGTCAAGCATCTTGAGTATTGTTGAAGCTGCATGCTCAGGGGAGTATTCCATCACACCATGACTTGTGCTTTGTAGGTGATGGACAGGCTTTGGGGAGTCAGGAGCTGAGTTACTTGCTGTGGCATTCCTAGCCTCTGAATTGCTCTTGTAGCCTCTGTATTTATATGGCAAAGTCGGTTGAGTTTCTGGTCAATGGTAATCAACAGAATGTTGACAGCAAGGGATTCTATGATGATAATGCCATTGAATTTCAAGGGGCGGCGGTCAGATTTGTCTTTTGTTGAAGATTATCATTGCCTGCTATTTATGTGGCATGAATATTACTTGCTACTTTCAGCCCAAGCCTGTACATTGTTCAGGGCTTGTGGAGGAGAGAGTTGAATTGACCAGTTATAAATAGGAAAAAGATGTTAATGTATTCTTTCACGAAAGTGGATTTATTATCCATCCTTAATTGCTTCTTCAAGGTATTTAGGAGTCGATCACATTGCTGTGATTCATATATAACCCAGATCAGATAAGGACAACAAATTTGCATTAATAGTCATTTAGTAATACAGAACTTGAGTATTTCTGACAAAAACACATTTTGTTGAAATTTTTGTATCCTGAGACATGAACTAGAAATTGGCTAGCGCCTATTTTGTGGAGCTAGAACAGACACGGTGGTGTAGATGTTCTTTCTGGCTACAAAAAACATGGTCGAATGTATTAATGTATGTAAAAATTAAAGGCAAAGTTTTCATAGTCCTACTGGACCATGGAGCTGCTCTTTCATTAAAGAGAGACAACTAGTGGTGGTTTAACCCAAGGGTCACCACCTCAAGCAAGGAGAAAGGTTAAGAAGGAAAGTCTTTCTGATAACCTTAGCAGGTACGGGAATTGAACCTACACTGTTGGCATCACACTACATTGATCAATACATATAGCTTCCAGTGCACCAAACTGCAAGCCCAACTGACAACTTAAATTTGTTGTTCGTGTCATTCCTTGCATGAATTACAGAATAGTCTTAGACCCTATTTTGCAGATTTTGCAAGCTCAGACTGGTCGGTACATTCAATGCTTTGCTTTGCGAATACCTGAAAGGATACGCTGTTCGGTACAATCCATCAGTTTTGGGATGTACAGACCAGATACCTTGTATAACACTGGCACTGAAATTCATATGCCACATTACTCACTTAGGGATAAGTAGAGCATCTTTAGCTTGACCTTTGAATTGGTATTCCTCTATGTTGTCCTGATGAGTATGAGACAAAACCCTTTTTTTTTATTCATTCACTGGATGAGGGTGGTGCTGACCAGGCAGCATTTATTGGTAATCCCTAATTGCCCAGAGGGCAGTTAAGAGTTACCCACATTGCTGTGGGTTTGGAGTCACATGTAGGCCAGACCAAGTAAGGATGGCAGTTTCCTTCCCTAAAGAACATTAGTGAACCAGATTTTTTTTTTCCAACAATCGACAATGGATTCGTGGTCATCATTATACTCTTAATTCCAGATTTCTTTTTTATTGAATTCAAATTCCATCATGTGTCGTGGCGGGATTTGGACCCAAGTTCCCAGAACATTATCTGGGTGTTTGAATTAACAGTCCAACAATAATACCACTAGGCCATTGTAGTGCCCAAATTTCCCTTAGTGAACCAAATTTTGTCTGTGACAATTAGTGATAGTTTCTGTCACTATTACTGAGATTAGCTTTCAATTCCAGATTTTTTTTTGTGGTTAATTTATTGAATTCAAATTCCACCAGATTTGAACCTCTGTCCTTACATCATTAGCCTGGGTTGCTGAAATATCAGGACCATACCCAGAGAAGGGAAAAGAAGTAGCTTTAAATGGAGCCAAAAATATTGCTGTATGACAAAGCTCATATTATGCAAAGTGAACTTGGTGAATCAAACGCCATTTGTCACAAGAAGATTTTGGTTCAATGGCACAAATAGAAATTTGACAACAAACTGGAAAGTAAATATATCAGATTATAATAATTTTACAATGGATAGAATAAATACATAAGGAAGAAGAGCGGCAAATGTTATTAAAAGTACGCAAAATCAGTTCAAATAAAGTCACTTATTAGAGAGCAAAAAATAAATTCTTTTAATAGTGGGGTTTTGCTACAGTTTTCACAAGGGAGGAGAAATAAATTAGATAACAGATACTGTTCTCAGGGCTTTGGATTGCTAATTTATTGATTGGAAAAGGAGTAAATAGAATGGAATTCCTATAATATGCACAAGATTCTTTCTTCAAGCAGAGTGTTTAATGGTAGGGTATTTGTCTAGTTACAAATAAAGAAACAAGAAGCAGTAGATGAATTACATGTCACCAAAGCCTCAGGGCTAATGATCACAATATGGTACAGATTGATGTCCAACTAAAAAGGGGAAAGGTTAGCATAAAAACAAGGGACCTACATTATGATGGAACAGATTATACAAGTTTGAAAATAAACCATTTGAAATTAGGTGAAAAGAGAAATGGATGCAGCTTTACAATTTTTGTAAAGGAACTGAGATGCCTGCAAACAGGACTACTTCAAGTCTTCAAAATGCTATGAATAAATTTTAAAAATTGAAATTGTAATTTAAGAGAGCATAAGGGGCCTGTAAATTCCATAAAAGCATGCAAAGAAATTGATGGTGAAATAGGGTTTTTGCAAGGAAAAGAACCTCACAAGTATGAAATGAAGTTAAACTTCAACTGGATACCAATCTATTCAATAACTGTCAGATGTGCTGATCAAATGAAGGAATATTTTATTTAAAGTATTGTTTTTAAAAAGTTTACAACAAATAAATATTAATAGTTTAAACTAGATGAGTGAAGGTATAGTGTCAGATATATTTTATTTTCAAGTACTTTTATTATTCATAGTGATCTTAATTGCTGAACTAACTTTTCTAATCCATTTACCAATTGTCCACATTCTGTTTATTTATGTACAAAGAATGACAAAAGGTGCAGAAGATTTGAATGTTCTTTCAGTGAAATTATGCGTTCTAGATTGTTCGTATTTGCCAGTGTAAACTGTCAGATTCTAGGCACATCACTACCATTATCCTTTAGGGATCTGCAAAGGTCAATCCGAATTGTATTAGCTTCAGAAAAGTACATTTCTGTCAAAACATGAATTGGCTGTATAGTTTTCTAAAGCAGCACCAACTACCTTGCAAAGTTACGCATGTACCTCTTTGTCTGAGATTTAAGGTTATACGATGAATGCGTTCATCAAATGTATGGGCTCATTCACAAGGGTCAAAGTTTCAACCAGACTGAAGTACTTCACACGTAGAAAGATTGTTAAATATTCTTTAGTATTGTTTTCAACAAAGTGCTGGTTAATAATGGCAAAAGTATGAGGTATATATTTTATTCAACTTTACCAGTGGCATTCGCTACTCATAAAGTGATGAATAATTCAACCACATTTGAATAATTACCTGCCATAGCCTGGTTGTCTGTGCCATTCTAGAAAAAAAAAGAAAATCTTGTGATGTTACAGCCAATAAAGTGTTGTACTTTCAAATACCACCATTGCTAGCATGTATTATTCTAATTTGGATAGTCCATTGTTACCAATCCTCCTTTCTCTATGCGAAGACCAGGAACTGACTAATTGTCAGTGGTAGAGAATAAACCACTGATGAGATGTAAGAGCCACTTGCCTTACATAACAAGGATGTTTCTTGCATGATAGCGATAGGTTCCCATTACATTGGCATGCTAAGCATAATTAGTAAAGTGGGGGGGGGTGGAGTTGGTTAGCTCAGTTGTGCTGAAGAGTAATGCCAACAGTATGGGTGCAATTCCCACACCGCTGAGGTTGCTATGAAGGACTCTCCTCCTCAACCTTATCCCTCACCTGAGATGTTGTGAATCTCCAGTTGAGCCACCACCATTCTCTCTAATGAGCAAGCAGTCCTATGGTCCTCCTTTATAATTACTAAGGACTGTGAGAAGCTGTGCAGCATGTATTTGCACCTTTCAGGTACTTGAAGAACTCAACTGTCTGTACTATGTATCATTACCAGTTTGGGTGGATGTTACATGAGCATTAGTTCCAACAGAAACATTACCTTATATGACATAAAATCATAGAGTCATAATGCATGGAAGCACAGCATGGAAACAGACCCTTTAGTCCGTGCTAACCAGATATCTTAAATTAATCAAGTCTCATTTGCCAGCATTTGGCCCAGATCCCTCTAAACCCTTCCTATTCATATACCCATCCAGATGCCTTTTGAATGCTGTAATCATACCAGCCTCCACCACTTCCTCTGGCAGCTCATTCCATACATGCACCACCCTCTGTGTGAAAAAGCTACCCCTTAGGTCCCTTTTAAATCTTTTTCCTCTCACCGTAAATCTATGCCCTCTAATTTTGGACTCCCCCACCCCAGGGAAAAGACTTTGTCTATTTACCCTATCCATGCCCCTCATGATTTTATAAACCTCCAGAAGGTCACCTCTCACCCTCCTATGCCCCAGGAAAAATAGCCCCAGCCAATTCAGCCTCTCCCTATAGCAAAAACCCTCCAACCCTGGCAACATCCTTGCAAATCTTTTCTGAACCCTTTCAAGTTTCACAACATCCTTCCTATAGCAGGGAGACCAGAACTGCATGCAGTATTCCAAAAGTGGCCTAACCAATGTCCTGTACAGCTGCAACATGACCTCCCAACTCATTTATTCAATTCACTGACCAATAAAGACAAGCATACTAAATACCTTCTTCACTACCCTATCTACCTGTGACTCCACTTTCAAGGAACAATGAACCTGCACTCCAAGGTCTCTTTGTTCAGCAACACTCCCCAGGACCCTGCCATTATGTGTATTAGTCCTGCCCTGAATTACCTTTCCAAAATGCAGAACCTCACACATATCGAAATTAAACACCATCTGCCACTCCTCAGCCCATTGGCCCACCTGATGATGATCCCATTGTACTTTGAGGTAACCTTCTTCACTGTCCACTATATCTCCAATTTTCATGTCATCTGCAAACTTACTAACCATGCCTCTTTCATTTATATAGCGCAACAAGACTCCTGCGACCACTAGGAATCATGATAGCACACAAACACACAGCCACACTACGACAAACTCTCACAAGGACCAAAGACCCCATACCTATGACATGCAGGATCAATGTAGTTTACAAAATACCTTGCAATGACTGCAACAAACTTTGCATCGGCCAGACTGGAAAGAAACTAGCTATCAGGATACACGAACACCAGCTAGCAGCAAAACGACATGACGAACTTTCCCTCATCTCAGTGCAGTCAGACAATGAAGGCCATCAATTTAACTGGGACAACATGACCATCCCAGCTCAAGCCAACCACAGACATGCACGGGAATTCCTAGAGACTTGGTTTTCAATCCTTAATGCAATCAACAAACATGTAATTAGACCCCATATACAAATGCATGCAGAACAGAACTGGAAGTGACACAACCCAACTTAACAAACCGGATCATATAAATTCCAGGCAGAGTAGAACAACATCGCTTCAGCGGAGGCAGCATGGTGATGTTACCTAGCATGGTGACGAAGAATACCTAGAATACACCTCCTCCCACCCACCTTCCTGCAAAAATGCCGTCCCCTATTCCCAATTCCTTCGCCTCCGCTGCATCTGCTTCCAGGATGAGGCATTCCACTCCCATACATCTCAGATGTCCTCATTTTTTAAGGACAGCAACCTCCCCCCCTCAATGGTTGAGAACACCCTCGACCATGTCTCCCGTATTTCCCACAACTCATCCCTCACACCCCGTCCCCACAATAACAACCAAAACAGAATCCCCCTCGTCCTCACGTACCACCCCACCAACCTCCGGATCCAACGCATCATCCTCCGACACTTCTGCCATCTGCAATCCGACCCCACCACCAAAGACATTTTTCCCTCCCCACCCTTATCTGCTTTCCGGAGGGACCACTCTCTCCGTGACTCCCTTGTCCACTCCACACTCCCCTCCAGCCCCACCTCACCCGGCACTTTTCCCTGCAACCGCAGGAAGTGCTACACCTGCCCCTACACCTCCCCCCTCACCCCCATCCCAGGCCCCACGAAGACTTTCCACATCAAGCCGATGTTCACCTGCACATCTGCTAATGTGGTATACTGCATCCTCTGTTCCAGTTGTGGCCTCCTCTACATCGGGGAAACCAAGCGGAGGCTTGGGGACCGCTTTGCAGAACACCTATGCTCGGTTCGCACTAAACAACTGCACCTCCCAGTCGCGAACCATTTCAACTCCCCCTCCCATTCCTCAGATGACATGTCCATCCTGGGCCTCCTGCAGTGCCACAACGATGCTACCCGAAGGTTGCAGGAACAACAACTCATATTCCGCTTGGGAACCCTGCAGCCCAATGGTATCAATGTGGACTTCACAAGCTTCAAAATCTCCCCTCCCCCGACCGCATCCCAAAACCAGCCCAGCTCATCCCCGCCTCCCTAACCTGTCCTTCCTCCCACCTATCCCCTCCTCCCACCTCAAGCCCCACCCCCATCTCCTACCTACTAACCTCATCCCGCCCCCTTGACCTGTCCGTCCTCCCTGGACTGACCTATCTCCTCCCTACCTCCCCACCTACACTCACCTTTACTGGCTCCATCCCCGCCTCTTTGACCTGTCTGTCTCCTCTCCACCTATCTTCTCCTCTATCCGTCTTCTATCCGCCTCCCCCTCTCTCCCTATTTATTTCAGAACCCCCTTCCCCTCCTCCATTTCTGAAGAAGGGTCTAGGCCCAAAACGTCAGCCTTCCTGCTCCTCTGGTGCTGCTTGGCCTGCTGTGTTCATCCAGCTCTACACCTTGTTATCTCAGATTCTCCAGCATCTGCAGTTCCTACTATCTCTGGTGAAGAAACGTCTGTACAATAACCAACCAGCTTGGCAAGCAAGCCAACAACCTCATCCACAACCCGAGCTCCAAATCTTCGCAAGAACCTTAAAGCAGATATAGATGGTGGTGTGTTTCTTGTAAATGTTGAAAAATCTGTACAAGTCTGGCATTTTTGACAGAATTAGAGGTAATATCAGTTGTCCATTACATAGAAATCCATTGGATATACAATACAAAAACAGGCTTTTTTATCCCGACCAGTCCAAGTACATTTGTTTCCTTCATGAGCAATACCAATCCCATGTTTTACTCATTATTTGTTTACCCACTTCCATCTATCTAACATGTTTTTGAAAAGTGGTATGTTCTCCCATTGTTAATTCTTGTATTGGATTCTAAAAGTTCATAAATCTGTGCATGAGAAGACTATTTACCAAAACGCACCCCCCAACCCCCACCCCTGGCTACCTCACTCCATCATTGGAAATTTTTAATGTGATTTGATTTATTATTGTCACATGTATTTAAGTACAGTGAAAGGTTTTGTTTTGTGTGCAGTACAGGCAGATCATACCACACAACGATCATTGAGTGGTGGAACAGAATGAGGAATACAAAGTTATAGCCGCAGAGAAGGTGCACAAAAGCAAGACCAACAATAGATTTGAAATTTGAGAGGTCCATTAATAGCAGCGGGGAAGAAGCTGTTCCTGAACCTGTTGGTACATGTGTTTAAGCTTTCATATTTTCTGCCTGATAAAAGAGGTTGGAAGAGAATATGACTGGGGTAGGAGTGATACTTGATGATGTTGGCTGCCTTTCTGAGGCAGCAAGAAGTGTATAGCTCTGTCCCATCAAAACCACTCACACTTCTCTAACTATAGTTTTCATAAGGTTCTGTATTGGGATCACCATGAATTTGTTTTTCTTATATTCTATGCCTTGTGTAATTTGAAACAATGTTCTATTTGTGTTTCATGGTCTTTATCAAGTCCACTGTACTCATTGCCATCATCCTGGCACAGTAGTTTGGTTTCTTCAATGTCATTGAAGTGTGCCTAAAACCAGATATCAGTGCCCAATCTGCCAACAGGGCCATTTGCAGTGCCATTGACGACATTGTTATACACCCAAGTGATTCTTAATCACTACCCAATCACCACTCTGCTTTCTGCCTGGTTCTTTCCTCCCATTTGCTTCTTTGCTGTTTTGTGAACCTAAACCTCACATCTCTTTGTTCTTCCACCTCATTGAGCTTCCCCTTATGCAAAGTATAATAATTTCCTCTAACTACCACCTAATACTTACTGTCAATGACTTTTATTTGGAACATTTTCACCCATCTGATATGTCCTTGCAGCTTTTATTTACAAAATGTTTTACAATGTCTTCTATTGAATATAATCTGGAAATCTGACATCTACTCCTTACAGTCCAAATCATTTCCAACCAACACTGGTAAACTGCCAATAACTTATACTCTCTATTTCACTACTTCTAGCCATTTTAATCCAATTTTATATACCCTTGCTTTTCTTCCTGCATGGTTCTTAGTCGAAGTATTTCTGAAGTCCATTGTTGGGATTTTCCTGGATACTGATAAATTTTAAGATGCTATAGATTTCCCAGCAACTGACTGAAGTTAGGGGAGGCAACGGCCTTGTGGTTTTATCGCTGGACTGTTAATCCAGAGACCTAGGCAACATTCTGGGGACACGAGTTCAAATCCTGTCATGGTAGATAGTGGAATTTGAATTCAATAAAATATCTGGGAATCTAATGATGACCATGAATCCATTGTCAATTGTCAGGAAAAACCCATCTGGTTCACTAATGTCCTTTAGGGAAGGAAACTGTCATCCTTACCTAGTCTGGCCTACATGTGACTCCAGACCCACAGCAAAGTGGTGGACTCTGAACTGCCCTCTGGGCAATTAGGAATGGGCAATAAATGCTGCCTAGCCAGTTACACCCTCATCCTGTTAATGAATAAAAAAAAAATCTTAGGTCAAAATTTCACATTTTAGGATGTTTTCAGTAACAAATAAGCTTACAACATTGACTCGACAATACTTAGTAAGCAATGAATGTAACGAAGTACAGAAAAGGTGTTTTTCCCATTAACCAATTAAAAGAACCAAAAAAAACCTATAGGTAGCTTCCCAACAAAATATTGTCTTCTGATTTTAGGGAGTTCATGATCACAGTTAATTACTATAGGTAGTTATTGATTGTATTATCTGATAATTTATTGAGTTTATTACGAAGTAGCAATTTAAATATGATACATTATTTGCTTGGGCAAAGTGTACAACTGTGACAATTGAGGATTGTTCACTGATTCCAGAAGACAAACAGGCAGTCGGTACGTAGTGTTTTGGTCTTGTTAAAGTGGTGGGGGCAGCATCCTGCTCCCTAGGTGAAGTGTTAGAGATCTCTTCCCTCCGTCTTCCTTCACTTCTTCTGGTCCATCTTCTACCTGCCTGGTGAAGACAGCTCATTGAAGACTGTGGTCTGAGGACTGCCCCAATGAGAAATGCTGCTTACAAAGTCTGCTTGTTGAGAACTCCCCAAAAAAGAATTTGCCTTTTTCCCCGACTACTTATTGTTGTAACATATTTCCAGGGACATGATATTTTCTCCATATCAATTAATTTCCTGAACTCTGTTGGCCAATGTCCATGGGACAACTACACTTGATGTCAGATGACCATTGTCTCCTTGCCCACTTCCATTTGAAGATTAGTTTTCATTCCTTCTAAGAAAACAAAAATTCTTCATTTTGAAACCATCACACCAATAATAGGGTACATTTGGCACCAATTAAACTGTTGACAAGAGTTGAATGGCCATTGTGACCTCCATGTTTCTTCTAATTCTTCCCTTTGTTTTCACATGCTAGAACTTTGGCAAGTATATTACTGCTGTATGAGCTGTTCAATGAAATCTCATGCTACTTAGTAAATTCTGGAAAAATGCAGTTTTAAAGGACCCTAATATTCAACACTTCTTATGACACTAGGTTGAATTTTTCTATTGTCCTTTTAAAAACCTCTGCACTCAATCTCCAGAATTATTTTGAACAAACTTTCTTTGTGAACTATTCTTTGTGACTATTTGCTCTTTAAGTCTCTACAAGTCTCATCTTTTCCAAGGGGAAGCTCTTCCAAAAGTTAAAAGTGCTGGTCTCTTCTTCAGAGTATGCACAACTTGAGAACTTAACTTTGTTCTCTAAGGTTTTGGAGTGGATCTGTAGCTCGGATTGTGGGTGTTGTGAGAACTTTGTTCATCACACTACAGATAGATGTCAGACCTGCTGAGTATCTCTAGCATTTTCTGTTTTTATTTCAAATTTTCAGTGTTTTTGCTTTTATTTTAGGGGTGTCATTCTCACTAGTATTCTGTCTGGTAGTTAACACAAAAACAATCTTTCCTTCTGCTTGCCGCAGCTTTGTTCAACCTTTCTCAACAGGTCTATCTGTCTAAGTGTCTCTATCCCTATGTCTTTCGGATCATGTATCTTTTGCAGTTGAGAAATGAGAAAACACACTTATAAATGCAGCTTCTATACTGCCTGCCTTGCTCCTCAATCAGAATTTGAAATGACATGACTTGGTTCAAGAGGTTCCAGGAATGAGACTCTGCCAACACCCTCAACCTCTGGAAGAATTTTCAACCCAGCCAGCTGACATCCCTATTGATTTAACCTCAGATGATTAATACAAGAAAATGATTTGAAAAATGCCAACCTGTTGTCCAAGTAGTTCATTAAGCTGAGCTGACAAAGAGGGCAAAACTGGATCAATATAAGACTTGGAACAACTACTTATGTCTTGTCTTCATTTTTGATTCCAATAGTTATTCACATCCAACACGAATACATACACTGTCCAAAGTCCTGATCTCTTAGTTATCTGCAATCAACTTAACCCTTTTAGGCAGTGGCTTTGCCGTTTGATCAGTAATTTCATTTTGACTATCTGCTCATATGGCCCATTTGATAATGATTCTCAAATACATTTCTTAGGGAGAATGAATGGATCATTTGAAAATACGAGTAATACCAATCAGTGCACTGCAGAATTAATGATTACAATCTGAAATCAAGTCCCATTTTTGAGAATTTTGACTCTTGAACGTGACAACAAATGGTTAAAATATGTTTTAAAACAATACCATTACTTTAGTACAAAAACAGAAAATGCTGGAGAAACACAGCAGGTTTGGAGATGATTAAGAGAGAGAAACAGAGTTAACGTTTTGAGTCCTGTGACCATTCTTCAGTTCTAAGGTTTAATAGCTTGGTTTGCAACAGATCCAAAAAAATCCACCATTGCACATAAGACTAAAATCAAACCAACTTTCTCTCAATGCTGCCTCTGAATAGGTTCATAGTTTAAGTTCAGCAATTCATTAAAGCATTATTATTGTAACGTGCAAACAGTAGCATGTAATAGCAGCACATAAAAAGAATAGAGCAATGATTGTGATGACTTTAATCTTCATGGTGATTGGTTTAATCAAACTGGAAGTGATGGAAATGGCAACAAATTCATAGAGTGCATTAGCGATAGCTTCCCAGAGCAATATGTCATGGAGCCAACCAGGCAGCAAGCTATTTTGGATCTGGTAATTGGTAATGAGGTTGGTGTAATAAATTATCTCTGAGTAAAAGATTCCCTAGGAAGTAGTGATCATAACATGGTAGAATTTAATATTCAGTTTGAGAATGAGAAATTTGGGTCAGAAACAACTGTGTTTAACTTAAATAAAGGGACTTACAATGAAATGAGGATAGAGTTAGCTAAAGTGAAGTGGGTGGATAGATTAGCAGGAATGACAGTAAGTAAGCAATGGCAGACATTTAAGGCGGTAATTCGTGACTCTTAGCAAAAGTACATCCCAGTAAGGAGGAAAGAATCTAAGTGAGGGATAAACTAACTATGGCTAAGATTATAAAGTGGAGGTTGACCACCCCCCCCCCCCCCCCCCCCCCCCCCCCGAGAACTAAAACCAAAACACCAAATAGAAGCGCCTTGACCTAAAATCTGTTAAAAAGGAGTGTGAAAAGTGATGTAACCTGTTTTTCAGTAACTTCTAGCATCAAATAAAATAATTCTCTGACACTCACTTTAAAATCAACATGTAGCAATTTATTTATCTAACTCTAACAGTGAATAAATTTACTAAACTATTAACAAACTGAGCAAACCCCTTCTAACAATTAACTATTCCCAAATAAAACAAGATTCTAATGGTATGCTGTTCCAATAAATACAAGTCCCACTTATATAAAATTTAAAAAATACATAGAATTTAGTTTCTCAAAATTATGGCCAGGTTACAAGTCTTCCAAAATGTTCTGTGCCTTCTCTGTTGAATGGTCTGTCAGGAGTGCCTTCTCTGTCAATTCTTCTGTAAGGACTATTAACTAGTTGTGCTGTAGGTACCTTTGATTTAGATGATGCTTTCTCTAAGACTTAGAGGAAACCGTCAGAGCCAGCAATTCTCTCTTGAGAACTGAGAGCTGTTAAATCTGGCAGATGGCAGTTAGTTCTCATTCTTTGCGCAATTGCCCTCTTCTTGTATACCCTTGATGACATATCAATTTCTTACAGTAGAATTGGTCCTTTGTTGTCAAAACCATCAGATTTAAATTTAATTGGTTTTTGGTATCTAAGTGCCTGGTTCAAATTGATTGGCTAAATTCAAAACTTGTTGTCTTGATAACAAAACAAAACCACTGCTTGGCCTGCGAAGTGTATGGCCTTTTAATACAGATGTTTCAATTCAGGTACTCTCTGTGTACTTGCAAACTTTCAAGTTGCTCACAGACATCCGTTTAAAATCTCTAAGCATGGAAAAAGCACATCGTCTTTTAAAGGGACCACACACTGCTTTCCCCGCTAACATTTTACAAATACCAAATGCTAATTCCTGCCTCCCAATCCACAAGTACTCTACACGACTTCACAACACCTTCCCCTTAAGAAAAAAAAATTAACCGTCATTATGAAAAGATGCCTTCATTTTCTTTTTCTTTTAAAACCTTAACTCCATTACATTACTAGATCCATATCTCATTAATCTAGATTTACACATTTCATACTAATTCTACATATAGACAACATTGAACACTACCGTTTCTATCTTATAGAAACATCTTTCTTTTAAACCAACGATAATGTATCCGCGATATTTTCACGACCCGCAACATGTAAAATTTGTAAATGCTTATAACATCAGAGTCCAATTAAACAGTTTGGTGTTCTTGTCCTTAAATCTTTCCAGAAATGTCAATGGATTATGATCCGTATACACAACTGTCTCTGATGCATTATTTGCAACATAAATATTAAACTGTTGTACTGCCATTACCAAACTCAATAACTCTTGTTCAATGATTGAATTTCTTTGTTCTGGTGGATATTGATTTTTTTTTGAAAAATAACTAATTGGCCTTTCAATTCCCCACAATCATCCTCCTGTAATATCACAACCCCAACACCCACATCACTTGCATCAATGGTGACTTTGAAGGGTTTCAAAAAATTTGGCTTGGCTAAAACTGTCGCAGTGGTTAACATTGCTTTTAAATTCTCAAATACCTCCTGATGTTGTTCTGTCCATTAACATTTTATGTTCGTTTTTAACAAATCCGTCAACAGTACCATGGTACAAATTTCCTGTAGAATGCACTCAATCCTAAAAATCACAGCACTTTCTTGTTCAAGGATGGTCTTAGAAATTACTTGATGGCCCTTGTCTTCACGTTTCTCTGTGACATCGATCCGTATCTGATGTTGTGTCCTAAGAATGTCACTTCCACCTTTGCAAATTCTGTTTTTGCCAAATTTATGACCAACTATGCCTCTGTAGTCTCTCAAAGAGCTTGGCCAAATTCTCCATGTAATCTTTCCACAAATGACTAAAAGATCACTAAGTCATCCATGTATACAGCACAATTAGTCAACCATGCAAGAACTCTATTCATAAGTCTTTGAAAAGTGGCTGGTGTGTTTTTCATTCCAAAGTGTATTACCTTAAATTGACACAGCCATTTGGGGTAACAAAAGCCAAAACATTTTTTGCTCTCTCTGACAAATGTACTTGCCAGTAACCATGAAGTAAGTCCAACTTTGCGATGTAAGTGGCTTGTTCTACTATGTCCACACAGTCTTCCAGCCTTGGAGTTGGGTATGAGTCAGAATTGATCAGAGCATTGACCTTCCAATAATCAGCACAGAATCATTGAGTACCACCAGGTTTGGGAACCAATGATCGACAAACTCCATTCGCTTTGACTCAGCTTTATGATGTCTTCTTAGAGTATCGCTTCCAATTCCTTAAGAACCTGTGCTGTTTTGACAGGATTAAGCCTGTCGCGGTGTTGTTTATCAGAACAGCATTCTCTACGTCAACCTCATGTACTATTGTGTTAGTCCTCCCCATTCTATTTCTACATATGTACTCATAGCACTGCAACAAGTGTTTCAGTTCAGCTTTCTGTTCTGGGGACAGATAGCTCACTACCCTATCCCATTCCTTAAGGATTTCCTCATTATTCAATTTATTTTGAGGCACATCAAAATCCAAATCATCTGGATTTGATTCCTCATTCTGAGTAGCAGTAACTAATATCTGTTTTTCCGGTTCCCTTTCCCTATCATCGTAAGGTTTCAGCATGTTCAAATGACATACCTGATAGATTTTTTTTCCTATCGGGCATCTTTACCAGATAATTCATCTGTCTTAACTTCTTCTCAATCTGATAGGGAACACTAAACCTTGCTTTGGAGGCATCTCCTACCAGTGGTAATAGCACCAATACGTTATCCCCATGGGCAAAGTTATGAATTTTAGATTTCTTATCTGCTTCTTGCTTCATTATGTGCTGTACCATGTTCAAATGTTGCCGAGCTAATTCACCTACTCTGTTTAATCTTTCTCTCACCTCAGATACATAATTCAACTATGAGATCTTGGACTTCGGACCTATCAACTTTTCCTTAAATAATCTTAAAGGCCATCTTACTTCGTGTCTAAATATCAATTCAAATAGAGGAAACTGATTTGATCAATTTGGAGCATCTTTAATAGCAAATAATATAAATGGGATACCTTTATCCCAATCATTTGGTAATCCTGGCAATGAGCCCTCAACACTGTCTTTAGGGTCTGATGCCACCTGTTTAAGGCTCCCTGGGATTCAGGATGGCAAGCACTTGAGTTAAAGTGCAGAGCTGGATGAACACAGCAGGCCAAGTAGCATCATAGGAGCAGAAAGGCTGACGTTTTGGGCCTAGACCCTTCCCCTCCCCCATTT